>NC_086327.1:32892737-33220594 GCF_036172605.1 Pelobates fuscus
TTGAAAATGTGAGTGAACCATTTATCTACCTCACCTAAATTGCACAAGTGTTCTACAATCTGCACTATATTATATTTTTTTATTTTTCATTTTTGTATGCAATGTATACAATCCAAGAGATTGAGATTCTGTGAAGTAATTCCTCAACATTTATAGCACTCCACATGAGGTATATATTAATGATATACCATACACTTTTTTTTCTATATTAATTAGTGTACAGATCAGCTATTCACAAATTTCACCACTAGCACATCTGTTGTAGTACACATTCTCCTAAAAGGAGATTTTTGGTTTTAATTTATATTATATATCCTCCTGGGACCCGAGGAAAAAAAATGTCTTCCAATTTGTTAGTTTTTTTGTGTGATTTCCTACCTAGGAGGATCCCAGCACCCCAGCCTATCACATAACATGATCACTGGAAAGCCCAGGATGTCATCTTTACAATAAAGCAGGGGTTGATAGAGTAGCTCAAAAGAATAAAAGGAGATGCATGTGAATGAAATGTCCAGTACAGAGGACACGAGTTAATGGGCTGGGTACCAGGAGGATATTATTAGGATGTGTTGAATTGGAGGTTTAATTGGTGAGATTACATAACTGTGAATGGAAGAGGAATGAGATGTGGAGTCAAGATATAAAATAACTAACATCTAAAAAAAAAAAAAGCCAAAACTAAAGTTATTCCAAAATTAGGTATTAAAAATAAAAAAAAACAAGATACAAACTAAGAGGCATTGGACTGGATAAAACAAACATATACAGTGAGGGAAAAAAGTATTTGATCCCCTGCTGATTTTGAACTTTGTCCACTGACAGAGAAATGATCAGCCTATAATTTTAATGGTAAGTATATTTTAACTGTGAGAGACAGAATAACAAAAAATCAATCCAGAAAAACGCATGTCAAAAAAGTAAAAAATTGATTTGTATGTCAATGAGTGAAATAAGTATTTGACCCCTTTGACTTAGTACTTGGTGGCCAAACCAAGCACCAGAGCATGGAGCACCAGACCAAGGGAGACTGAAAGTTATTTTGTGTTTCTTCCATTTGTGAATAATCACACCAACTGTTGTCACCTTCTCACCAAGCTGCTTGGTAAAGGTCTTGTAGCCCATTCCAGCCTTGTGTAGGTCTACAATCTTGTCCCTAACATCCTTGGACAGCACTTTGGTCTTGGCCATGGTGGATAGTGATGTCCCGAACGGTTCGCTGGCGAATAGTTCCTGGCGAACATAGCTTGTTCGTGTTCGCCACGGATGGCGAACACATGCGATGTTCGGTCCGCCCCCTATTCGTCATCATTGAGTAAATTTTGACCCTGTACCTCACAGTCAGCAGAAACATTCCAGCCAATCAGCAGCAGACCCTCCCTCCCATACCCTCCCACCTCCTAGACAGCATACAATTTAGATTAATTCTGAAGCTGCATTCTTTTTTTTTATTATTAATTTTTTTGTGTGTGTGTTTGTGTTTATTATACATTATCCTCCATAGCCAGTAACCTGTGTTTATTATACATTATCCCCCATAGCCAGTAACCTGTGTTTATTATACATTATCCCCCCATAGCCAGTAACCTGTGTTTATTATACATTATCCCCCCACAACCAGTAACCTGTGTTTATTATACATTATCCCTCCATAGCCAGTAACCTGTGTTTATTATACATTATCCCCCCATAGCCAGTAACCTGTGTTTATTATACATTATCCCCCATAGCCAGTAACCTGTGTTTATTATACATTATCCCCCCATAGCCAGTAACCTGTGTTTATTATACATTATCCCCCCACAACCAGTAACCTGTGTTTATTATACATTATCCCTCCATAGCCAGTAACCTGTGTTTATTATACATTATCCCCCCATAGCCAGTAACCTGTGTTTATTATACATTATCCTCCCATAGCCAGTAACCTGTGTTTATAATACATTATCTCCCCATAGCCAGTAACCTATGTTTATTATACATTATCCTCCCATAGCCAGTAACCTGTGTTTATTATACATTATCCCTCCATACCCAGTAACCTGTGTTTATTATGCATTTTCCCCCCCATAGCCAGTAACCTGTGTTTATTATACATTATCCCTCCCATAGCCAGTAACCTGTGTTTATTATATATTATCCCTCCCATAGCCAGTAACCTGTGTTTATTATACATTATCCCTCCCATAGCCAGTAACCTGTGTTTATTATACATTATCGCTCCCATAGCCAGTAACCTGTGTTTATTATACATTATCCCCCCATAGCCAGTAAACTGTGTTAATTATACATTATCCCCCATAGTTTATCGTTGGACCTAGGCAGCATGATGTCTTAGGCCGGCCAAGAGAGTGAGTGAGTGAGTGAGTGAATAATATAATATATATGTTCAGAAACATATTAGTAATATATGTAAATCGGGTTCGTGCAAAGAGGGTGAAAACACACTTATTGCATCAAATTTACAAAGCCAAACTTTTAAAAGCTTTCCTAATTTCTTTCTCAGGATGAGGAATATATCGGTTGTAGACTGAGAATTTCCATCTGCCCAATCTTTTAATAATATGCACTGGAGTGTCAGTGTTGAAGGAGACCGAAGCTGCCCCTATTCTAAATGAAAGACCCGAGACATGGATACAACCCAATCTTAGGAGTAGTGTTCTGATGTAGAAGATGAATTTAGCCGTAGTCAGAGGGATTCAGTGAGAGTAGTGGTGAAATGTGTGTGGCATGACTGAGTGTGGGTAAGTAAGAGTCAAGTATTTTAACTGGGCACTAGTTCTAGGTGGGATAAAGTGGTATAGGGGATGGATGAGTAGTTTGGTTAGTTTTAGAGGTTTGTAGAGAAAGTATATAGTGATCATGATTTTTTGCGATATCCAATATTTTTAAGGTGGTCTCAAACAAACATAAAATGCTATATAAAATTTGTGGGAATATCGAATAGTCGTGTACAGTAAATCAGAGAGGGCTCAGAATATCGAACCATCGATCGGTAACCTGGATGAAGTAGGGGGTCTATCTGTTTTATTAAATACGCGGTAATATGCTTTTAATGGGATAGGACGTTAGGAAAGGTGTGTGATTGGGATAAGTGGTTGTGGCTGTATTTATACATTTAAAAAATGGTGAGTTTGCGGTTGTGCAAATGGACTGTTTGCGGTTGTTTGCGGTGCGTTAAACGGGGAGTTTGGTCTGTCACTGTGAAGCGGGCGTAACCCTTACTCTACCTGATCGATACAATATCATACCTGATGTTTTAAAGCACGTTATTCCAAACAATTTAGGAATGTTAGGTGATTTATGCCCTTTATGGATTAAAACCAGACTCTGCATCAACTATGTAATTTTCCATGGGAGTTTTGCCATGGATCCCCCTCCGGCATGCCACAGTCCAGGTGTTAGTCCCCTTGAAACAACTTTTCCATCACTGTTGTGGCCAGAAAGAGTCCCTGTGGGTTTTAAAATTCGCCTGCCTATTGAAGTCTATGGCGGTTTGCCCAGTTCGCCCGTTCGCGAACATTTGCGGAAGTTCGCGTTCGCCGTTCGCGAACAGAAAATTTTATGTTCGCGACATCACTAATGGTGGAGAGTTTTTAATCTGGTTGATTGATTGCTTCTGTAGATAGGTGTCTTTTATACAGGTAACGAGCTGAGATTAGGAGCTCCTCCTTCAAGAGAGTGCTCCTAATCTCAGCTCGTTACCTGTATAAAAGACACCTGGGAGCCAGAAATCTTGATTGATAGGGAATCAAATACTGTTTTCACTCATTGACATGCAAATTAATTAATAACGTTTTTGACATGCATTTTTCTGGATTTCTTTTTTTTTGTTGTTCTGTCTCTCACTGTTAATACACCTGCCATTAAAATTATAGCTTGATAATTTCTTTGTCAGTGGACAAACGATCAAAATCAGCAGGGGATCAAATACTTTTTCACCTCACTGTAGCAATTTGGAGTTACAGAATTCGACCAATGTGACGATCATCCAAAATTCAGACTAATCACAATTCATTTGAATCTGAACACACAAGTCAGAGTAACAAAGTCTGTTACTAAAATTAATTTTATCTCTTTTCAAACAGGCAACAAATAGACTGCAATTGGAAAAATGTCATTCGATTAATAGTGATAATGTTATCTTATGTAACATAAGCCAACCCTAAGAATGTTAAATGAAAAGGGCAGGGCAAAACACCGGTGGATATATAGTGAATAAACTGCCATTGTACACATTAAAACACCTACACCAATGATTCATTGCTAATGATAATAAAAACTAAATCTCATATGCAAAAAAAAACATCAAATATTTAGTTGAAAGAAAAATTATAACAAAACATATAATTATAACAAAATGATTGCCTTAAAAAGGTGAAGGCAATTTGAACTATGGACTAAATATCTGAAGGTGGAATCATAAAAATAGTTAATTTTATTTTTGTTTGTTTCCATGGTGATTTTAGAATGTTTTCCCATATTTGACCTTTATAACTGAGCCCTGCTTTATCACTGTTTGTTTTGGGGTAAGAACAGAACAGATTAAATGCACACAAAGCATGTGATTTACGTGCATATAGGTGGTTGACCTGAGCTATGCATGCACCTAGTTGAACCAAACGGAAAGAGCTGTTAAACGTTATTAGTTTAAGAGAAGAGAGCAGAGGGGAGGAGGAAATGGTTACATGTGCGTCAGTTTTAGGAAGTTTAAGGGATTTCACAGAAAATACAGCTCTTACTATAAAGTGAAACTAAATAGCCTTGTGGGTGGAGGAGAAGAGAGAAGCAATGAAGACAGAGAGAATAACGACTGATAATCCTGGATTCTACAAATGTATCCTCACTTGTTCAATTCATTGTCATGCAACATTGTGTTGTCTGTATTAAAGGTCTAGGCAACTTCTGATAACGTTCTCTCATATAATAGATTCCTTCTCTTAGAGAACTCTAAATGGAAGGTGATAGAACACAAAAATTTTGACATATCAGCCAATTGCAACATGCTGCTCTCCATGTCTAACCCAAGTTTATTGTTTTTACCCTGGTGTCCTTCGTCTATAGTGTATTCCACCGCTCCATAACAATAAAACTCACACAGTAATATGCTGTTATCATAGAGCTCCCAAGCAATCAAGCTCCCAGTAATTTGCAAATTTTATAAATGGTTCTAAGGGCTTTCCAGGACAATCACACGCTCAGTAAAATGTGCGGTGTATGTGGGTGTATCACAGAGCTCCTCAGCTGTTTAACTCACGTATGCTTGCACTGCAACAAATATGCTTAGAAAAAACATTTGAGCAAATTAAATACATTGATCTTTTGCTTTAGTGTAGCCGTATCTCCACAGACAAACAAGACAAAGGGATAGACAGATAATAGGTGAGAAGACCGGTGTGGGGAAGCAAGAATGGAAGGATAAATTAATTCCTTAGCGAATTCGAAAGGCTAGGAAGTAACATGACATACAAATAAGGTTAGGAATTGTTGAAGTGTTTACATATTGCAATGGAATACAAGGAAATAGTGAGATACAGGAAGAAATCAATTTCAAAACTAACAGGGTGTGGATGGAGTGGGTGCAAAGGCCAAATGTACATAGAAAAGGAGGTGAGAGAGCAAAGGGACTGCAAGTGTGATAGGATATAAGTATTTAACCCCTTAAGGACTGGACTTTTTTTGCGATGTTGTACATTTGCGACCAGGCATCTTTTTACACTTTTGTGGTGTTTGTGTTTAGCTGTAATTTTCCGCTCTCTCATTTACTGTTCCTATACAAATTATATATTGTTTTTTTCAGGACAAAAGGGGCTTTCTTTACATACCATTATTTATATAATCTCATGTAATTTAGTTTTAAAAAAATGAAAAAATATGATGAAAAATTGAAAAAAAAATACATGTTTTTTGACTTTTATGTGAAAAATCTTTTACTCATCTACAAAAGCGAATGAAAAAAACTGCTAAATAGATTCAAAATTTTGTCCTGAGTTTAAAAATACCCAGTGTTTACATGCTTTTTGCTATTTTTTTGCATGTTATAGGGCTATAAGTACATGTAGGATATTGCGGTTTCAAAACATACATTTTTAAAATGTATCAATAGTGACATTGTAACACTATTATCTGTCATAAATCGCTGAATAACACCCCACATGTACATATTTTTTTTAAAGCAGACAACCCAGGGTATTCAATATGGGGTATGTCCAGACTTTTTTAGTAGCCACTTAGTCGCAAACACTGGCCAAAGTTAGCGTTCATATTTGTTTGTGTGTGAAAAAAGTAAAAAACTAAATTGAACGCTAATTTTGGCCAGTGTTTGTGACTAAGTGGTTACTAAAAAAGACTGGACATACCCCATTTGCAATACCTTGGGTTGTCTTCTTTTGCAAATGGTATGCCATCATGGGGGTAATTCTCATTCCTGGGCTACCATACGCTCTCAAAGGCAACGTAACCAACCTGGCCATTTTCAATGTAAAAATATTTGACCCATATATTTGACCCTGTAACTTTCAAAAACGCTATAAAACCTGTACATGGGGGGTACTTTTATACTCAGGAGACTTTGCTGAACACAAACATTAGTGTTTCAAAACTGGAAAATGTATCACAACAATTATATCATCAGTAAAAGTGCTGTTTGTGTGTGAAAAATGCAAAAAAAGTCACTTTCACTGACAATATCATCGCTGTGATATGTTTTACTGTTTTGAATCACTAATATTTGTGTTCAGCAAAGTCTCCCGAGTAAAACAGTACCCCCCATGTACAGGTTTTAGGGTGTCGTAGAACGTTACAGGGTAAAATACAGTGCTAGCAAATTAAATTCTCTGCAATTTCGGCGTGGGTTGGCAGGCAGGTCCCTCAAATTGCAATTAATAAAATTACTTAATTAGGTAAAAATATTACATAAATACGCACGTAGAATTTAAATATATATGCATATTTATATATTTGAAGTCTACATGTATATTTATATAATTATTTATGTAATTTTGTATATGGACATATGAATAGTTCGTATTCTTTTTATTTATTTATATATACATAGATATATATACAATTTCATTCTAAGTGTATTTTGATATAAATATATATATATTAATATCAAAATACAGTTAGAATAAAATTTCGTATAGATATATAATTTTTTTTTAAATTTTTATTATTATTTTTATTTTTTTAATTTAATTTAATTTACTTATTATTTGTATTTTATAATAATATATATATACAATATATATAGTTATTATATATATTATATATATATGTGTGTAATTTAATAATACGTGTATTTTTATATTAATATATGTACATATTAATATAAAAATAAACTTAGCATGACATTATATATATGATATATAGACATATATTATATAGGTATAATATATGTCTATATATCATATATATATATATACACATATATAATATTTTTTTTTTTATTCACTATAACTTTAATTTTTTTCTGATTTTACACTGGCAGGGAGACTGCCTGTCAGCACAGACAGTCCCCCTGCAGGCAGATACTTGGACACCTATTGTGACCATGTGGTCGCCCTGTTGGGCGATCACATGGCCACAGGGGTCCTAATCCGCCATGGGGAGACTGTCTGGGCTGCAGGCAGTCTCCCCACAACTGGAGCAACGCCGATCGCCGCCGGGGGAACGACGGCGATCGGGTAAGTACCTCTTAAATTTAGGACGGTTCAGGACCGTCGTCGGTCGGCAACGCAAAAATGCCGATGACGGTCCTGAACCGTCTAGCGTCGTTAAGGGGTTAACATGGGAAGAAAAGGGGGAATCCTGTGGTCACATAGTGCAGAATGTGTAAACAAGGTGGGAGAGGGGGGCATGCAGAGGTGCTAGGTGGAAATCTGTGGTCGCAGAGTGTTGGTGGGGAGTGGGGTGAAGATGTGTGGTTTCTATACGGCATATTGGGTGGTTTCTCTACTCCCGTCCATCACTTCCAGTAACAACATTAACAGCTGGCTTCCAGATCACATGCGTGTTAATAAATATCAGACACACGCAAGCACAACATAAACTGTCTGGCAAAGCACAACATACACTGTGACATGTGGACTGACATAAAATGTTTTCCATGATAAAATGTTTTGCCATTCGTGTCTGCACTCATGTAAAAGGATACCCACCAAAACAGCAATCAATATGTTAATTCCACCAAAATACAATGATTATCATTGATTTCTGATTTTTGTTCTTAACATACAAAACAATATCTACCAAAGTGTCCCATTTTTAGATTACTCTGGTGTGTTTTAGTTAATTCTATATTTAGTAAAACTGCAATGTTAGAAATATTTCTCTGTTTTTACATAATGCCCATTTAGACGTTTTTATATATAATATAAAATAATAATATCTCTTTTATATATATATTATATACAAAGTAAAAAAAAAAAAAAAAAGACCAAATAGATTAGTAATTGTTCGTTTATTTATCTTCCAGTGTAACAATTTAACAGCTACTAAGGATCTGCTGATAGTTTACGGATGTCTATAAAACACAAAGATAATGACTGTGTTTTAAAGGGTACTGTCACTTCTGTGGAATTTACAACATTAAATAAAACAATGAAAATCACCTGTAACTTTCACCTGAACAACTTTAGCTTAATGAAGCAGTTTTGGTGTGTAGAACATGCCCCTGCAGCCTCACTGCTCAATCCTCTGCCATTTAGGAGTTAAATCCCTTTGTTTATGAACCCTCCCTGCATGTGACTTGCACAGCCTTCCATAAACACTTTCTGTAAAGAGAACCCTATTTAGGCTTTCTTTATTGCAGGTTCTGTTTAATTAACATTTTCTTATCCCCTGCTATGTTAATAGCTTGCTAGACCCTGCAAGAGACTCCTGTATGTGATTAAAGTTCAATTTAGAGATTGAGATACAATTATGTAAGGTAAATTACATCTGTTTGAAAGTGAAAACATTTTTTTTTTCATGCAGGCTCTGTCAATCATATCCAGGGGAGGTGTGGCTAGGGCTGCATAAATAGAAGTGATTTAACTCCTAAATGACAGTGAATTGAGCAGTGAAATTGCAGGGGAATGATCTATACACTAAAACTGATTTATTTAGCTAAAGTAATTTAGGTGACTATAGTGTTCCTTTAACCTTTTTTTTTTTTTTTGCAGAAAATGGGTTGTTTTCTATTACATTTATATGACTGTCTTAACAAATTACATCATAATCCAGTTCAGATAAGGCAAAGCCAATGCAAACTTTGCAAATGAAGAGGGGAAATAGAAGATGGTGGAATTTCTCCTCATGTTTTCTATTCTGACTGACAGTGGAAAGGACAGAGCTTCTAGCATGACTGACAGCTAGCTACGATGGAGACACTTAGTTGCGGGATAAAAAAGTGCATATTTCTGCATTTAATTTAATTTTTTTACATCTCACAAATACAGGGATAAATATAATTAAACATTTTTAAAAAACCTTGAAAGTGGCAGTTTCCCTTTTAAACAATACTACTCTGAGGTATGTATTTTTATATGCACCCCTAAAATCAAGCCAAAGATATTGCTCTTTTCTCTTAAGGCAATCTGATTGTGAGTTGTGCTAATTTTAGCCTTGATTTGATATTTTTTGGAGAAGCTTTTCAAATTATTTAATATTTTTGAATAAGCTTTTTAAATTTTTATTTTCAAATTATTAAAATATCAAAAATTATGTCACATTAAAAAAAAATCAATATATAAAAAAAAGATAAAAAATATTAAGATATGTTTTATAGGGGCGGGGCCAGGCCGCCGGGCGAGCTGGTCGCATGTCAGACCAGCTCCTGACACTTTTAACGAAAAGAACCAGAAATCTAACTAGATTGGCATAAAAAGCTGACAGGCGACGGCGAAACTCAGCGGGTGGAGAGCACCGGACCCAGGGTGAGGCTGGCCCGACCGGTTTCAGTCCCCTGGTGGATAAATCCTCACTGGCGCCAACGAGGCCTACTCCGGCGGTGAGTGGGGCAGACGGCCGCTGCCCCGCTATCCTGCACAGCGGTGCTCAGACAGGAGCCAGACCCGTGGAGACGTGGCCCCGTTTCCCCCCCCCCCCATGGACCGGGGGGGTGATCCCGGTCCCCACCCCCAGCATGCCCCGACCATCCTGGGTGCAAAAGCAGGGCCGCCCGGATCCCACACCAAGGCGCAGCAGACAAGATGGCGGAGACCATAGATGCTGGCGCCAAAACCGAGGCGCGGCCCACACCGCTCCCTCCGAAAAATATGTACCTGCGGGCAGATCCGGCAAGCAGCGGCACCTCCACAAGAGGGTTTCACTGGAGATCCCTGCCTGCAAACCACAAGCCTGAACACAAGCGATGGCCCATCTTGAAAGTCACTACCTACCTACTCACGGAGGAAGCTTGGCTGCCGCGACTGCCTCCCTGGGCCTAAAGACCAGCCTGTACAGGATCCCCATTGATGGCCACGAGGAATCAGCAACAGCATGGTGCCCAGAACGCACAGCACTGCGGGGCATCTAACCGCCGGCAAGGACATGACCACGCCACACAGCAAATCGGTCTGCGGGGATACCCCAGAGATATCGGGCGGTCAGACCAGCTGACCCATCTGGCAGGGCACCGGTGGACTATGTCGGAAGCCTCGGCTTACCTGGAAGACTGTATGTTTAACAGTATGTTGCCACCTATTTTTGTTCTAACCCTTATCCACCAGGACAGGCATATACATCTTGGGACACTCATAATTTTACTGCCGTCTAACACAATCTTTACAATGCATATATGTTTAGTTAATGATGTGCTACTGTCCAAACTCAATCAGCAGATTGTATGTATAACGGTGCCCGGCAAGAACAAAGTTATTGTTACATAGATAGTCAATCTAGGGAGCCCACCCATCTTCTCTGTTCCCGTTTCCTCCTCTAAAACCTGTGTACTACTCTGCACATTTTCCACCAGTTTAGACTTTAGCTTGCATCTTACCATATAAAATGTGCTGTCTAACTGAATCCCATGACTAAGATTAACTTTATACCCTTAAGCTACTGTCACCACTAGTCTGGGTAATTCATTTTGGACAACCAGCATGTACCCAACCTGTTTTCTCATCTATTGTTTAAAAAAAAAATGTGTGCGCACTTGCTAAATGCTTCACAACTGTCTGAACTCCTGTATGTTTATATTACTTAAGAATGCTGTTGTGGCATTACAGTCCAACGTTTGTTATACATGCACATCAAAAATAAAGAATTTAAAAAAAAAGATATGTTTTATATATAATCAATCATTTGCAAAGTTTATTCAAAAATATTATGTCCAGGCCTTTATTGGTATTATAAATAAGTGCTAAGCACCTATACCAAATCAGCTCTTATTTTCCTTCTGTTGAAGATATTAGACAAAAGAAGCACAACAGAGCATGAGTTAGGAGCAATTGGCATGTGTGTGTGGTACAGGAAATCTGAGACCTAAAAACTCTCCTGTAATCAAGCTCTGGGACAGTCTCATAGCAGTCACTCCTTCTTCTGTAAGATCACGTTTATGATCTTGGTCTAATTCAGTAATTATTTTGATGGAAGAGCATTGAGTCAAATTAAACTCATGTGGTAACACTGCTCCAGCAGTCAGATGCTTCTCTTAGAGAAGCACTTAATCCAATGAGAAGCATAATTAACATACTGCATAATCATGCTGGGAATGATTATACTGAATGTAATAACCTTCGATTTTCAAAGGTCTTAAGGAGGAAGAGCCTCTAGTGGATGTCTGTCTGACAGCCAATAGAGGTGTGGTTTTGGACAAATGTAAACATTACAGTTTCTCATAAACAACAATGTTTCACATTGTGTGAAAAAAAGAAGCATTGTCTATGTACCCAAATCACTGCATTAAGATTAACAGGGTAATTCACTAAAGACAAATTCAAATTGAAGGCCAAGGTAGCCAAACTGGAAGCCTAGATGGCATAGAAAATGTTTTTAAATGTTGCTATTTTGATCTAAAATGTGAAATTCACTTTAAATTTTCACATAACTGAATAATCATGTTAGTTGCTTCAGTGATTAGAGTGTCCCTTTAAGGTAAGTGTACATTTTATTAAGTATGTATTAATAAAATGGGAGCTATAGCATGGATTGTCTGTAACTTAAAGTGAATAATAGCTGAATGAAAAATAATTCTCCAAGTTTTCGAATGAGCTATTTTGGGGTAAAAATTTTAATTCATTGTGAATTCTCTTTGAATTTTCTACAATTCCTGTTTGCAGGGTTCTTCACCAAGATACATCTAACCTCTTCAGTTATATTACAAGAACTAAACTAACCCGAGTGACTGAACTGAGCTCTCTGACATGCATGGTTCCCTACCAAAGGCATACCCAGGATTTGGACATTCCTTAACTTTGTTCCAGTGATGATACTGACAAAACCCATACTGTTGGTGGGTGTCCGTTGAGATATGCTTATCTCTTATTAATGCATATGTTATCTGTCATCCTTCTAATTCAACTTCAGTTGTTTATTCAATCTACATTGCGTTGGTAAATATCTATTTTGAATAGTCAGTGGATCTACACCAGTCTATTAAATTGTCTTTGGCTTTCAACATTGTGCCTGAAGATATAGAACAGGTAAATCAAGCTCCCGGACATGCGGAATTACATTTTTATTTTTTTTAAAATAAACTTAGCGGAAAGGGCAAGATTTCATCTGCAGTGCCTACCCAATGTCCTGACAATAAGAGCTTCATACGTGCAGGAAATCAGAAGAAGTGCATGCAGGTGTAAATCTTAGTTGCACAATTACAGGATTATTCACTAAAGTGAAAACTGGCTATTTTGGCCTTACATTTTAAATCCCCACCAATTAGTAAATAACACTGTAAATGCTGAAATGTTGAGAACTAACTTTCTAAGTTATAATCGGACCTAGCCGAGCTGGAGACACAGCCTAGTCGGAAAATTCTTCTATTTTTGGTTAGGTGGCATAAAACATATTTCTTTCATTATTTCTGCACAAAACACAGACTGGTGAAGAGACTTCTTATTGAATTGGGCCAACAGAATATCAGATTGAGCACTAACAAATAAATCCGTAAAGAGCTTGGTAAGGGGGTGCATTGCACAATTTATGGCTGAAAAAGGCCCAATGATTTGGGGTACAGCTGGTAAGGATGGATTAGCAGAGGAACAATCAATAAGGTAGTTGATTCTAAATCCTTACGTGTCTCCATCATCATCTGATTGGGTAGCTGCCTCGATATCTGCCTGGATCTGCAGGTCAGGGCTTAGCAACATTGGCAGAAGTGGTGTGTTCAGCATGACATGGCTCGGAAATGAATACAAAGATTGTAAAAAGGAAGGCGCGTCCCCTGAAATCAGAGTAAAAAGAGAGATTATGTACCTTCATGGAATGTTTGTTATGTACGCAGTTCTTCCAAGTGTGTCAAAAGCCCTCATGTGCAAGAAAACAGGTGTCACATCCTACATGTGCATTTCTTACATGAGAAACGAAAGGTAACATTTTATCTACCTACGTGTGACATTCCAAAAGTTGACTTAAACCCAACATATTCTTCACAACTCTAGTGAACCACATTCAGTAAAAATAGAATATGAAAAAATGCAACCCTAGGCTGTTGGAGTGTCTCTCACAATTTTGATTTAAGCATCTAAAACATGGCTTGCACTGGGGCATTCTCACGTCAACTAAGCTCCTAATCAAGTATCATTTTTTTTTGCTTTCACTATTTAATGAACAGCTTTAAAGTTGTATGCCTTGCTATGTTTGATAAGATTACAAGTGATCATAAAATAATTATTCATGCTTCTCATTCCTATGGCATTAACTGGATCATGGCCTGCAGGTATCCAACTGATCTGGGCAAAATGCTCTCATAAGGATGTTCTGTAGTTTTTTTTCATAGCCCAATTGATGACTACTTTTGATAACTTAACAGACCTCAAATGGGATCAGAATTTGCTGTAGAAATTTGCATTTACCTTTGTGGGTGCTTAAGAATAGATGTTAGATCTATCTTAGAATTCTAAATCAAGTGTTCTTCACCCATTGGTAAATAAGCCTGAGGCAACCCACGGTTTTCTCAGAAGGACATACTAAAAATGAAACCATGCACTTAGGAAAGCATCATGCAAATAATGAACCATGAAAAAAAAAACAGATGCATGGTGTTTACAACGAAAACTCCCTGTGCTTCATCTGTACTCTTTATATGTCTCTCAGTCTTTAGAAAGCAGGGACCGAAGTACTGGAGGTGTGACTGGTGCGCATTTCACAGTGCCCTGTACATGTGAGTGTCATGCCATATTTTCCCATTTTATTGTCCCCTGCTGGGAAAAAAGGGGCACCAATAAAATACCAAATCCTGTGGCAGTCTGGGGGCTGCATCACTAGAAAATGCTTCACATATGCCATTCATTAATTCATCCATTTATTCGTCTGATGCCATGCATTCATTTTGGCTCAGTAAATCAAAAATAGCAATTTGAGACACAGGAGATAACAGAATGTTATAAATGTCACTGTCACTCTTTAACATTGTAGTGAGAATGTTGAACTCATGTCTAGTTTGCATATATTTGAATATTCTGATTGTTGCAGACACACTTCTTTATATTTTGATGTTCTCATTAATCTACTCAGGTACTGAGAGATATTTTATTATATTCTGGAATTGGATATCTGTTCTCTGTTTTTACTTATAATAGTATTTATATAGCATCTTTCTCCCAGTGATACTCAAAGCATGTTTCAGAATTAACTGGCAGCTTAATAATTATAAACTGATGGTACTCGTTTATCAACACTGGTGGGATTTGAACTTGTGTTTTTGAACAGACTGTAGTCAAGGAATTTACCAACTGAGCTACCTCAGTTTAGAATAAACATGTTATGTATAAGTGACAGACTTGTTGGACCTGTGTGTTAAGAGCTGATTCAGTTGGGCCTGTGAGACAAAACCATCCTTGCAAAGTTGGTATTAAGAGCTCCTAGACGTATTGATTCCTGCATGCAAGAAGGAAGAGTTTGAGGAGTTGATATTTGCCTGTCCAGTGATCCTGAAGTTACATGGTGATGGTCTCTATGCATTACTTGAAAAGATGGGAGACATAGTGGGTCTGGTTTGGATCCCAGAATGGGGACCAGTCTACACTGTTTACTGTCTACATTTCACCGGATTGGCCAATCCCTGTTTAGTGCTGGGGCAGGAAGGCAGAGTGTGAGAGATCCTATAAGCAAATATTAATAAAACCTTTTTCTTTTTATATAACAGTATTTTGATATTTTGCTTAATCTATTGATATTGGTGTAAAGTATAAACTAGTCAATAACTGATAAATAATATTTTCGTACTTTTGTACAGAATCACATGACAGTTTTTCATGAGATCACAACCCAAAATTCATAGACTATTGGAAAACGGACATTTAAGGCATTGTGCAAAATGTTTACGTAGTTATTTTATCTTGGTATGTTTTTTTACAGTGCTTATTTTTCCTTTAAAGGATCACTATAGTATCAGGAAAACAAACCCGTTTTCCCTGGCACTATACAATCCTAAGGGTCCCCCCACCCTCAGGGTCCCCCTTCCGCTAGGCTGAAGGGGTTAAAACCCCTTCAGCTACTTACCTAATCCAGCGCCGTGCTCCCTCGGTGCTGGTGACCTCTCCTCCCCTGCCGACGTCAGCTCCCGAGTGGAGCCGAATGCGCATGCGCGGCAAGATCGGCACACGCATTCAAACAGTCCATAGGAAAGAATTTCTCAATGCTTTTCTATGGACGTTTATGTACCTATCACAAGGTCAAAGGAAGTGTTTGTGGTGTTTGCCCTGTCAATGTGTATAGTGTCAGGATCGGGACAGGGATCCAACACGCAGAGTACAAACAGTAGAAAGGTACGTATACCGGGCCTTAGAATGGCCGGACTAACGTACAGAGTATAACAGAGAATAGTCAGAGACAAGCCGAGGTCGAGGGAACGAGAAGACAGGTAAGCGAGAGACAAGCCGGGTCAGAGGGATAACAGAGATAAGCAGAATAGTACAACAAGCCGGGTCAAAACCAAAGAGAATACTAGAATACAAGAGCACTGAGTGACTAGACAAGCTAGAACCACGACAGGGCAATGAGCTGACGAGTGAAGCAAGCTTAAATACCCTGAGTCCGGAGAGTAGACACGCCTCAGCTGAGTGCTGATAGGATAAAGCCAATAGAGTGGCAGGTCGCTCGGGATAGCGTCAAGACGTCACGTATCGAGCGTCATGTTAGAAAAGGAAGCGGATCCCTTGCGGCCAGCGTTAGAATGACTGGATGGACCGCGAGGAACGGGAGATATGGCGTGTCTAGACGGATAAACAACTAAGTCTCTACCCTTCTCAAAGGTAGAGACCTCAGGTACCCTGACATATAGATCATATTGCTTGTACCTATCATGAGGTTAAGGGAAGTGTTTGTGGTATTTGTCCTGTCCATGTGTATAGGTCATATTGCTTGTACCTATCATGAGGTCAAGGGAAGTGTTTGTGGTCAGGGGCGGGCTGGGCCGGGGGGCAGGGAGGCAATTGCCCCCCAGGCCGCCCGAAATTCTTTTAGGACCGGCCGCGGCGGGCCGGCCCTTTAAATGCTGCAGCCGCCGAGCGCTCTGTAAAGAGCGCTCAGACGGCTGCAGCTGCTTCTCCCCTCCCCTGTAGGTGGCCGAGCTGCACTCCAGTCCGCGGTCCCGGCCGGATTGATGGGAAGGTGCACACTGAGTGTGCACTTCCTGTCAGTCCAGCCGGGTACAGGAAACAGAAACTCCTGTTCCGCGCGGAACAGGAGTTTCTGTTTCCTGTACCCGGCCGGACTGACAGGAAGGTGCACACTGAGCACCTTCCTATCACTCCGGCCGGGACCGCGGATTGGAGTGCAGCTCGGCCACCTACAGGGGAAGGGGTAAGAAGAGTAAAAAGAGGGGAGGGGGGAGAGTAAAAAGAGGGGAGGGGGGAGAGTAAAAAGAGGGGAGGGGGAGAGTAAATAGAGGGGAGGGGGGGAGAGTAAAAAGAGGGGAGGGGGAGAGTAAAAAGAGGGGGGGGAGAGTAAAAAGAGGGGAGGGGGGAGAGTAAAAAGAGGGGAGGGGGGGAAGAGTAAAAAGAGGGGAGGGGGGAGAGTAAAAAGAGGGGAGGGGGGGAAGAGTAAAAAGAGGGGAGGGGGGAGAGTAAAAAGAGGGGAGGGGGGAGAGTAAAAAGAGGGGGGGAGTAAGAAGAGGGGAGGGGGGAGAGTAAGAAGAGGGGAGGGAGGGAGAGTAAGAAGAGGGGAGGGGGGGAGAGTAAGAAGACGGGAGGGGGGGAGAGTAAGAAGACGGGAGGGGGGGAGAGTAAGAAGACGGGAGGGGGGGAGAGTAAGAAGAGGGGAGGGGGGAGAGTAAGAAGAGGGGAGGGGGGAGTAAGAAGAGGGAAGAGAGGGAGTAAGAAGAGGGAAGAGAGGGAGTAAGAAGAGGGGAGGGGGATAATAAGAGGGGGAAGTAAGAAGGAGGGGAGATAAGAAAAAGAGGGGGGTAAGAAGAAGAAGGGGGGAGTAAGAACAAGAGTGGGGAGTAATTAGAAGAAGGGGGTAAGAAGAAGAGGGGGGAGTAAGAAGAAGAGGGGGGGTAAGAAGAAGAAGGGGGTAAGAAGAAGAAGGAAGGGGTAAGAAGAAGTAGGAGGGTTAAGAAGAAGAAGGGGGGTAAGAAGAACAAGGGGGGAGTAAGAAGAACACAGGGAGGAGGGGGGTAAGAAGAACACGGGGGGGGTGAGAACATACAGAGGGAGGAGTAAGAAGAACACAGGGAGGGTGGAGGGGGGATGAGAAGAGCCCAGGGAGGGTGGGTGAGTGTGAGAAGAGACCGCTAGGGGAGGGTGGGGGAGAGGAGAGACCACTAAGGGGCAGGGGAGAGCTCTAAGGGACAGCTCTATAGGACAGGGGGCAAGACAGGGAGCTCTTTAACACTACGCGCACACACACACACACACAGACAATGCATCCCTATACATACACAGAAACAGAACATGCTTCCCTTACACACAGAGAAACACACAATGCATCCATTACACACACACACAATGCAACCCTTACACACAAAGACAATGCATCATTTGCACACATACACAGAAACATACTGTCAGGGTACCCGTGGTCTCTACCTCCGAAAGAGGTAGAGACTTAGCTGTTCCTCCATCCAGACGGTCTGATGGCTCCCTTCCCCGCGGTCTATCCGGTCATGCTAGGCCGGCCGCGAGGGAGTGACTGCCTTTTACAGCATCTAGGCAAGAAGTAGTCATCAGGACACTCCCCCGGAACAACCTGTCAGTCAATGGCTGCAGGACCAATCAGGACGCCTTGGAGGCGTGGTTACTGCTCTGAACAGGGTATTTAACAGAGCTTCTTTCATTAGCTCATTGCCCTGTCGTGGTTCTAGCTTGTTCTAGTCACTCAGTGCTTGTGTATTCTATTATCCCTTTTGGTTTTGACCCGGCATGTTTACCTTACTCTGCTTATCTCTGTTACCCTTGATTCGGCTTGTCTCTCGCTTACCTGTCTTCTGTTACCCTCGACCTCGGCTTGTCTTTGACCATTCTATACTGTACTACTTACGTTAGTCCGGCCATTCTAAGGTCCGGTATACGTATCTGGCTACTGTTTGTACTCTGCGTGTTGGATCCCTGTCCCGATCCTGACATTACGACAGGGCCAATGGATCCTGCAAGTACAAACAGTCAGCTGGCTGCTCCTGATCCTAGGTTTGAAGCCATGGATCACAGAATGGATCAGATGGCGCTTGCGCTACAGGCTCTATTAGCTTGTGCCAATAACCCACCAGAGGAGATACGTGATACCCCTGTTTCTCCTGTCGGTTCAGGTCTAGAGGTAGCCACAGTGGGTGCTTCTTCTCACATTACCCCCCCAGTACGCTATGGTGGGGCTCCTGAGAAGTGTTGTGGTTTTTTAAACCAAATTAGTATCCACTTTGAATTGCAACCTCGCTCTTATCCTACAGATAGGGCAAAAGTAGGATTTATTATCACCCTACTCATTGAGAAAGCTCTGAGATGGGCCAACCCACTATGGGAGAACGATAATCCATTAGTTTATAACTATAACGCATTTGTAGCTGCTTTTAGAAGAACATTTGACCCTCCAGGTAGAAAGGTTAATGCAGCCAGATTACTGTTGCGCCTGAGACAGGAGAACCAAACACTGGTGGATTATGCACTAGAGTTCAGGTCTCTGGCGGCAGAAATCAAGTGGAATGAGCAGGCATATATGGATGTATTTTTGAATGGCCTATCTGATGTAATCCTTGATGAGGTTGCTACCAGAGAACTCCCTGAGAATTTAGAGGATTTAATTTCGTTCATCTCTCGTATAGATGAACGTCTAAGAGAGAGACAGAACACTCGAGAGAGGAACCAGAGACCTTCTTTTAGGTTAGCTCCCGCTGTTCCAAGTCCTGACTCCACGATATCTTTGCTTACTGAACCTATGCAGATAGGGTATACCCGCCTCTCTGAGGAGGAAAGACAGCACAGGAGAAGAGAGGGTTTGTGTATGTATTGTGGAGCCAAGGGTCATTTACTCTCGAACTGTTCTAACCGCCCGGGAAACGCTCGCACCTAAGTCTCTCTAGAGGACAGGCCTTGGGTGTTTCTATTTTGTCCTCTACTCCTGATTATAAAGATCACAGGCTTCTGCTACCAGTTTCCTTAACTTGGGGGAAGGAAGTAGTAAGGGCTATGGCATTGATAGATTCCTGTGCTGCTGAGAATTTTATCGACCAAGCCTTTGCTAGTAAGAACAATTTCCCATCCCAGCTAAGGGAGACACCTTTGGCCGTTGAGGCCATAGATGGTAGACCACTACTAGACCCTGTTATCTTTCGTGAGACCATACCCATTAATTTAAATGTGGGTATCCTACACATGGAGAATTTATCTCTTCTGCTCATTTCGTCTCCTTCCGTTCCCATAGTTCTGGGGTACCCATGGTTGAAAAAACATAACCCTATTATCGATTGGGAGTTAGGAGAGATACTCTCGTGGGGCCAGGGCTGCCAGGATCGGTGTTTGTGCAAGGTTTCTCCATTAGCTAATATTAACATACCGGAGAATCCTACTCAGTCCACAGAAAGACAAATACCAGACCTTTACCTAGACTTAAGGGCAGTGTTTGACAAGAAGAATGCCGATTCTTTGCCTCCACACAGGTCATTTGACTGTAAGATTAAGCTTCTACCCGGCACTATGCCTCCGAGGGGCCATGTATATCCTTTGTCTGTTCAGGAAAACTCGGTTCTAGAGGAGTATATTCGGGAGAATTTAGAAAAGGGATTCATCAGGAGGTCTTCTTCTCCGGCCGGGGCTGGGTTCTTTTTCATTAAGAAGAAGGATGGCACGCTGAGACCTTGTATCGATTACCGAGGCTTGAATAAAATAACTGTCAGAAATGCCTATCCTATCCCACTGATTACCGAGTTATTTGATCGTCTTAAGGGCTCCAAAATCTTCACCAAGTTAGATCTCAGAGGGGCTTACAATTTGGTGAGAATCCAGCAAGGTCACGAGTGGATGACGGCATTCAATACCCGGTATGGCCATTACGAATACACTGTTATGCCATTTGGACTATGCAATGCTCCTGCAGTATTTCAAGATTTGATTAATGAGGTACTTAGGGAGTTTCAGCATGATTGTGTTATTGTTTACCTGGACGACATACTAATACACTCTAAGGAGATTGAGACTCACCATAGACAGGTCAGAAAGGTATTACACAAGCTGCTGCAACATGGTCTATATTGCAAATTGGAGAAGTGCAGTTTTGATCAGTCTCAGGTAGACTTTCTTGGATACGTGATTTCTGGGGAGGGTTTTAAAATGGATCCTGTAAAACTTCAATCTATTTTAGACTGGCCCTTGCCCAAAGGACTCAAGGCTATCCAAAGGTTTATTGGTTTTTCCAACTACTATAGGCGCTTCATTAAAGGATACTCCTCTATCATTGCGCCTATTACCAATATGACCAAACAAGGGGCTGATACTAAGTTCTGGTCTAAGGAAGCTCTGGGTGCTTTCAAGACTCTCAAGGAACTTTTTGCCTCGGCTCCCATTCTAGTCCATCCTGATACGACTCTGCCTTTCTTGCTCGAGGTCGATGCCTCTGAGACAGCAGTTGGGGCTGTTCTGTCTCAAAGGTTAGGGGTGGATAAACCATTACACCCTTGTGGTTTCTTCTCTAAGAAATTTTCTGGGCCTGAGAGCAGATATGACATTGGGGAAAGGGAACTGTTAGCAGTCATTAAAGCCTTAAAAGAGTGGAGACATTTGTTGGAGGGGACCCTACACCCTATTACGATTTTGACGGACCACAAAAACTTGTCCTATATTGGGGAGGCTAAGCGCTTATCCTCTAGACAAGCTCGTTGGTCCTTATTCCTGACTCACTTCAATTATGTACTGACTTACAGACCTGGTTCTAAAAACTCTAAAGCCGATGCATTATCTCGCCAATATGAACCTTCTACTGTACCTGAACCAGTTCTTTCTTCTATAGTTCCGAAATGCAATATCATTGCTAATACGAATCTCAGGATTCATTCTCCATTACTGGCCGAGATCATTAAGTTGCAACATCTAGCACCTAAACAGACTCCTGCGGGCCGTCATTTCGTTCCTCCTGCTCTTCAATTGGAACTTTTACAGTGTTTACATAATAGCAAGATGGCGGGACATCCTGGTATTCGCAAAACTTACGCGTTGATCTCTAAGGACTTCTGGTGGCCTGCTTTACGGAGGGATATTGAGGAGTTCATCGCTGCATGTGAAGTTTGTACTAAAACCAAACAACCCCATACGCTTCCATGTGGATTCCTGCAACCCTTGGAGGTTCCAGAAAAACCATGGTCCTGTTTGGCCATGGACTTTATTGTCGATCTACCTATCTCTAAAAGACAGACTGTTATCCTCACCGTGGTTGACAGGTTTACTAAGATGGCACACTTCATTCCCCTGCCTAAACTCCCGTCTTCTCCCGAATTGGCAGAGATATTCGCTAAGGAGATTTTTCGCCTACATGGGATACCCTCTCAAATTGTATCGGACAGAGGCTCCCAATTTGTTTCCCGCTTTTGGAGGTCCTTCTGCTCTCAACTTGGTATTAAATTAAACTTTTCTTCTGCCTATCATCCTCAGTCTAACGGAGCTGCTGAACGTACCAACCAGAAAATTGAACAATATTTACGATGCTTTGTTTCTGAACACCAGGATGATTGGGTCGGTTTGATTCCTTGGGCGGAGTTTGCACACAACAATCTCGTTTGCGATTCTACTCATTCAAGCCCCTTCTTCATGAATTATGGTTTTCATCCGTCTATTCTTCCTTCGGATTCCCCTTCCCAGGGGGTGCCGTCGGTTGATGTTCATGTTGCCAATTTGAGGAAGTTGTGGGATCAAACTCGACAAATCCTTGTGCACAACTCTATGTTGGTCAAGAAACCCGCTGATAAACGTAGAAGGGCGGCTCCGGTCTTTGTTCCAGGTGATAGGGTATGGCTGAGCACGAGGAACATCCGTTTAAAAGTGCCCTCCATGAAGTTCGCTCCTCGTTATATTGGACCCTACAGGGTGCTGACCCGTATCAATCCAGTTGCGTATCGTTTAGCTCTTCCTAATACCTTACGCATCCCGAACTCGTTTCACGTTTCATTGCTGAAACCACTCATATGTAACAGATTTTCCTCCACAATAGCCCCTCCTCGCCCCGTTCAGGTGGAGGGTCAGGAGGAGTATGAGGTTAACTCTATTATTGATTCTCGAATTTCCCGGGGGAGAGTACAATATCTGGTTGATTGGAAGGGATATGGTCCTGAGGAGAGGAGTTGGGTACCTCAGGAGGATGTTCATGCTCCCCGTCTCCGCAGGGCGTATCACTCTCGCTTCCCATCTCGTCCCGGTTCATTCCGCCCGGTGGGCGTATCTGAGAGGGGGGGTACTGTCAGGGTACCTGTGGTCTCTACCTCCGAAAGAGGTAGAGACTTAGCTGTTACTCCATCCAGACGGTCTGATGGCTCCCTTCCCCGCGGTCTATCCGGTCATGCTAGGCCGGCCGCGAGGGAGTGACTGCCTTTTACAGCATCTAGGCAGGAAGTAGTCATCAGGACACTCCCCCGGAACAACCTGTCAGTCAATGGCTGCAGGACCAATCAGGACGCCTTGGAGGCGTGGTTACTGCTCTGAACAGGGTATTTAACAGAGCTTCTTTCATTAGCTCATTGCCCTGTCGTGGTTCTAGCTTGTTCTAGTCACTCAGTGCTTGTGTATTCTATTATCCCTTTTGGTTTTGACCTGGCTTGTTTACCTTACTCTGCTTATCTCTGTTACCCATGATTCGGCTTGTCTCTCGCTTACCTGTCTTCTGTTACCCTCGACCTCGGCTTGTCTTTGACCATTCTATACTGTACTACTTACGTTAGTCCGGCCATTCTAAGGTCCGGTATACGTATCTGGCTACTGTTTGTACTCTGCGTGTTGGATCCCTGTCCCGATCCTGACACATACAATGCAAACCTTTACACACACATGCAAACACACACACTGTTTTTCTTACATACACACAGAAACACAATGCATCTCTTACACTCAATGCACACACATACAGACACACACCTTGCATCCCTTATGCATACAAACACAGATTCACACAATGCATCCCTCACACACAACCAAAAACGCATAATACATCCCTCATACACAAATACACACTGCTTCCACTACACACAAACACACTGCATCACCTGCACAAACTGGTATCCCTATACACTACATACCATAAGCACACATATTAGATAACACATAACACATCCCCTACATACTCCACTCCCTGTGAGCGAGCTCATGGGTGGGTGGAACATATAAGTGGACTTATGAGTGGGCCTTATGGGCATACTCACCGTCAGGCACTGGGGCCCAGACCTTGAGCTGTGTAAGAGGCCCCCAAAAAATGGAGCTGCTTCCAATTCTCCCAGAACGTTGAATTTTGTGACCACAGTTGCAAACAGCCTCCAGAGGTCCTGTTCTACACCAGACCAGTGGAGCCAAACTGCAGCCCATCATCATCCTCATCTAATTGTAAGTAGGCAATCTAGTATATTATTAGTGACACTAATCTATAATTTACCTCACATTAAAGGGACACTATAGCTTAATGAAGTGGTTGTGGTGTCTATAGCTGGTCCCTGCAGGCTTTTTAATGTAAACACACACTGTGTGCAGCACTGGTGTTAGTTCATATGGCAGATCATATGGGTGGGGCATTGTGATGTCACATGGGGGGGGCGGCAAATTTATATTTTGTCTAGGGCAGCAAAAATCCTTGCACCGGCTCTGATCCTGGGCAGGTGCACCAGTCTACTGGTGACCCACAGGAGGGGAGTGCACTGATTGCACTGCACTCTCCTCCTGCCCAGACCCGTCTTGACCACAGTGCAAGTGCCCTCTGCCCCTAATTTACAGTGGCTCACACTCACAACAAGCAGTGCCTGGAGCCCTTTGCAGAGACGGAAACAAAGAGGTTCTGCGGCAGCTGGCCGTCCTGCAAGCATTACATTAAACAGCTGTTCCCCATGCAGCCGCAGGTGGCATTGTGCTGGGAGACTGTGATTACTCTTCACTTCCTCCCAGCCTACAGAGCAGCGCATGGGCGAGAGAGGAGGAGGCATGATTTAATCTTGAATAAATCCTCTAAGCAAACCTTTATAAATTTGGGGGGATCAGCTCTGTTTCCACAGTTTATTGGTGTTTACTCTCATCTCTGTATTAATATTGAGGGATGTCTAAGTAGTAACATCAGTGTGTGTCAGCAGGGCCAGCCGTTGGGGTGGGCAAGCTGTGCGGTCACGCAGGGTGCCATGACAACAGAGGCGCCCGGCGGCCAACACAGCTCACAAGTTGGGTACACCAGCATATTTAATTTAAACGATTCGCTGGTGGTCCACTTGTGCGCACCAGCAGTAGGTGCAGTCAGATCATATCCTCTCCCTCGTGGTTCCAGCGCTCAGTTAGTGAGTCAGAGCACAGGCTCAGAGATTCTCAGCCTGTGCTCTGACAACATTGAAAGTCAGAGCCGTGAAGGAGCGGGTATGGCAAAGAGCTACTGATTAGCATAACATCAATATCCGTTATAAAACCAGAAAAAGGTGGGCATGGATGGTGAACTGATTTGGTGGTGCAATGGGCCACTTGACTGGTTTTGCCCCCCAGGCCTAAGGCTGCCAGCCCTCCCCTGTTTGTGGTACTGTCCATGTGTATAGGTCATATTGCTTGCGCCTATCATGAGGTCAAGGGAAGTATTTGTGGTGTTTGCTCTGTCCATGTGTATAGGGTATGTTACTTGTACCTATCACAAGGTCAAGGGAAGTGTTTGTGGTGATTGCCCTGTCTGTGTGTAAAGGTTATGTTGTTTATACCTATTATAAAGTCAAGGGAAGTGTGTGTGGTGTTTGCTATGTTCATGTTTTTAATTTGTATAGATTATTTTTCAAAATCCGTTTAGATGTTGAATTTGTCCAATGGTCCCAATAACGGTAACCGGTAACGTGTTAACCTTTTTTTCTTGTTGATTAAATAGTGTATTTTCTCTATCTGTATGTAATATCTATACTGACTGTCAGTTACAAAGGATACACTTTATAACAGTGATTGACAGGGAGCTAAGATGGAGGCACCCAGTTGTAGGGATTTCTAAGTTTAATTTAATTTTTCACTCAACTCAAAACTACATATTTGTTCAATAGAGGGATAAGTAAACATCATATTATAAATACTGGGACGCAACAGTTCCCCTTTAACCCCTTAAGGACGGTGGGCGTTCTATGCCATCCTTGGGGACCCGGCTGTAAACGCCGGCGGGCAGAATAGAACGCCCAAGCCGTCATATGTACTTATCCGGTCATCGGCGATCCCACGTCGGCGATCGCGGTGTTGGGACTCACCTGGGAGCCAGGGAGTCCCCCTCCATCCTCTTCGGCCCTCCTGGGCCATGTGATCGCGAGGTCCTTGCGAGGACCTCACAATCACATGGACGGCATAGCCATCCATGTCAGTGCCAGCAGGGGGAGTACCTGTAATGACAGATACTCCCCCTGCTGCCTGAAAATTGTAAAATAAAAGATTTAATAACAGTTTAAAATAAAATATATACTTAGATTTATTATATATATGATCTTCATATATGTATACACATATACATACACTGTCTAAGTGTATTTTAATATTAATATATATATATATATATATATAATTATAAATATATATTAATATATTAATATCAAAATACACGTACAATGATATTGATTAAATATATAATCTAAAATAAATATGTAAATACGTAAAAAAATATATATATGTATAAATTCATTCTAACTGTATTTTAAAATTAATATATATATATATATATATATATATGTATAGATATCAAAATACATGTAGAACGAAATAATATATATATCTATATACATAAGTATATACGTATATATCACTATATATATATATATATATATATATATATTTGTATATATACCTATATATAAATAAAAATAATTTAAAAAAATTATATACACATATATATATATAGATATATACACACGTATATATATATATAATAATTATATATATATATATAAATATATATATATATATATATATATATATATATATATATATATATTTATGTAATCATTTTACATAATTAGGTAATTTTATTAATTACAATTTGCGGGACCTGTCTGACAACCCAAAAAGTACAGGGAATTTAATTTGCTAGCACTATATTTAACCCTGTAACTTTCCAAGACACCATAAAACCTGTTGTGATACGTTTTACTGTTTTGAAACAGTAATATTTGTGTTCAGCGAAGTCTCCCGAGTATGACAGTACCCCTCATGTGCAGGTTTTATGGTGTTTTGAAAAGTTACAGAGTCAAATATAAGGCTTGCGTTTCATTTTTTTCACATTAAAATTCGCCAGGTGTCAGGGCTCCGCGGGCAGTGGTGAGGGAAGGCTGCAATCCTCTCGCAGCACTCACCCTCGGTCCGTCGCCGCCCGCGGTCCCCTTTCCCCTTACCGATAAGCGAGCGACGTCCTCTCCTCTTGACACGCCGCTCGCGTCCTCCTCTCCTCCTCCCAGCGGCAGCATGTCTAACGCTGCACGCTGAGAGCCGGCACTATTATCTAAGCGCCGGGGTCACCCACGTGACCCAGCGTTAAAGCTACAGTGCAACAAACACAGTGGGGGGTATAGATATCCCCCACGTGTGTTTGTTAATACTGATTGGTGGTTAGCCAATCAGGATTCAGGCTAGGATTTATATACTTACCTTTCCTGTCTATCTGTGCCCTGTTGTGGTCTTTGCTTTATAGTATTGATTCTGAACGTGTGCTTTCTGGTTACGTACTCTCTGGCTTGTTATACTGACTTTGTGACTTTCTCCTACCCTTTGACCTCGGCTTGTTTCTCGTTATTCTGTTTTCTGGTTCCCCTTACTCGGCTTGTCTCCTGACTATTCTGTGTGTGCTTAGCCCGGCCACTCTAAGGACCGGTACTGCAAGCTTTCTGTGTGTGTGTCTGTGTGTGTGTTAGCGTGTTGGGTTCCCCGGAATCGTGACATTACAACAGGGCCATAATGGAACCTGCTGACATACCACAGCTCCTGGTTAATCAGGAGGCTAGAATGGATGGCTTGGACCACCGTATGGATAAGTTTGCTCAGGCTTTGCAGACCATACTGGCTCGTACTGCACACCTGCAGCCTGCCGTCCAGGAGGCGGTTGCTGCTGTGCCCGAACCCATTGCCACTCCAGTACCCGTTCCTGCTCATGTAGTCCATATGACACCGCCACAGCGCTATAGTGGTGACCCAGCATTGTGTCGTGGTTTCCTCAATCAAATTGACATCCATTTGGTGATGAATCCACGTTCCTATCCCACCGACAGATCCAAAATTGCCTTTTTGATAAACCACCTGTCTGGGAGAGCTTTAGCATGGGCAAACCCCATGTGGGAAAATATGTCTCCTATGTCCTTTGCGGATTTTTTGTCAGCATTCAAACGCACGTTTGATCAACCCGGTAGGGTTGCCTCTGCTGGCAAAGCTCTGCTAAGGGTTCGACAGGGTAACAGATCTGTAGCGGATTATACTATCGAATTCCGCACTCTAGCAGCTGAAGTGGTTTGGAATAACGACGCCCTCGTAACAGCCTTTCAGGAGGGTTTGGCCGCTTACATACTGGATGAGATAGCATCCAGGGAACTGCCTGTCCTTCTAGATGATATTATAGACTATGTAATCCTTATTGATAACCGCATGAGAGAGAGACGTAGTCAAAGACGGCTGGATACACGGGTGTTACCTGCTCTACCCAGTACTGCATTACTAGCGTTACCCGCTCCTAGGCAACCATCCCCCGAACCCATGCAATTGGGTGCTACAGGGTTAACTGAGGCTGAAAGAACGTATCGTAGAAGGGAGGGGTTATGTCTTTATTGTGGTAAGAGGGGGCACCACTGTAATACCTGCCCTAAGTTACAGGGAAACTACAGCACCTAAGGCCCAGAGAGGGGTCGGCCTCGGGTGTTATGACCTTGTCCCCTCATGTGTCCATCTCCAGACCGTTTATTACAGTTTCTCTTTTGGTCAATAAAACCACTATAACAACCAAAGCCTTGATCGATTCAGGTGCGGCAGACAACCTTATGGATGAGAACTTTGCCAAAACCGCAGCCCTGACTTTGATCCGAAAGGCCACACCCTTGGCCGTTGAGGCCATAGATGGTAGACCACTTGAGAAACCTCTGGTGACCCATGAAACCCACGATATAGTTATGTCTGTGGGTGCTTTACACAAGGAACGATTAACCTTCCAAATAATTGACTCCCCTACTGCTACCATCGTTCTGGGTTTTCCCTGGTTAGTTAAACACAACCCAGTACTTGATTGGGGTTGTTTAGATATACTCTCCTGGGGGGAATCTTGTCAACGAGACTGTATGGCCCAGGTACGTCCCGTTTGTTTACTCAACGTGCCCACAGCTAAACCACTTTCTGTTTCTGTCCCTTCTGTATATGCAGACCTTGCATTGGTTTTCGAAAAAAGGGAGGCAGATAAGTTACCTCCACACCGTGAGTATGACTGTGCCATTAACCTATTACCGGGTACTATGCCTCCTAGGGGTAAGGTCTACCCTCTTTCTGAGAAAGAGAACCAGGTCATGGAGGAGTACATACGGGAAGCCTTAACTAAAGGTTTTATTAGAAGGTCCTCCTCTCCGGCTGGTGCTGGTTTCTTTTTTGTGGCGAAAAAGGAGGGCGATTTGAGACCGTGTATAGATTACAGAGCACTAAACAATATAACGATTAAAAATGCCTATCCGATCCCTCTCATTACGGAGTTGTTTGATCGTGTCAAAGGTTCTAAATATTTTACAAAACTAGACCTCAGGGGGGCTTATAACCTTGTTCGTATCAAGGAGAACGATGAATGGAAAACGGCGTTCAATAAACGCAGTGGGCATTACGAGTATCTAGTCATGCCTTTTGGATTGTGTAATGCTCCTGCCGTATTTCAGGATCTCATAAACGATGTCCTTAGAGACCTACTGCATGTCTGTGCCGTAGTTTACCTGGATGACATACTGGTATATTCTCCGGATTTGGAGACACATCATACTCATGTTAGGATGGTGCTTAAAAGGTTGTTGCAGAACGGTCTTTATTGTAAATTAGAGAAATGCTTATTCGACCAAACTTCTGTACAATTCCTGGGTTATGTTATTTCTGAACAAGGATTCAGCATGGATCCTTCAAAATTGGAAGCTATACTGTCCTGGCCCCTTCCCCAAGGACTTAAGGCAATACAGCGATTTATAGGGTTTGCCAATTATTATAGAAAGTTTGTTAAAAACTTCTCATCCATTATTTCCCCTATCACTAAACTGACAAAAAAGGGTTTACACCCCAGGGTTTGGAATCCTAATGCTATTGTGGCCTTCGAGACTCTAAAAAAGGCATTCGCCACTGCCCCTGTGTTACACCATCCTGATCCTTCCCTTCCCTTTGTATTGGAAGTAGACGCCTCTGAATCAGGTATAGGAGCAGTGTTGTCACAAAGACAATCGTATGACGAACCCCTCCTTCCCTGTGGTTACTTTTCAAAACGCTTGTCAGAGTCTGAAAAGAATTACGACGTTGGGAACAGAGAATTATTAGCTATAGTGATGGCATTTAAAGAATGGAGGTACTTGTTAGAGGGAGCTAGACACAAGATTCTGGTTATAACCGATCATAAAAATCTATCCTATATCGCAGATGCTAAGAGGTTATCCTCTCGTCAGGCTAGATGGTCTTTATTTCTCTCACGTTTTCAGTACATAATCACATACAGGCCTGGTTATCGAAATGTCAAGGCTGATGCCATCTCCCGCCAGTACGAACCTGTAGATTCTATTACCTCCACTCCTGAGCCCATTGTACCCACAACTAATATAATAGCTACTACCTGTTTGGTTATCTCGTCTCTTTTTCTTGATGGTATCAAGTCATACCAATCCCAAGCACCCTCTGAGACTCCTACTGGTAAGCTGTACGTGAAAGTAAAAGACAGAAAGAAGTTGTTAACTTTATTCCACACAGCCAAAACGACTGGTCATCCAGGGGTTACCAAGACTTACAAGGGTCTTTTCCAACAGTTTTGGTGGCCCTCACTCAAAAAAGACGTGGTAGATTACGTGCAGGCTTGCCGTGTCTGTACACAGTGTAAGTCCCCTAATGTTAAACCCCTGGGACTCCTTATGCCCCTATCTGTACCCAAGAAACCGTGGACACACTTATCCATGGACTTTATTGTGGATCTTCCTTCATCTGATGGGCAGACAGTAATTTTGACTGTAACGGATAGGTTCTCCAAAATGGCGCACTTCATTCCGCTTAAGAAGCTACCTTCTGCGGTTCAGTTGGCTCAGGTGTTTGCCAAAGAAGTGTTCCGCTTGCATGGTATACCACAAGATATCGTATCTGACAGGGGCCCTCAGTTTGTCTCTCGGTTTTGGAGAGGCTTTTGTGCTGAGATGGGGGTCTCCTTATCGTTTACTTCCTCCTATCATCCGCAATCTAATGGAGCTGCCGAACGAGCAAATCAGTCTGTGGAGTTGTATTTACGCTGTTTCACGAATGCACACCAGGACAACTGGTCCCATCTCCTTCCCTGGGCTGAGTTTGCCAGGAACACTGTGTCTCATTCTTCTACTGGCGTAAGTCCTTTTATGGTGGCTTATGGGTTCCAACCCGCTGTCCTTCCCGGTGTGTTCTCCGACAAGGGAATGCCCGCTTTGGACGAGCACCTCGCCTCCTTACGGAAGATGTGGGATCAGGTCCATGCTGCTCTTTGTCGTGCTGCTGCTACTCAAAAGAAATTTGCTGATCGTCGCAGATGTGCGGCTCCTTCTTATGCTCCGGGTGATAGGGTTTGGTTGTCCTCTAGGAATCTCCGCCTTAGGGTTCCCTCTATGAAGTTCGCGCCCAAGTTCCTTGGTCCCTATAAGGTGTTGCGTAGGGTGAATCCTGTGTCTTACTCCCTGGCCTTGCCCCCTTCCATGCGCATACCTAACACCTTTCACACCTCCCTTTTGAAGCCCTTGCTCTGTAATCGGTTCTCTGGGTCTCTCAGGCGTTCCGATGCCCTCCGCGCGGTCTCTAGTGACGTATATGAGGTGGCTGCTCTCCTTGATTCTCGTTTCTCTCGAGGTCGGTTGCAGTATCTGGTTGATTGGAAGGGTTACGGCCCGGAGGAGCGGTCGTGGGTTTCTGTCTCTGACTTGGACGCGCCCTCTTTGATCCGCTCCTTTCATGCGCGGTTTCCTTTGAAGCCTTCGGCTTCCCGCCCTCTGGGCGGTCTTCGAGGGGGGGTTATGTCAGGGCTCCGCGGGCAGCGGTGAGGGGAGGCTGCAATCCTCTCGCAGCACTCACCCTCGGTCCGTCGCCGCCCGCGGTCCCCTCTCCCCTTACCGATAAGCGAGCGGCGTCCTCTCCTCTTGACACGCCGCTCGCGTCCTCCTCTCCTCCTCCCAGCGGCAGCATGTCTAACGCTGCACGCTGGGAGCCGGCACTATTATCTAAGCGCCGGGGTCACCCACGTGACCCGGCGTTAAAGCTACAGTGCAACAAACACAGTGGGGGGTATAGCCCGGCTTAGCCCGGCCACTCTAAGGACCGGTACTGCACGCTTTCTGTGTGTGTGTCTGTGTGTGTGTTAGCGTGTTGGGTTCCCCAGAATCGTGACACCAGGTTGGTTATGTTGCCTTTGAGACCGTACGGTAGCTCATGAATGAAAATTACCCCCATGATGGCATACCATTTGCAATAGTAGACAACTCAAGGTATTGAAAATGTTCAGTCTTTTTTTGTAGCCACTTAGTAACAAACACTGGCCAAAATTGGCATTCAAATTAGTTTTTGCATTTTTCACACACAAACAATATTAACACTAACTTTGGCCAGTGTTTGTGACCAAGTGGCTATTAAAAAAGACTGGACATACCCCATTTGCAATACCTTGGGTTGTCTACTTTTGCAAATAGTATGCCATCATGGGGGTAATTCTTATTCCTGGGCTACCATACGGTCTGAAAGGCAACATAACCAATCTGGCAAATTTCAATGTGAAAAAACTGAAAAATGTAACATGCTATATTTGACCCTGTAATTTCCCAAAACACTATAAAACTTGTACATAGGGGGTACAGTTTTACATGTGAGACATCGCTGAATACAAATATGTGTATTTTATTGCAATAAAAGCAAACAGTATTATGACATTCACAGTTAAAATGTCACGTAGAACTTAAAAAGTTTTTAAAATTCTTATTTTCTCCCATTTTTTTATATTTTATTCATATTAAATTATGTTCCATACCTAAATATTTGATGTTAAATGAAAACCCTGTTTCCCCTGAATAAAATGATATATAATAAGTGTGGGTGCACATAATATGAAAGAGAGGAATTACGCCTGAACAGACATATAGCGCAAATTCCAGTTTTTGTTTACGTTTGTTTTGATCACAACGTGTACATTTGGCTCAGTCCTTAAGGGGTTAAAGCTTCAATAGCTGTTCTGTACAATTGTGATTGCTTAAACTTTAGTTTTAACATAAGGTATAGGGCATTTTTCACTGATTCAAAAAATGGACAAAGGGTTTTTGAATAGTATCGAAGTGGTGGGATTGTGATCGCAGAGACATCGTCAGTGGCTCATCAGCAGGGCTGAATTGTTAAACTCCTATCAACAATAAACAATCATTTAATTGTATTTTGCTAAACTATGAAATTTCCCTTTATTTTATGATGCATTAAACCCATTGTCTTATCATTATGCTTCCATGAGATAACACTGAACAGTCTGAAAACACACATATTAGGCAATTGTAAACATATCTCATGGATGCTTTGGCACGTACGGTTACAGGAAGTTCTGGGGAGCTTTGCCAGCACTGGAAACTACCTGACTTTTCAAGGAACCCCAATTATTCCTCATCTGCTAGTGCTAGACAAATGAGGTATGAACGGAAGGAATCCCCCAAAAATACATAGATAGCAAGCTCTTTGGGGACTGCTTTCAGTATAGCCATAGCCGTACAATTAATGGTGTCCTATACATGATGGACAATTCAGTACTGAATAACTTCATAGAAAATTCCTTAGAGAAATGCATTGTGAAGAATTATACTTAGCAATGCTGAGTGCGGTTTTTGTATATTCTGAATATTTACAGATCTCCAAAATAGCGTGCCGCAATGTAATATGCATGCTAATTTTTTTAATGGTTTAATCACATTAGAGGGAGCATTGGAAGAGGCAATGCCACCAAAAATATACCTTTCTCCAATTGTTTCCTCTTCCCTTCCTCTTTCTGGATTTATTTTTCTTTTCAAAACTATTTCTCTTTAAAAACACAAAACAAAGTAAGGGCTACTTGGTTTTATGCATTTTGTCAATGGTTGACAAATCTTGACAACGGGTGGAGCTTGAGGAAAGTCATGTCTAAATACTCACCTTTCCATCACGTCATTCCTCTGAAATCTTGCAACCCAGCCTTTTTTCCTTCCTCGAGCACCGTGCATGCCCAGTCCAATTGACTTTGCTTTTGGCTTACTGGGCATGAGCAGCGAGCATTCGTTTCCATGATTGGGAAGAGATCCAGTACCAAAAACTAAGAACTTTTTAGAGGTAAGAATCGGGTACCTTTACCAAAAAAAAATTCAGGAGAAGGAACAATAATTGGTTTGGGAGTGGGCAAAAAAAAACCAAGTTTTTAGAAATATACTATTTATATACTATAGGGAAATTTGACTGTAATAAAATACAAAACGTTTATTGTAAAAGCACATATTTAAGGAAGTTTTGGCTTGACTAACAAAACTGTATGATGTGCCTTTCATTTTTAGACAGATTAGTCATTAAAAATGACTCTACAGTAAATGGATTTATTTAGAACAACCAAGTGAGGATGAACTTGCATTATTTCAACATGAACCGGGTTATTCACGAAAGTGAGAATTCAAAGTGAATCTCAGATTTAACCCCTTCACTTCTAAGCACTTTTTGATTAAAAAAAATAATATTGGCATAACATTTAAAGTAAGGGGTGCGTAACTGGCATATAAACATATCACAACAAAGCAATTTTGTGTATAGACCAACTTCAAAAATAGAATTGTGTAAATGTACAATAACGGTTTGATTTTTCACTTATTTATAAATACATTTGGGAAATGAAAAGATTTAGACAGTAGACAGTGTCCTTTATCTTGAAATATCTCAGAAGTGGGCCTGAAATGTTAATACAAAAGCAAAAATTCCATTTTTCGCACACACAGAAGGTGTGACAAAAATTGCTTATACGTATTTGTAAGGCCCTTGAAGACATTACTAGAAGTACAACTTACAGAAAATGGCAAGACATTTACATAGAATGTCTGCATTTGAGCATAATGCCTACATACAGTAAACAGAGTTAAATCATATATTTAAAAAACAAAAATTAGTTAAAACTTCTATAGCAATCTTTTTCAACCTATGGACTGCTAATGTAATACTAACAGTAAACTGATAAATGATAAAAGTGCAAAGTGAAAATATACTAGTGGCAATTCACACATAAAATATACATGTTCAACAAACCATGATTATTGCAATATTTATGGAGTCTGTGTGTTATATGTAACATTAAGCGCTATCTTTAACCCCTTAAGGACACACGACATGTCTGACATGTCATGATTCCCTTTTATTCCAGAAGTTTGGTCCTTAAGGGGTTAATATTTAATTAATAATCCATTGTCAATAATATCCTAAACATAACAGTACATAGCAGAACATATCACTGTGATAGAAAAGTATAGAAAAGTATTTGACTTTTAAAGGAACAACAAATTAAAATTCGCTATATTACTAGAGTCCTTCAAGTTCAACCTTGAAGCCCATTATTTTATGCTGTTGATCCAAAAGCTCTATTGTAGCCATTTCCAAATATACCACAAAAATGGAAAAATATCCTTCTTGGAATTGCATGGAAACAGGAGGATGGCTAAAATATATAAATGACCTGTGTGTGTATATGTGTGTGTGTGTGTATTTGTCAATATGTATGTGTGACTGTGTATGTGTAAATATGCACATACACCAGCATTCAAACACCAACAGTACACACAAACACACCCCTGCATTCAAACACCACCACTGCATACAAAAAGGCCCTGCATTGAAACAAAACCACTACACACAAATACACCACCGCTTTGAAATGGCAACAGTACATGCAACACTATGCATAAATACACCAATACATTCACACGCATACTCCATACAATACATGCAGACATTCAAACAATGCTCACAAATACACCCTGCAAGAATGAGAAAATGGTAGATCCCTAGCTGGAAATGTTTTAATACAGATTTTTTGGGCAGCCTTGTGCTAGAGGGGGGCCCAATAGAATTTCTTACACCAGGGCCCTCTCTACATATAAATGGCGAGGTATAATTATCTTATTACATATTCCTTTCCACATTCTTTATTAAAGGGACACTCTGGGTTCATTTACTGCATCTGATATACCTTACACGGATTTCTTCCCTCTTTTGCAACTACTAACTTTACCTAAATTGAAATAGTTCTATATCATTGGTTTGACGAGCAACCCCAAAGTTGATGTCAGCCCTGTCCATTAATCTACATTGATCACAGTCTTTGATACTTTAACAGGTGAGATTTATACGCACACATCTTACTGAATATTTCTCACGAGCCGTGACTGTAGAGAACTGCAGTACCATATTATTATTATTATTGCCATTTATATAGCGCCAACAGATTCTGTAGCGCATTACAATATTATAAGAGGGAGGGGAGGAGTATCAATATTAAGTATACCCTGTTCCATAGCCATTATCTATCAATTCAAATAAGAAAGCAACAATTTTGAAGACTGTGTTGAGAATAATAATTATTTTGAGACTTATTTTGAGACTTTCCTGTGATGTGCATTTTCAATGCCTGTTGTCACTGCTCAGAGGGACAATAAATACTTGCACACTATCTCGGAATTCTAGGGACAGTCCCTAGGAGAAGCTAGATGTTTCTTTACCTTTTAATCCTGGGCGTGTTTTGAAATGGGTGTAGGCTTTGCTCTCCACAATAAATGTTTACTGCAGTGTTTTCATTGTGGTTTTTGAACTGAAATTATGCTTTCACATAACTTGTATGAAGATGTGAAAAAAGACTGATATGTTAACTTATCTTCATAGTAAAATATTAAAAGTCTGATTATAATGAAGTATGTTTTCTTCCAAGAGATTAAGGCTGCATTACACAGCAGACACTGAAACTATTATCGTACAATTTGTATATTAAACTGTTTATTTCACCCTGACTTTTACAGAAACAAGCAAACAGAAACGGATAAACTGTGTTACAGTAAGGAAACAAATAATGCAATCGCCTACATGTGGGTATATAGGTAAACGTAAATACATATAGTAATGTATATGTATTACCATATAACCATGTGTAAGTGATTGCATTATTTGTTCCTTACTGTAACACACTTAATCCATTTCTGTTTGCTTGTTTTGTTACACATTTGTTCACCAGCTGTTGAGAATCGTTATGGGATTTACTGCTACCCCCTTTATTATATAGTGAGTGTCTTTGATTGTTTATTTGTAACATTTTTATAGAAACACGCTTGCAGTTTTTAGCTGTTTAAGGCATTAATTTACACAAAGCAACAGGCTGGCATTGAGCTTACAAAGGGATAACAATTGAGATTGTTCAATAAAAAGGGCTGAGTTGGGATAAACAGAAATGTCCATGCATTTCAAAGAAGACCAAATCATGTTCCAGCTTTGGGATTCTAGAATTTTTGATAGGAGAATTTCAGTTAGGGAATAATTGGGGCTAGGACAATAAAACGAACACTCAAAGCAACATAACCACTACTGTTATGAAAGTAGTGGAGGTACGTAGTGGTACCCAGGTAAGGCATAGAATCATTCTAAAATGTGTTGACTCCTTATGATGGGCATGAGGGTGTCAGGGCCATAATTATATCGGGATGTAGTTGTTATGGTGCTAATAGTGTTACTTTAAGGGATTTCGAATTAATTGAATAAGGACATTTATGATTAGGATTATTAGGGTTATGGGTTGTATGGTAAGAATGACTAACATTAGGGGTGAGAGGGTTTAGGAATAGGAGAACTAGACTTATAGGTTAAGAGGGTCAGGGTAAGGGCAAGGCAGACCCCGCTCTAGCCTAACGCACCTGCCACATTCATTAGCTCTGTAGAGCTTACAGCAGCAAAAAAAAAAAAAAACAATTCTAAGCAAGTAGATTTCTTTTGTAATTTGCACTTTTATAAACTGTCACAAATATGACAGACTCCAAACACATAAAGCACTCCAGCAAGATGTATTCCTTTAAATGGACAACAGAAGGTTGGTAAAAAAAAAAAAATGTTTGTGTTTTGACAAATCTCAATTCATGCCACATAGTGTTACATAATCGCAGGCTCTCAATCCGAAACAGCACTTTAGGAATGAGATGGAACGTGAGTTTTATAGAAGGAAAGCGTGGCCACAATCTCTGGAAGGACTGTGTGATGCTATCAAGTCTACACGGATAGGAATCCTAAAAGTGAGGTTTCCAGAAACGTATTCACTCTGTGTCATAAAGAAAACTGTTATGAAGAATAAGAGGTCCTACCCAGTCCTAGATTGGACTACCTGGTGAAGTGATCCATGAGTGCAACAGGTGGTGTATTGAATTAAAGAATTAAGGAACACTTGTTTACCATAAACAAACAAAACAACAAGATGGTATTCTGCGGATCTTGGGAGATGGAGGTTTTAGTGCTTACCGTATATTAGAAAATGAAATGCTATATGAATGGTAGCAGACATTCACATCCTGTTTTAAACTTTCAGGAAAATACTTGTCTAAGTGATGAACACTATTTAGAGGCACATTGTTTTTAAATGCTGCAGATTAGCAGTCAAAAGTGCCTTTGCAATTTCCACACGGTGACGTATTCCATGTATTTTTCCTGCAAATGATATGGATTGTTCCCGGAATACAAAAAAAACAATTAAAAAACATTCCCGGTAGCAAAAAGTTTGCAATCTGTGAAGAAAGCCCAACGCTACCTCTTACAGCATAGGGATGTAAGGAAACCTCAAGGATCATTTGCCGGAGAACCCATTTCTTATACCATTATGCCGAGTCATGTCTTACAAATCATAGGGACATATTCGTACTGCCCATATTCAAGCCCACTTTTCTTTTGACTGTTTCACTAATCTAAAAACGTACTGTGTTGAGCATGTGTGCCATGAGCCTATGTACCCAGTAAGCGTACCCTAGCAACCTCAGTACACAATATAGTGCTCGCTGAATTACTGCAGTAAGCAAATTCCTCACAATTTTGATGCAAAAGGCATGGATAATCATCCCCATGGTTTTCTCATAGGTAAGATAGAGGGGTTAGTTCGTAATATATGCATCAACAGATGCTACATTGTTTGGACATGAGCTTATCTTAAGCTTTTACTGTGCGTTCTAAGACATTCAGGTTATTGGCTTTAAATGCATAAGCCACCAGGAAGGGAACCTCTCTTGACCCCAGCCCCACTGGGGAGTGAAACAGGTTTTCCTTAATTACTGCCCAAATGTCAGACCATATTTATACGTCTTTATTGTTTTTTTCTGCAATTGGCTTCTTACCATGCACCTGTGAAGACCAATTGTCCCAGGAATGTTTTTTTTTCCAAATGCAGCTATAGTTCTCTCCCTTTTCTTCATAGTTTTGACTCACCTTTTGGTTGCTACTGTAACTCAAGTCTTCCTCGAATGATCACTGAACTTTGGTGGACAATATTTTCCAAGCTAAGTTGCATGTATCTCATATATTTTCCATTGGTTTTAATGTACTCAGAAGCATGTTCAATGTTTGAGATTATTATTTTGTAAGACAACCCTGATTGGTGATTCTCTGGGTCTTTACTCTGGGCTTGTTATGATAACAGCTTAGTCCTGATGTTTGTTTTGATATATTTTCTAATAAATTATGGAACCTTTCAGAAATAGGTGTTTGAAAACACGTGACTCTTTAATTGCATACTGGTGAACTCCATCTCCTAATTATGTATATTTAGGAGTTTCTTAGCAAACATACAAAACTATTCAGAAAATGTTATGCATATTCTGTAAATAAAATGGTAAAAACCCAAATAAAATTAATTTTGATTCCAGAGTGGCAATATAAAATAGGTGGAAACAACCAAGGGTTTGTAAATACTTATGAAAGACAATGTAATGTACCTTGAGACAAATTCGACACACAAAGCTTAATGCTTACTTCTATGTAATCTATATTACAAAAATCAATGCTGGCATTATTGTGCTTTATTTACTAATCTTGAAAATGCAAAGAAAAAACAAGAAATTGCAAATAAATTTAAATATGTAGGTCAAATTACATAGTTACAAAGGCAGAAAAGAGACATGTGTCCATCAAGTTCAGCCTCCCTCACATTTGTTTTTTGCTGTTGATCCAAAAGAAGGCAAAACAACCCAGTCTGAAGCACTTCAAATTTTGCAACAAACTAGGAAAAAAAAATCCTCTTGACCCTAGAATGGCAGTCAGATTTATTCTTGGATCAAGAAGCTATTACCCGACAGTTGAAAAATTATATCATTAAATATTATGTTTTTTTGTAAGTATGCATCTAGTTGCTGTTTAAACATCCGTACGGACTCTCATAAAACCACTTCTTCAGGCAAATAATCCCATATCATTATTGTTCTTTGCCTTAGACTAAATCTTCTTTCTTCCAGTCTAAACACATGAACTCCTATCCTATGTAAAGTCCTGTTTGTGAATAGATTTCCACACAATGGTTTGTATTGGCCCCCGGATAAATTTTTATAATGTTATCGTATCCCCTCTGAGGCAACGTTTTTCTAAACTAAAGAGGTATACATTTGTTAACATTTCTTCATAGTGAAAATGTTCCATTCCTTTGATTAATTTTGTAGCCCGCCTCTGCACTTTTTCTAGTGCCATAATATCCTTCTTTAGAACAGGTGCCTAGAATTGCACAGCATATTTAAGATGTGGTCTTACCAGTGATTTATAAAGAGGCAAAATTATATTTTCATTCGGAGAATTAACACCCTTTTTCATGCATGACAATACCTTACTGGCCTTAGCCGCTGCTGATTGACACTGCACATTGTTGCATAGTTTGTTGTCTATAACAATTCCCAAGTCCTTCTCGTGTGTTGTTATCCCTAATTCGCTTCCATTAGGGGTATAAGTTGCTTGTGCATTCTTTACGCCAAAGTCCCCCAGTCTATCTAAATCCCTCTGCAGCAAAGTAATATCTTGCTCACATTGTATTACTTTACCGAGTCATCTGCAAACACTGAAACATGACATTCAATGCTTTTTTCAAGAGGAATTTATAAACATGTTAAATAGAAGGGGTTCCAGAACAGAACTCTGAGGGACACCACTTGCCACCTATGTCCAGCTTGAAAATGTACAATTAATGACAACTCTCTGTACTCTTTTTTTAAGCCAATGTTCTTCCCAAGAACAAGAATTTTCATCTAGACAGATTTCCTTGAGTTTGAACACTAATCTATTGCGTGGAACTGTATCAAATGCCTTGACAAAATCCAAATAGATCACATCCACTGCAACTCCCTGATCTACACTTCTACTTATTTCTTTGTAGAATGCAATCAAGTTAGTTTGTCATGACCTGTGCTTCATAAAACCATGCTGATTTTTGCTGATAAGTACTTGAAACCTAGGTAACCTTGCCAATTAATTTATGTTCAATGTCCACATCTTTTACGTCTTTTAATAAGACTCCATAATTTGTCTTTACATGGATTCAAGGTGCTAGAAATTTTCTTCAAAGAATATGCTAATTGAATCTCTGTCAATCTCCCTTTTTTCTTACATCAAAATGTGTTCTATTGGCCTGAGACCTGGTGACTGTGAAGGCGTGAAGGCCATAGGAACACATTGAGCTCATTGTCCTGTTCGTGGAAACAGCTTTGAGGTGACAGTGCTTGTTTTACTGCTGGTCGTAACCATTAGAAGATGGATGAACTGTGGCTGCAAAGGGCACACGATCAGCAACAATATAGATATAGACTGGGTCATTTAAAAGACAGTTGGCAATAATGCGTCTAAGGTGTGCCATGAAATTATTCCAAACAATATTTTCTATTGGAACAAGCCTCATACATTGATGCAAGCCATGACGGAGTCTCAAATTAAATATATATGCCAATTCTGCATAAACATGGCATCTGCTTTCTCCTGGAGAAATTGCTATTCGTCAGAGTAGGAGACGTTTTTTTTGCTGATAAGTACTTGAAACCTAGGTAACCTTGCCAATTAATTTATGTTCAATGTCCACATCTTTTACGTCTTTTAATAAGACTCCATAATTTGTCTTTACATGGATTCAAGGTGCTAGAAATTTTCTTCAAAGAATATGCTAATTGAATCTCTGTCAATCTCCCTTTTTTCTTACATCAAAATGTGTTCTATTGGCCTGAGACCTGGTGACTGTGAAGGCGTGAAGGCCATAGGAACACATTGAGCTCATTGTCCTGTTCGTGGAAACAGCTTTGAGGTGACAGTGCTTGTTTTACTGCTGGTCGTAACCATTAGAAGATGGATGAACTGTGGCTGCAAAGGGCACACGATCAGCAACAATATAGATATAGACTGGGTCATTTAAAAGACAGTTGGCAATAATGCGTCTAAGGTGTGCCATGAAATTATTCCAAACAATATTTTCTATTGGAACAAGCCTCATACATTGATGCAAGCCATGACGGAGTCTCAAATTAAATATATATGCCAATTCTGCATAAACATGGCATCTGCTTTCTCCTGGAGAAATTGCTATTCGTCAGAGTAGGAGACGTTTTTCAAATCTTCTACAGTCCAGTTTTGGTGCACCAGTTCCTGCTGTATTCTCTTACCTATTCTTAAAGGACCACTATAGTGCCAGGAAAACATACTCGTTTTCCTGGCACTATAGTGCCCTGAGGGTGCCCCCACCCTCAGGGACCCCCTCCCGCCCGGCTCTGGGGAGAGGAAAGGGTTAAAAGTTACCTTTATTCCAGTGCTGGGCGGGGAGCTCTCCTCCTATTCTCCGCCTCCGATCCTCCCTTTCGGCTGAATGCGCATGCGCGGCAAGAGCTGCGCGCGCATTCAGCCAGTCGCATAGGAAAGCATTTACAATGCTTTCCTATGGACGCTTGCATGCTCTCACTGTGATTTTCACAGTGAGAATCACGCAAGCGCCTCTAGCGGCTGTCAGTGAGACAGCCACTAGAGGATTTAGAGGCTGGCTTAACCCTTATATAAACATAGCAGTTTCTCTGAAACTGCTATGTTTATATAAAAAAGGGTTAAATCTAGCTGGACCTGGCACCCGGACCACTTCATTAAGCTGAAGTGGTCTGGGTGCCTAGAGTGGTCCTTTAACTGAATGGAGTGGAACCTGGTGTGGTGTTCTCACCCACTTCGAGGTTTATATTTTGTGTTCAGAGATGCTCTTCTGAATAGCCGTGCTGTAACCCATGGTGACTTTACTTGCTATCAACTTCTTGTTAGCATGAACTAGTCTATCATTTTCTTCTGACCTTTCTCATGAACAAGTCAATTTTGCCCATACAACTGCTGCTCTTCAGATGTTTTTGGGGTTGTTTATTTTTTTTTGCAGTATTCTCTGCAAACTTTTAAGACATTGATGTATTTAAATTCCTGGAGATCAGCAGCTCCTGATGCTCAAACCTCCATGCTTAGCAACAGCAATAGTTCCACTGTCAAAGTCACTTAGACCACATTTTTTCCCAATTCTGATATTTTGTTTTTAATGAAAAATTAACATTATAAATCATATCTGCATGATATTAGGCATAGAGTTACTGCCATGTGTTTGGCTGCTTAGATATCTCTTATAAAAAGTAGGTGTACAGGTAAACATAATAAATTATTACATTACAACATGGTGTCTGTAAGCAATTAATATTTTTGTATTTTTGACTGTAATTGCATAACAGTTTTAAAGTTATCAAGGTGAACCACATTGCTTGGACAATTGCCATTAATGCTGCCATAGCCATAACATTTTATTGTCTTGAAACTGAGTTTAATATGTATTTTTATTGTTAATCTTGTGATGTTGAGCTTGATAAGCTGTTATTGGTAAGTTAGCAAGAAAAAATACTTGTACTTTTGCTCTTCAGTTTGATCACAAGTTGAATGTTACAGTAAGCCAGGTGCATCAATGATGCAAGTAGGTGAGGTATGTCATTAACATACAGACATGGCAATGTGTGTGTATGTGTGTGTGTGGGTGCGCGTGTATTCCAACCATCGCAATTACATTGGAACAGTCCTGTTTTTTGGGTCCTGTCACACTGTCTGACTTTATTCCCTGGTGTTCAGCTTTTGGGGACACCAGGGAACTGTCCTTAAAAATGTATAGCACAAGTACATCATTCGACACCCTTACGATGCAATCAGTACACTATGACCCTGCAGCGAGCACTGAAACAGTGCTCCTTGCAAGTCCTGCCCTTGGTGGCCTGGACTGTTTGTTTGGAAAAATACAGATGAAATAACAGTGCACCAACAAAAAAATATAAATAAAGTTTTACATTTTTTTTAGGCTACCTAAAAATCACATATCTTAGCAAACAAATATGGAGATTCAGTTACAACAGATGGCCATATTGTGTGAAGCCCACCACTACATCATAGTACACCAATATCGGTTGGATTGACCCACCTCCTTTGGGCAGAGCCAATGACACAATGTTGTCACTGTCCTGTCCCCTTTAAACCCCTTCCACCGGCGTCCTGCTTCTTGGGATGCCAATATTGGAAGGTATGTGTGTTTGTTTGTTTTTTTAATGCCTTTAAACTGTCATTTCAGGTACTGTGCAGATATGCAATTGTTATGTTATAAATGTTGCTATTGTATACTATAGTTACTTTGTTTGTTCTATAATTGGTCTAATAATTGATTGATGCTGAAACGTTAGTTAACATTGCTTGCATACTTAAAGGAGCACTATAGAGTCAGGAACACAAACATGTATTCCTGACCCTATAGGGTTAAAACCACCATCTAGCCACCCTGGTCCCATCATGCCTCCCTAAATATAGTAAAATCTTACTTGTATTCAAGTATGCAGCTGCTTACTTAGTGCCTGTTTCCTTTAGACCTGCCCACAGCCTGGTGACATCAGCAGAAGTGGTAGCCTGATCCAATCACAATGCTTCCCCATAGACTGACAAAGAGGCAGACCAGGGGCAGAGCCAGCATAATTCAAACACAGCCTTGGCCAATCAGCATCTCCTCAAAGAGATGAACTGAGTCAATGAATTTCTACGAGGAAAGTTCAGTGTCTGCATGCAGAGGGAGGAGATACTGAATGTTTGGATGCATTTTAGGCAGCCATGACCCAGGAAGGATCTCTAACAGCCATATGAGGAGTGGCCAGTGAAGTTATCACTAGGCTGTAATGTAAACACTGCATTTCCTGAAAAGACAGTGTTTACAGCAAAAAGGCTGAAGGTAATGATTCTACTCACCAGAACAAATGTAATAAGCTGTAGTTGTTCTGGTGACTGTAGTGTCCCTTTAAGCAAGTCAAGTAAGGTATTTGATTTTTTTGTTCTTCTAATTTTTGTTATATAACACTAACTGATAACTAAATGTATTAACTGACATTGCTATTTCTTTGTTCAGTTGTTGAATACACTGGGTGTCCAGTGGTTCTGTTATTGTGTTGACAAATTTTTGTCCTCAAGATCGTGTCGTCTGTTTTTACCAGTTCAAGAATCAAAGTGGCATTGAAAAATAACTCTGTGGTGGAACTCTTTAACAACATGATGGCTTGAGGATAGCCATTTATGCGTGGATTAATATTTAATGCAAAACTTGAATTTACTTTTAAGTGACCACTGAATGTGTTTTTCCACTATAGCTTAAGTTTCTCAAATACAATCATTAAAACTGTGCAATTTACATCATTATATAAATTCAAAGTTGAATATAAAAACTTACTGAAATTGCTATTCAGTAAGCATAGTAAACTCCTAGAGATCCAGTCCCAAATTGTAAACTGGAGTGCAAAAATGAAAGCTGATTTAAAAAAAAAAAAAAAAAGAAAGAATCTGCAATCAGCTACAATGACAGCTAATTTTAGCCTAAACTTTGGTGTCACCCCGTTCCGTCCTTATTTCATACCTTCTAATGTTGCTAACTATATTAACAGACATTTCTGATGCCAGCACAGCTTCACATCAAAAACTCAAGCAAAGTGAACTTTGTGGTGGCACCTTTTCAATCAGTGCAACAATTTTTAGTATAAAGCATGTCACTCGTGCTTTCTGCTGGCCATTTAGAAGGTTGGTGAGATAGTAGCATTATGCTTGATCTTTGAAAAAAAAAAAAGAAAAAACTGGTGGATGGTGGTAACCCAGTGGTTCCCAAACTAGTCCTCAAGGCACACCTCTCAGTCCAGGATTTAGGGATTACCCAGTTGTGACTAAGGTGATGTTAGAAAAAAAAACCTTAGACACAACTATGTAATCCATAAATTCTGAACTGGTAGTTGTGCGTTGAGGACTGGTTTGGAAACCACGGGTGGTAACCAATGACAAGCCTCTCTTCCGATTGTGAGCTTTTATGTTGATTATAGTTGGTTTTTCTTATGGATAGCCTTATGAACATTTAAGATAATCTCCGGTGCCTTTAATAGGCAATAGTTTACTGGTTTTGCTGGAATGCTATTCAGAGTATCTACTACATTTACATTTTTTTCTTAAATTTGTCATCTGTCTTTCATCCTCAGAACCATAGGCGTGCGCAGCCTATTGCATTAGGGTGTGCACCCTAAAGCACAAGCACACGCCGCATATATATATGTATATATATATATATATATATATATATATATATATACACACATACACATACATACACACATACACACACTGCTGTGTGTGTGTGTGTGTGCTGTTAGTGTGATGTGTGTGTGACGGTGCTGGTAGTGTGCTATGTGGGTGAGGGTGTTTGTGTGCGCGCGCTTGTGAGGGTGCTGTTAATGTACTGTGTGTGAGGGTACTGGTAGTGTGCTGTGTGTGTGTTTGTTAGGGTCCTGTTTGTGTTTGTGAGGGTACTGTTAGTGTGCTGTGTGTGTGAGGGTGCTGTGTGTGGGTGCTGTATGTGTGTTGGTGCTGTGTATGTCTGTGGGTGCTGTATGTGTGTTGGTTCTGTGTATGTCTGTGGGTGCTGTATGTGTGTGGGTGCTGTATGTGTGTGGGTGCTGTATGTGTGTGGGTGCTGTATGTGTGTGGGTGCTCTGTATGTGTGTGGGTGCTGTGTATGTCTGTGGGTGCTGTGTATGTCTGTGGGTGCTGTGTATGTCTGTGGGTGCTGTGTATGTCTGTGGGTGCTGTATGTCTGTGGGTGCTGTATGTCTGTGGGTGCTGTGTATGTCTGTGGGTGCTGTGTATGTGTGTGGGTGCTGTATGTCTGTGGGTGCTGTATGTCTGTGGGTGCTGTATGTCTGTGGGTGCTGTGTATGTGTGTGGGTGCTGTGTATGTCTGTGGGTGCTGTATGTCTGTGGGTGCTGTGTATGTCTGTGGGTGCTGTATGTCTGTGGGTGCTGTATGTCTGTGGGTGCTGTGTATGTCTGTGGGTGCTGTGTATGTCTGTGGGTGCTGTGTATGTCTGTGGGTGCTGTATGTGTGTGGGTGCTGTATGTGTGTGGGTGCTGTGTATGTCTGTGGGTGCTGTGTATGTCTGTGGGTGCTGTGTATGTCTGTGGGTGCTGTATGTCTGTGGGTGCTGTATGTCTGTGGGTGCTGTATGTCTGTGGGTGCTGTATGTCTGTGGGTGCTGTGTATGTCTGTGGGTGCTGTATGTCTGTGGGTGCTGTATGTCTGTGGGTGCTGTGCATGTCTGTGGGTGCTGTGTATGTCTGTGGGTGCTGTATGTCTGTGGGTGCTGTATGTCTGTGGGTGCTGTATGTCTGTGGGTGCTGTATGTCTGTGGGTGCTGTTTATGTCTGTGGGTGCTGTGTATGTCTGTGGGTGCTGTGTATGTGTGTGGGTGCTGTGTATGTCTGTGGGTGCTGTATGTCTGTGGGTGCTGTGTATGTCTGTGGGTGCTGTATGTCTGTGGGTGCTGTATGTCTGTGGGTGCTGTATGTCTGTGGGTGCTGTGTATGTCTGTGGGTGCTGTGTATGTCTGTGGGTGCTGTATGTCTGTGGGTGCTGTGTATGTCTGTGGGTGCTGTGTATGTCTGTGGGTGTTGTATGTGTGTGGGTGCTGTGTATGTCTGTGGGTGCTGTATGTGTGTGTGTGCTGTATGTGTGTGGGTGATTGTGGGGGTGGAGGTGGGGGTACATTACTTGCTATCCCCCCTCCCTTCTTACCTTTTGTAGGGAGGGGGGATCCTTGTTGCTGCTGATTCCATCCCTGGTGGTCCAGTGGAGAGTGAACTCTAGCCCCTCTGGGGCTAGAGTTCACTCTCGCGAGATTTGAGCGTTGCCGTGGCAACGCTCATATCTCGCGAGAGGAACCCGGCAGAGCTGCCGGCAATAGCTCCGCCGGGTCCTCTCCTGCCTCCCTCCCTGCATGTGGGTCAGTGAGGAGGGAGGCTGAGAGCAGAGCCGGCGCTCGGATAGCGCCGGCTCTGCATGAGCCGACAGGGGAGATCCTGAGATCTCCCCTGCCGGTCTCAATATACATAGGCGTGCCGCGGGATTAGGGTGTGCCCAGGCACACCCGGCACACCCCGTGCGCACGCCTATGCTCAGAACTGACCAGTTTACCTTCATGCTCTATTGCATTTATTTCCATCAAAATCCTTCCCTTTGAAGTTTATTTATTCTTTAAATACATCTGAAGGTCTCTGTAACAAATTCTCTCTCCCTTTCACATCCAACACACATATATTAAGGTGCTGAAACCAAACTCAAGTAAATCCTAAAAAAGTTGATTGAATTCATTAAGATACCTCCCTCGTTCAGCAATTCTGATCTTCACAAACCACCTACACATTCAAATTTATGGTTTTGAAAGCATAAAGGTGTATCCTGTGTGGTTTAATCACAACACGAATGATAAATAATAATCAAACTGACTTCTAAAAAAGGATAAACAACAAATTTTTAAGTTTACAATTGTTAACTTTCCTCCCTTCTCATTTTTTTTTGGTATCCCCCTCCTTTTTTCAGTGCAGTTGTTTCGGTACTGGTTGCTTTTGTATAGCGTTCCTTTCCTGCTGTTGTTTTGGTCTCCATTTATTGGTGTCCCATCTTAATTAACTGAATATTTTAGATTGAGGGATGGCCCATCCATCCATAAGACACTAGGGTATCTGCAAGTTATCTTAAGAACATTTGATGAACGACTACTGAAGTATGGCACACAGATGACCATTCCAAATGAAGTTTACTTGGAAAAAGAAACAGAAACTATATCACTATATAACAAATGTTAATCATAGTTATATAGGCTGAAAAAAGTTCTGTCTTTCTCACTTCTGTTTCTGCTGTTGAAGGCAAAGAACCAAGTTTGAAGCTTTTTCCAGTTTTGCAACAGACTAGGAAAATAATCCTCCTTGACCCCAGATCTCTCAGATCGTTCTTTGTATCAAGAAGTTGTGAACCCACATATTAAATATTATGCCCCTGAAAATTACGCTTTTGTAAGCATTTATCCAGTCGCTGTCTAAAAAACTGAACAAAGTATGATAAAACCACCTCTTCAGGCAGAGAATTCCACATCTTTATTGTTCTTATTGTAAAGAACCCTTTTATTCTGCCTTAAACAACACTATTGTTGGTCAAAAGTTACAGACGTAGACAAAGTGCTACCAGTCACTCTGACAGCAATCACTTACGTACGTTCACCTATTTGTTGCTCTCTGGTTGACATTAGATTAGTATGAATGATGGAAAAATGAATCTGTGCAGCAAAGTAAAACTACAGTTAGAGACTTGTTGATATTTTAGTGATCTCTATCTGGGTTCCCAGTGCTGTCACTGTTTCTGAAGAGATAAGAACTAAGAAACTAAAAAAACATACAAGCACGCATGTTCATTGTTAATATAACTATGATGCAGATATCTTTGCACTGTTGGAGCCCGTAACCGTTGGGGTGGCATAAAAAAAATTGCCTTGCAGCATGTTAAAAACTTTTTGTCGTAATAGTAATAGTTTTAATGTGTTCACAAAACACTGCTTCTATTGCTTCTATTGAACCTATCAGTCAGGATCTGTAATTAGTGCAACATGTTTTATTTTACCAGGGTGTTAACTGCTGCTGAAAGAAAGTCAATGACCTGGGAGGTGTTGGGTCACTTCTCCAGCCAAATGTTAGCTGAGCCTACCTCCCCAAGATCCACCCTGCACCAATAAAGCAGTGTGCTTTCGATAATTAAAAACAAAACGAAAAATGAAATAACATTTTAAGCTCTTTGGTTTAAAATAAATAAAAATACTTAAAATTCATGTTGTAAACAATATATTTAAGCACTGTGCATGAAATGCAAAGCATGCCATTTAGAGCTAATTTTGAGAATGATAGTTAAAAGTGCCTGTTGTAAACATAGGTTTCGTTTCATTTCGAGTAGACAGGGTCTACAAACTCATTAGGGAATGTGTAGTACATACTGAACAGAGAATGCATACTAGATGTTAAATACATAATGACTCCTTGGGTATTAGTAGATGGAAAACATATTGCATGACTGCCTTGCCTTCAGCTTTTTCGTCACCTCAGATGTGAACTCACTGATCCATTTGAAACCAGACACTCTGCTATTTCATTTTAATATTGTCTTCTCATACCCACTGAAAGAGTTCTCTGGAAGATTAGTTCAAAACATTAAGGGCAATTTGTGCTAGTAGATGTTCATGATTTTTGCATAAATTCTGCAGTGTCTACAACTTCCAGTACCTTAATTTCTAGTTAAACAAAACCGAAATATATTCTAATTATTAGTTTAGAGCAATTACCTGAGTAGTAGCATGGCTGTGGTACTTGAATTTTTGATGAGCCACACAATTTCTTTGGCCAGCTTGGATAATCTTCCATGTGCGTCGTCAATGGTCTTTCATCCTTGGATGGAGGTGGGTACCTTCTTTTTCTGAGGGGAAGGCAGGTTTGGTCCTTGCAATGTCCTGGATCCTCAACTGAACCATTTTGTCCCTCAGTAGACTGGGTCACCCCCTCCAGGTTGTTCATCTTGAATGGCTGTGAGCCTTTTATATCTCTCGCTGACCACATTTTATGAGGGCTCCTTGGATTTGCACCAAACCTATCCATACTTTTTCGGATACTGAGGTCCAAGGGATATGAGGTTTCCATGTTTCCTGTGCAAGAGTTGTAATGGGCATCCATCAGACAATGTTGCGTTATGTCACTCCATTTAAAGTTAAGGACCAAAAAGAGCCAAAAGACCCAACTCTTCTATGGAACTCTTCTCCCTTTCTCCTCTTTTGTCACTTGTCTAGACTTCTCCTCCTTCTCCAGTTTCTTCAGTACCCCTCCCTATCTCATTACCTCCCTCTTTTTGTTGGGTCTGTCTCCCTTTTCTGTTTGGAGCAAGTCTCTCTGGATTTTCATATGCCTCCTCTTGTATTAACATCTATATGTCCCAGATCTGGATCACTTGCATGTTCTTGGTTCTTCAATGACTGGGTATCCCTCTCTTGCAAGCCTCACTCTCTGCACCCCCCTGTTTATGGAGACGGCATATATGGACATCTTTCTTCCTTATTGAACCCCTCACTTTACCTTTAGGGCCGTCCCTCCTCTGTGTAGCTTCACTGTTAATCCACTGCCCTCAGGCTAATTATCTATCCTCTCATCCCTTTCTTTCCTCTGCACGTGTACATCCTAAACCCCAGCTTTCCACCTCCCTCAATTTTTTTTGCTTAATGCTTTAAATACTAAAATTCCTCCAGTTCTCCTTTCCACTTTACTATGCCCAGTCTCTTTTTGTGTCTCTTTCTTATACAGTAACAATCAATTGCATTTTCTTAATTGTCACACTCCCCCTGTTGATTTCTTTCTATCTTTCCTCCCAAGCCTTCTTTTTCTTGCATCACTCCTCTAGCTTCTCTAACAAGCCCGGTGTCCCCCCTCTCACTGGCTCACAATCTCATACACTGACAGCCTGTGTAGGAAGCAGCTTCACAAAGGGACTTCCCCTCCTAAACATCACACACCCAGGTGCTTTCTTACTCTCTTCCCTGAACAGTCCCTCCCCTACTGCAAGGTCAGGAACTAGGAGGGGGAGTACCCTATTATACAGTCACCTCTCATAGCTCTACCTTCCATTTAACATTACTGTCTACTACTGTCCCACAACACCACTGCCTATGTTTCTCTCTGTATCACTACATTAAATGTCTCTGCATAATGTCGAGTGTTATATGTATGCCTGCTTTATACACTATATGTAATATATACCAGGTCTTAATATGAATACTTCTAATTCTATTGCTCAATTTATTCTACCCACAATTCATTATTCTTACTACATTTCTTCATGTCCTTCCTTTGGCTCCCTTTTCAAGTCTCGGTGTAATGTTAATACTGCGGAAGCTTTGATAAATTCCTGTCTGCACTCTTAGAAACCCCTCCAGCTGCCCACTTTTGTTTACGCGTTACAATGTTACCATGTAATATCTGGTGAGTTTTCCCTAATTTTGCAAGCCGAAACTGCTTCCTGTCCTGAACACTCATTGGTTGATTTATCAATAATCACATACAGGTTACACAAAATAAACACAGTGCATCCTGCCTGTACATGCCACATGTTGGTAAATCGACACAGAAACAGACAGTGCCACAAAGTAACCTTACCGACAGGTGTCTGTATTATATACACAGATCTAGATAGATATAAATGTCTAGATAGATACATGTACAAACTATACATACACACACACACACACACACACACACATATATATACATACACATATATATATATATACAGCGAATTATGCAGCCAGGCAATATAAACACAGCCCCTCCTTCGTAGGGCTGAATCAGGGAACGAGTCCAGGAAATGTAAAATTCACAGGAATTTAAGAGTACAGTATGTTAGGGAGGAGAGATCACTGCATGTTGCAACACGGGCAATGAGATAGAGGGGGTGGAGAGGAAGGCTGATGAGGTGGCTATTACTTTCCAAAGAAGAGACTGCTGTGGTCTCATAAGCATATGCAATTTACTAAATTCATGTGTTATTGCACAAAAAATGCATCACATCATAAGAAGTTTAAAAAGCACTATGACTGTGCATACTTCTCATGAACAGTGGGGGTAGGGAGGGGGAACTGAAGGGACTTTCTGTGATGGAGGAGTAAGGGGAGGAACTGTGCAATTAAGGAGACAACCGCTAATGTGAAATGAAGAGGTAGTTAAAAAAGTCAGGGGACAAGGGATGGATTAACCTCTTCACTACCGAGTTAATTCTATTTAAAAAAAAAAATAGTAGCATATTTTTTGAAACATGAGATGCATTGCTAGCAAACCCAGAAACTTAGAATAAAATTATTATTTATTTTAGAGATCGCTGTTCGTGGTGTCTCAAAAAATCTAACTTTAGGCAATTACCACAGCTTTCATTTTTCATTGTGTAAATGTATCGTTTACAGAAACAAGGGAGATGAGATAAAAAATGGTTTACTTCATCATGCAATAATTCATATGGTGTCTGAAATATTCGCATAGAAGCAGAAAAGCCAGTTTTAACACTTGTACTAATTCTGACAAATACATAACTAAAAACGTTTTTTATACTCCACTTATGGGTATTTATAAGAAAGGGAGTATCAGGCAACTATCAAAGGAAAAGAGAGAGGGTTTCATTTACAGGAAAAACTGCAAAACTGCAGGACAGAATGAAACTGAAAGATAAATGTGTATCCCTGACACTATAGGTCTAAATTTGGCGCTTTGCTCCTTGAACCCACCTTACCTCTTTTAAAAGGTGATTTACCCACCTCTTTTACAGTGCTGCACGCCACACTGCTCCCACTTCGCCTACTTGGCTGAGATCATCAAATTTGATGATCTCAGTCAATGCAATGCTTTACCAGAAAAAAAGCATTGGGAGGGTATTGTGCATGCGCGGCAAAATGCTGATAGAGGAGACACTGAACGTCAGTGCTGCACATTGATCCAGTAAGCACCTCCGGTGGCCTTCTGAGTGGCTACCACTAGAGTTGTAGCAAGCCAGCAATGTAAACACTGCCTTTTCTATAAAAAGGCAGTGTTTACATTAAAAACCCTGCAAGGACAGGCAACAGGAACAAGTACAAGTACATTAAAATGTAATTGTTCTGGTGACTATAGTGTCCATTAGGATTCCGTTCAGATGGTCCTGAAGCTACTGACTTCCAAAGTTTCAGCAATTCAGCAAACATGTATTCCTGCCACAATAGTGTTAAGCTACCTATTTAGGTAACCAGCCCCCCTACAATCGCATGGGAAAAATGTTTTCACTCACCTTTTTGCCGACGTTGGTCTTGTCTCCATCTAATCCAATGCTTTACCATAGTAAAGTATTGGGAGGTTATTATGCATGCACAGGAATATAATGAGCTGCGCCAATCCGCATGTCCTCATGGAGATGCATGGAATCAATGCATCTTTATGGTGAACATTCAAATCCTCCATGTAGAGTGTGGAGAGCGTGGACTAGGAAGCACCTCTAGTGGCCGACTGAATGACTGCCATCAGACGTGCTAATAAGCAGAAATGTTAACACTGCCTTTTCTCTGAAAAAGCAGTGTTTACATTGAAAAGCCAACAGGGAGAGGCTGTAGACACCAGCATCACTATAGTGTCCTTTTAAAGGACAGTTTAGACAGCATGCTTCATCTGAAGTCCCTCAGGTGCACCCCTCTCGAACGGTTTAAACTCTGCCAAGGTGGCATCCAGCTTCAGAAATTTCTGATTTAGGAAGACTGGAGTGCCACTGGGCAAGGGCGCCGCTGATTGTCTGAGAGCGGTCATTAAATAAACTGCTATTAAACAGAAAATACTGGCTCCAATGTGCAATTTTAATTGATTAGTAATAACTGCCACTAGTTTATAACGAATTGCACTGATCAGGTCTCTATTGCAGTGTCCCTGTCATTTTAGCCCTTTAGAGAAATTGCAATGTTTACATTGCAGGGTTAAACAGCCTCTAGTGGCTGTCTACGAGGCAGCCACTAGAGGTGATACTTGACTTTTCACAGAGTTTGACTCCATGAAATGACACTGGATGCCCACATGTTTTGCATGAGGAGACCCAGTGTCTTCGAAATCATCAAAGGAAATTCTTTCCTATGGGGAAGACCTTATGCGTGTGCGGTTCTCGAGTATTAGGTTCCCCATCAGTTGACATAAAATGACCCGGACCAAGTACCAAGGGACATTGGCTCTTGAGTAAGCAAAGTGTTAAAAGTTTTTAAACCCTTTATTTGCTGCTGGGGGGTAGGGGTGTGTGTGAGAGGTGATTGAAGAGGGACACTAAAGTGTTAGGCATACCGTTTTGTATTCGTAACACTACAGTGTTCCTTTAAATTAAAATAAAAGACCATATTTAAATTAGCAATAAACTTGCGAAGACAAGCTGTAAAAACATATTATATATTTTCATTAACGAATGCTATAAACTGGCACAATATAATATTATAATATGTACTAAACTGGAAATTGTGGGTAATTTATATAAGTGCTATTTTGGCCTGAAAGTTACAACCACTCCAGTCAATTGTGCTAGTGATTCTAGCCTAGTGATAAATGCATATATTCATATAAAGTATAAATTCATTGTTTATTCACTAAACAGGGAAGTTTCAGACGTTGAGCAAGGAAATTAAAATTTTATATTAGAGGAGACTGGGAAAAAAGATGCTTCAAAACCTTGCAAATATATACAACGACCAAAAATGTATAACACGCAGCTGCAACACCAAGAACACCACACCCAAGAATGCATGCAAACATTTTTAAAATTGAAGTGACAAAAGGAAAAACTGCAATCATAAGTAGAGCACTAAAATGTAGGTGTGCAAAATAAAAATACACTCACCGTCCGACAAAATGAAGTGTAAATATGCATATGGACCCAAAGAAGAAAAACAAGATAAATCTAGTGCCATTTTGTAATAGAAAGTCACAATAAGGTATAAGTAATTATCTGCACTCATATTTGCAAACCCCCCAAATTCGTCATCTTGCTTCTCTGGATGTTGAAGGTAGGGTGCATGGACCCAACTTACTGACAGGTCAGCTTGGCAAGAATGCATTCGAAGCTGCTTGTCCATGATTCAAATCGGCCCAGATTTAGAGCAGAACCTGCAGGGGCACTGTTTCTGTGCTCTCTGCAAGATCCTGGTGCCCTGAACATAGTGCATCTAATGATGTTCTCATTCAATGCTCGTTGGGGACCATTCCCTGGTGTCCCCAAAGGCTGGACGACAGAATAGGACCCGAAAATCAGGAATGTCACACCGAAATCAGGACAGTTGTAAGGCCTCCACTTGGGCAGCTTACAAATGATCGGTTCTAGTCTAGATGGTGTTAAACCTTTAAAGTGGTACACTATTTCTTTGGCTTGTTTCCTTTGGATGCTCCACAAAGAATAAAACAGACAGAGCCACAAATGGTGCAGTAATTTTAAGCAGATGTAATGGATGCATATTAAAAATTTGTAAAATGTATTCGTTTTGATTGATTAATTTAGAGCCTCAGACTACTGACTCCAAGTTAAAATAGCCACATTGCCAATTTAGGGTTGCCATTACCCCATTTGTACTCCTGAAACAGCAGGATAATAACAGAGATTCCGTTATATAACGTGGAATCGCTCAGTCCAGGACACGTTTCACTGTGATGCAGCTTTCTTAATCGCTGTTGGAATCCTTGTAAATAGCCCTGCTAATACGTGCAGAAAGTGCACCTCCATTGAAATTATCCAACCATCAGCAAGTCAGGGCATGGTACTGGCAAGAATATCTTACCAACCATTTATCTTGAATCTACAGGAATGATGCATTGAAGAAAGGCACTTCCAACCCAGGTGTATAAACTAAAGTCACAGCTCCACCTTGCTTCCATAGAAACATGTAATTAAAAAAATGACAGAAAACAATAACAATGTATCAACTAAATAAGCTATAGCAATGTATAACTATTTCAAGTAGGGTGTAAGAGGGGATTTATAAAACAAATATAAAACTAGAATCATAAAATTATAAAGAATGTGTTATCCAATATTTTCAAGTAAGTAATATACCAATTAAAATTATAAAAAGCCATTAAAATATGACCGCTCTATCACTATACTCCCTCATACCCCCACTTGCCATGCGACAGGTGAGTGCATGCTTATTAAACTTTAAAATTTAGCAACTGGGCAGCCGTGACTGGCAAATAATTTGAATTTTTTTAAATTCTAGCTCAGGTTTTGAAGCAGCTTTCTGTGCCATGTTCTAGCTCATTCAAAACCTTCTTTGCTAAATCTGGGCATGTTTAAACGGCGCAAACAAAGTCCAGATCTTTCAATCCGAATTTCACTAGATGGTTTTGCCCCATTCGTAATCAATTTATTCAGAGTTTAGTGAAATACATCAAGCTTATTCAAAAGTGATCAGGGAATTCCAAAATATAACTGATCTACAAAAATACAATAGAGATATTTTTGCCAGAAGCTCAAGGAAGCAAGGCGAATGGTTAGCGTTAGGACCCACCTGCTTTGATGTGGCAGGTGGGCATACCCTTACATGGCCATTGGAGGTAACTAAAAACCTCAATTTGTTTAAAAATACATAGGGATGTGGAAAGAGCGCTGGTAACTTTTTTAATGGGAGTTTGAGCGCAGGACTAGTTTCTTTGTATTAGAATAGAAGGATGCACATCAAGGAGATATGTTTTCAGAGCTGCTAGCAACTTCGTCAGGGCTATTCACCAAGACTGTATCTTGATATTTTTATTTTAAAAGCTGCACAGTCTCCCATAACATAAAATAATACAGTAAATGCAGGTTACATGATGTTAAAGAGAAATAGTAATGAGGTTTAAAAACACATTGCTACTGAATAGTTGTTTCCTGTGAATGGGAGCTTGCAATCTAAAATATTTTATTTAGAGTAAGAGATGAAAAAAAAAAACCTCTTGGTACTGGTATCGTAAAGGTCAAGGTTTTGAATGACGTGATTAGAGAGCACCCTCAAATCCGAGTGTCCATACGTAGGATTTGTAAACTATAAATATCAGTGAACATTCTCTCTAATCAAAGGACATCTATTTTAGTGTTTCTAATTGACTTGTGTATGGTGAAAAAATGTGTTTCTTCTGAAGTAATTCATCTGGAAATATTTTTGATTATGGTAACTCAGGTTTCTGCCATGTACAACTGCTAGTGTTGTGCTGCCGGGTGTTTGTGGTTTATCTGAAACTAGGTTAATATTGGGTAAGGTGTACTGGCGGTTAGAGGTTAGCAGCTCTGGGAGTTTAGTAATGACAGATAATATTTTGATGCATCTAATTGTATTTATTTAGATGTTATCAAGTAGCTGTTATTTCTGGTTTTGCATCCTACGGGATGCAATGTCAGTGGTGTTTATGATATGATGTTACCAATAGATAGACTGCCTGAATACCAAAGCACAATCACTGGTTGGTACTGCTGGCCGACCCCATAACCCTGACTCTATCGATGTATGCATGTGTATATCAAAAATTCAGCCTTTACACTTTACAAAGCAAAACGTGAAGCTCAGCAACTGTGAAATATTGTGTTTTCATAGTTTACCCATGTTTCCATGCACTATATGTAAATAAGCGCAGGCAGAACTGTCACTTTGATTAAAGCACAGGTTGCATAACAACAACAGGGATTTGTCACGTCTTTGGCATTTATTTACATAATTGAATCAAACATGGGAAATCACCTATAACTTGTGTTAACCTTGTTTTCATGGGATGCTGTATTTTCTTTTAAATGTAGTGAAATATAGAGATAGAGTATTTTACACCCCACCTCCTATAGAATGTAAGCTCGTTTGAGCAGGGTCCTCTCCAACCTATCGTTCCTGTAAGCTTTTTGTAATTGTCCTATTTATAGTTAAATCCCTCTCTCATAACAGTGTAAAGCACAACGGAATCTGTTGGCGCTATATAAATGGCAATAATAATAATAATAATAGAGAAAAACCTATCAGGGAGAAGGTGTCAGGTTACACTGAGGTAGGAGGGGATAACCCCCAGGATCAATGAACTAAAGAATAGAGGGAAGAACTAAAAGGGTGAACCATTTAGTGGGTGAACCCTTCTGAAAGACGATTAACCTAGATAAAAGGTAACTTTTAATTAATATAGTATACAAAGAAAATGAAAAAAAATAACCTAGGGCCAAAATTTAGATATCACAAGGTAGAGGGCACAAAAAAGGGGGGTAACCCTTAAATGGTAAAAGACAATAAACAAAAAAAGAAAAAAATACCATTCTACCTGTGTATGATTTGCTGAGAAGATTATAGGCTTAAAAAGTAACTTTTAATAAATAAATCTAGAATAAAAATATAGACAAGAAAAATAATATGAACAGCAGGAGTGAGTGGAGACTATACAGCGAGTAAATCTCTGTGACTACTTATATAAGCTGAGTATACATAATGACACTAATGCTGAAGCAATACTGTTTTGCTACAATATAACATCAGTGTATTCCCAAGTAATAGAATTTTTGCGGCCCTGATGTTCCGTAGAGATTGTCAGGAGACTCGAAATCCAAGTGACCGAGGTTTTACGAGCCAGGAGAAGGTACAGACTTAAATTGGGAGTGGAGATGGTCGGTCCTACTACCCAGCAACAGGTAGTGTTACTGGGAGTCGAGACATTCGGTCCGACTCCCCAGCAGCAGTCAGTGGTACAGGGAGAGGAGATTGTAGGTTCCTCATTCCAGCAGCAGCAAACATCACTGGGAGTGGAGATGGTCGGTCCCACTACCCAGCACCAGGCAGCGTTACTCGGAGTCGAGACAGTCGGTCCGACTCAGCAGCATATGCAGGATTTTAAGGGAGAAGAGACAACTGCACCCTTTCCCTCCAGCCACCAAGTGATGCCGCAGGAGTGGATGCTAGTTGGTGCCCTGCCCAGGAAGACCCTGGATATTTAAACTGGAACATGGGGCAGGAGACCCTCTGGAGCACTGCACCGTTTGGAAAAAGACAACAGACTAACACAGACCCATATCGATTGGAGGTCTGATTAGTCTCCTCATGAAAGGGGGAGATATGTGACGAAAGCCCCCTTGCCTGGGCCTACTCCACGGGCTCCTGGAGGAGTGTGGAGGCTAGCCCATGGCCAGACTGGGGATATGAAGCAGCCCTGAAAAAAAATCTAGGCCAGCCCCGTAAGTCATTGTGCTATGTAGGGTGTACAGACAAACTCTGATACACACACAAGCTTACTACAGAAAAGCTCACTGTCTCACACACACACACTCACTACAGACAAGCTCACTGATGCGCACACACTTTCCCTACAGACAAGCCCATTGACACACACATGCTCCCTACAGAAGAGCTCACTAACACACAGATTCACTACAGACAAGCTCACTGACACACACATGCTCACTACAGACAAGCTCACTGACACACATATGGTCACAACAGACAAGCTCATGATCACACACATGCTTACTACAGACAAGCTCACTGTACACACATGCTCACCACAGACAGGCTCAGACACACCCATGCTCCCTACAGACATGTTCACTAACACGCGCACAAACACATATGATCCCTACAGACAAGCTCACTGACACACATACAAGCTCACTAACTAGCAGGCACACACACACACACTTAAACTCACTAGCAGGCGCACACACACAGAAGCTCCCTTACTAGCAGATGTGCACACACACACACACACACACAGAGAGAGAAGCTCGCTCACTCACTAGCAGATGCACACACACAGAGGCAGACAGTCACTGACACCGAAGCAGACATCCACACACACAAAGACAGGCAGATAGCCACACACAGGCAGACAGCCAGACAGCCACACACTCACAGGCAGTCACACACACACACACACAGGCAGGCAGACAGTCACACACACACACACACACAGACAGTCCCACACTCACAGGCAGTCACACACACACACAGGCAGACAGTCACACACTCACAGGCAGTCACACACACACACACACACAGGCAGACAGTCACACACTCACAGGCAGTCACACACACACACACACAGGCAGACAGTCACACACACACAGTCACACACACAGGCAGACAGTCACACACACAGTCACACACACACACAGTCACACACACAGGCACACAGTGTAGCGGTACTTACCCTTTCCAGGGGCCGGCTGGGGTCCTCTGTTCGAGCCACGCGCGGTCCTGCTGCTGCACGAGCCGCGAGCGGATCATACGAAGGCAGGAACAGGAAGGCGGGCAGTGACCGCGAGAAGCGGGTCTCGGGCGCGCTCTTAAAGGGACAGTGGGAGCCTAAATTGGAAAATGCCTCCCATTGGTCCCTGTCATGCCACACTCCCCATACACTTACTTTTTGGGGGCGTGGAGATGACAGGGACCAATCAAAATAGATGTTTAGTTATTTATACTCACCTTTTTCCCTTGGTTCCTTGCCCTATCGTGGTTTCTGTTTCAGTTCCCTTTAGCGCTTGTTGTGTTCAGTTGTGTTCCTTCGTACTTGACCTTGGCTTTGTTTTCTGACTATGTTATCTCTTTATCCTTATCTGTTCTGTTAGCCGGCTTGCTGTTTACTGCGTACCAGACCCCGGCTAGTCCTAGTTGACGCTGTCTCTTTGTGCCCTTGACCTCGGATCGTTCCTGACTCTGTACTTCTCCTATATACGTCGAGTCCGGCCACTCTAAGGTCCGGTAGATGTATCTCCCCTCTGTGTTGTCTTCTGTTTAGCTGAATCCTGCGTGTTGGGGTATATTCTCGTTACACACAATCACACACATAGGCACACAGTCACACACACACACAGGCAGACAGTCAAACACACAGGCAGACAGCCACACACTCACACACACACACACACACACAAAGGCAGAAAGTCACACACACACAGTCACGCACACACAGTCACACACACAGGCAGACAGTAACACACACACAACACACAGTCACACACACACAGGCAGACAGTCACACACACACACACAGTCACACACACACATGCAAACAGTCACACACACAGTCACACAGGCAGGCAGTCACACACATACACACACACACACAGACAGACAGTCACACACACAGGCCGACAGTCACACACTCATAGGCAGTCACACACACACACACACAGACACACTGACCTGCTTCTTACCTCCACATCCCTTGGAGCTCCTGGAGGCTGGTTGTTGGGGAAGCAGGGACTCCTTCCTGTTCCCATGCTGCAGTTACCAGGGCCCCTGCCGCACGCTAAGCTCCTCCCCCGCTGCATGCTAAGCCCCACCAAACGCTAAGCTCTGCCCCTGCCGCAAATTTTTTTTTTTTTTTTTTTTTATCCCGGCCGGTCATGTGTGAGCTGTGCCGGCTGCCTGGCTCCCCCTGCTCCCATGGGGCCCTGTGCGGCTGCACAGCTCACACATAGCCGGTCGGGATTACAGGATCACTGATTAGGGCTGTCAGCCCAGCCACAGGTGCCACGGCCCATCGGGAATTTTCCCGGTATCCCGGTGGGCCAGTCCGGCCCTGGGCTAGCCTCCTGCCCACTGACTATGGGCCATAGAAAAGGCTAGTAAAAAGACTTGGTTTGTGGGGTTTATTTGTACTGTTCGGGAACCAAACAAATTCACGAACTGCTGGCCACCACTGGGCTTGTTAACCCCTGGTAACCTCTCCTGACACTTCAATTATCATATGTTTTAATTATGCGGCTGGGTGGCCGCCGTTCGTATGCACGAACACGTGGGAACAGTGTTCCACTGTTATGAAGTTCAGCCAATACGGACAGCCAAATATTGTCTTCGGTACTCTGTTTCTTAAAGGGTTTAAGGTTCCTACAAATCCTGCTCTTTCGTGGGAACTGTGTTGGTGGCCATCTTGTTCACGGGAATGCTGGCAGCGGTGTTTGGGCATCGATCGCATAGAACTAAAATCGAACACGGAAACTATTGCTTCAGTTACCAGGAGCCAACATCAGTGCTGTAATCTTGCGCATGCACAAGAGTACAGCATTGAGGTCTATGGAGGATCATTTGGTCTTAATTCCCTGTAGCCAACACAGGTGATGGCTGGGGGAAATGAAAAGTTAGACGGCAGTAGCTTCACCCAGTGTCAAGCTTTGTAAAGCACAGGAAAATACTGAGACAAAGAAGTCTCTCTTTTGACTGGGTTGAAACACAGTCAATCTGAGTATTTCATAAAAATTCTGTCTTAATGCAATACTCAATGTGGAGGGGGATGCCAGTGAAGTTTCAAAAATCCTGCTCTCTCTTGCCAAACAAGACCAATCAAGAAATTGGAATTTCACAGTTGGATTCTTCTACTTTTGCACCAGTTGTACCTTTCATGACCAAATTTCTGAAGAGGGAAGAACATTGATGCTCTTAAGGGAAAGACAGTGGCCAAAAGGTCTCTCTTCCTTCAAAGTCCAGCTCGGTGAACAATGCTGAACAGCTATGAAAGTTTTTGTTTCTGCAAATCTCCCAGAATTCAAGGCAAAATGTGCAAATAAATACAGACAGTGTAGTCACAGGTTGTCATTTGCTATGATGATTTTACAAACACACTGGCTTACAAATATCACATGTGCCGTAAATGTCACTTTAAAAAGTTTTCAATTTTTGTTAAAAATGAGTCACACTCATGCGGATTCAATTCCAAGTTGCCCAGTTGCACTTTCAGCAATTAGAATAGTGTCACATATGTTGGCAGCATGTTCATAACTCTCGCTTACATTGCCTCATGTGGTTTAAAGTGCACAAATTATTAATCATTATTACTCATATTAAAGTATTATGGAGAGAAAGGAAATTGGTAGGTACACCAAATCTGCATTTTGCCTTAGGTCTGGCACAAGTAAAATGTTGACCTGATAAAAATGAACAACATTGTTTATATAGACAGGAAGAAAGGCAGAATGTATTTAAAGGGACACTGTCGACACCCAGACCATTTCAGCTCATTGAAGTGGTCTAGGTGCTGTGTCCCTTTTGCACTCAGTGCCGCAATGTAAAACATTACACTCCCAGAGTACTGCAGTACTTCTGGAATCGAAACGGACCTTTAGTCCTTTATCTGATGGTGGATGTCCTCACGCTCTACATGAGGACCTCCAGTGTCAGATTTTTCCCCATAGGAAAGCAATCCTGAATGCTTTCCTATGGGGAAATCCTAAAGTGAGCATGGCTATTGCAGCCCATATGCATTAGATCTTCCCCGCCGGCTGACCCCACCAGCGAGGGAGTTGGGCACCTTAGAAATCTATAGTGCCAGGAAAACGGCTTTGTTTTCAGGGCACTATAGGATGCCTTTAAGTGCTCGCAGGTCACACTAGAAAGAAAATAGCAAAAAAATTGTCAATTTCTGCACAGCCTGAAATTTTCATAAAGTTGGGTACATCGTGAAGTGTGCATAGATGCAAATTGAGTCACTGCCTTTCCTGTATAATTTAAACAAGCAGCCTAACACATTTTGGGGATAAGATAGTAGCCAATGCTTTATTTAAATTAAGTATGTTCTCCACATAGAAACAAGAAAGAAGTGGGAAAAACACCTAGTATATGTACAATAAATTAGATACAACCTGGGAAGTGTCAGGGTATTTATATCAGCAGACATTTTGTGCTATGATAGAAATTAAAATGTATATTGTCAGAGTCACTCTGAACAGGGTCTCTATTTTGTTATGCTCAAGCTAACAAAAGACACAAGATTTCTATCCCTTCTGTAAAACTAACCACTTTGCCAGAAGCTAAGGAATGCTTAGTATATACAAACCAAATTGATAAGAAATGAGAACGGGGGATGGACAGACTGTCTAAATGCTAATGGAATATAATTAATTCTAAATCCAGACATTTGTGACAGAGAAGATTAAATTATTTAATTTTACTTTCGATATTGTATAACGTCCCATTGTAATTTAAAGGTCATATTTAGTTTACGAACTGTCATATTAGAAATTATAGCAGAATTTGCCAGACACATAGTTAGTAATGTCGCGAACATAACATTTTCGGTTCGCGAACGGCGAACGCGAACTTCCTCAAACGTTCGCGAACCCGCGAACCGGGCGAACCACCATTGACTTCAATGGGCAGGCGAATTTTAAAACCCACAGGGACTCTTTCTGGCCACAATAGTGATGGAAAAGTTGTTTCAAGGGGACTAACACCTGGACTGTGGCATGCCGGAGGGGGATCCATGGCAAAACTCCCATGGAAAATTACACAGTTGATGCAGAGTCTGGTTTTATTCCATAAAGGGCATAAATCACCTAACATTCCTAAATCACAATGGATATGGATTGACAACTGACATATGACATATTGACACCTTGACATATGGATTGACACCTGTCTTCAGAGACCCTGATACACACTGACACAGAGCAGAATAGGGACTGTTCCCCCTACATAGGGTCACTTGGCAGATATGGATTGACACCTGTCCTCAGGGACCCTGATACACACTGACACAGAGCAGAATAGGGACTGTTCCCCCTACATAGGGTCACTTGGCAGATATGGAATGACACCTGTCCTCAGGGACCCTGATACACACTGACACAGAGCAGAATAGGGACTGTTCCCCCTACATAGGGTCACTTGGCAGATATGGATTGACACCTATCCTAAGGATCCCTGATACACACTGACACAGAGCAGAATAGGGACTGTTCCACCTACATAGGGTCACTTGGCAGATATGGATTGACACCTGTCCTCAGAGACCCTGATACACACTGACACAGAGCAGAATAGGGACTGTTCCCCCTACATAGGGTCACTTGGCAGATATGTATTGACACCTGTCCTCAGGGACCCTGATACACACTGACACAGAGCAGAATAGGGACTGTCCCCCCTACATAGGGTCACTTGGCAGATATGGATTGACACCTCTCCTCAGGGACCTTGATACACACTGACACAGAGCAGAATAGGGACTGTTCCCCCTACATAGGGTCACTTGGCAGATATGGATTGACACCTGTCCTCAGGGACCCTGATACACACTGACACAGAGCAGAATAGGGACTGTTCCCCCTACGTAGGGTCACTTGGCAGATATGGATTGACACCTTTCCTAAGGATCCCTGATACACACTGACATAGAGCAGAATAGGGACTGTTCCCCCTACATAGGGTCACTTGGCAGATATGGATTGACACCTGTCCTCAGGGACCCTGATACACACTGATACAGAGCAGAATAGGGACTGTTCCTCCTACATAGGGTCACTTGGCAGATATGGATTGACACCTGTCTTCAGAGACCCTGATACACACTGACACAGAGCAGAATAGGGACTGTTCCGCCTACATAGGGTCACTTGGCAGATATGGATTGACACCTTTCCTCAGGGACCCTGATACACACTGACACAGAGCAGAATAGGGACTGTTCCTCCTACATAGGGTCACTTGGCAGATATGTATTGACACCTGTCCTCAGGGACCCTGATACACACTGACACAGAGCAGAATAGGGACTGTCCCCCCTACATAGGGTCACTTGGCAGATATGGATTGACACCTCTCATCAGGGACCTTGATACACACTGACACAGAGCAGAATAGGGACTGTTCCCCCTACATAGGGTCACTTGGCAGATATGGATTGACACCTGTCCTCAGGGACCCTGATACACACTGACACAGAGCAGAATAGGGACTGTTCTCCCTACGTAGGGTCACTTGGCAGATATGGATTGATACCTTTCCTAAGGATCCCTGATACACACTGACATAGAGCAGAATAGGGACTGTTCCCCCTACATAGGGTCACTTGGCAGATATGGATTGACACCTGTCCTCAGGGACCCTGATACACACTGATACAGAGCAGAATAGGGACTGTTCCTCCTACATAGGGTCACTTGGCAGATATGGATTGACACCTGTCTTCAGAGACCCTGATACACACTGACACAGAGCAGAATAGGGACTGTTCCCCCTACATAGGGTCACTTGGCAGATATGGATTGACACCTGTCCTCAGGGACCCTGATACACACTGACACAGAGCAGAATAGGGACTGTTCCTCCTACATAGGGTCACTTGGCAGATATGGATTGACACCTGTCCTCAGAGACCCTGATACACACTGACACAGAGCAGAATAGGGACTGTTCCTCCTACGTAGGGTCACCATTTTTAGCCCAAGGTAGCTCATCTCATCAGGCCTTTTTTAGTCGAATGTATTGCCCACTGGCAGTCCCTTCGGGATCCATCCCTTATTCATCTTAATAAAGGTGAGGTAATCTAGACTTTTTTGACCTAGGCGACTTCTCTTCTCAGTGACAATACCTCCTGCTGCACTGAAGGTCCTTCTAATAGCATGATATATGACTGGATAAATCACGATCAGATTTCGATATTTAGGAATCTTAGTTACTAAAGAATATATAATTAAGCATTCTATTCTGCAGATGGAAAGGAATAATTATATGTATTAATGTGACATATCACATGTTAGCATATCGTGATATTTATCCAGGTGTATTGATTTGCTCTAAAATAAGATAAAATATCTGTTTAGGCAAGTTAAGATTCTGCTTATAGAACATGGTAGATTACTCTTATTGGATGGTTCCAGGAAATGACTAATGAGCTGGTTTAAATGTTATTTTATTTAAAATTACATGAGAATAGGTCTTAATTACCTAGGAGGTCTAACCAGCATTGAAAGGGTTATTCTAACTGTCAGCTAAAGTTTTATGAGCTTAAGCTGCAAGCTCTGTGTGTGTAAGTTTTACTTTCGTTTCTCTGTGAACTACCGTCATAAATCTTCTCTATTCTAGCTGTGTTAACCATTGGAATGTATTGCCATTTGTATTGCATACTCATGTTATACTGAATATTCATTGATTATTATCACGCATGTTACATATTATTGTTATTTAATTTGTCACAATAAATTGTATCTATTTTTATAACAAATTGTGATTTTATTTATTTGGAATACATTTCACTTACACGATAACGATCTTTGGGATCTGAGAATTGAAATAGTGGGCAATTCTCAACTGTTTACTATTATTATCCCATAAATATCCCCACAGAAGATGAACCAGGATAAATATAATTAATTGTATAGATCTGCAATAATGATAAACATTACATAGCATAATACAGTTACAGTGAAATAAGATATGTGTTATATAGGAGTTACACTCACAAACATAGGTGAAAAAGAGCTTCTCACCCCACCAGGGGTTAAAATGATAAGGAAGGCTGGTAGATTTCAATCCTCATTGATTCCTTTAGTTAGTAGAGAAAAAAAGAGCCATACATGGTGAAGTATAGTTAAAACTTAGACAATTTATTAAGATTCCACTTACAAGCAGGCAGACAATCTGGGCAAGTATCAACACAATGTGGAACCAAATGAAGCATGGTAGTCTTCACAGAGCCAGCAGGAAGCAATAAAAACAAGCAAAATAAAACAGATGAAATAAAAGTCCATAAACAGTCCAAATAATATAGTCCAACGCGTTTCGTCCAATGGGGGGACTTCCTCGGGGATCTGGTGTGGTTCTTCTATGGACAAACTTCTTATACTGGTGATAATCTTCATTGATTCATTCCACATGTCGGCGTGCGTTCCATCTGTGGAACGCAGTCAGTGGCGTGCACACAATCCATGGAGCCCCGATGCGAAACTGAAATAAAAGTATAAATACATAAGAAAAAATATATAATAGAATAATTAAACTAATAATAGTAAAAAATAGTAAAGAAAATATTAATTAAAAAATCTAATAATAATATAATAAAATAATTAATATAAAATACCAGCAGTGGTGTATCTACATATATGTGTTATTGAATACATACACATATTTATATATACAGGGCCGGTGCTTGGATTTTTAGGTACATAGGCGAAGATGCATTTTTCCGCCCCCTCCCCTCCCCCCCCAAAAAAACATCTTCACCTATGTGCCTCTTAACCAGCCCCTCTCCCCTCCCTGACCATTAATGGTCCCTTCCCTGTCCCTTAGTGTTCTTCTCCCCTACCCCCTCTTTTCCCTGTCTTTTGGTGTTTCTCTCCCATTCCCTCCCTGTCCCTTGGTGCACCCCACACCCCTTTAGTGGACACACTCCCCTTCCTGGTGTGTCAGTGTGTACAGAGTGTAGCGGAGCGGAGCGCGGTACAGGAGCTTCAGTTTTCTGTACCCGGCCGAACTGACAGGGAGTGCTCTCTCTGTGAGCACCTCCTGTCAGTCTGGCCAGGTACAGGAAACAGAAGCTCCTGTACCGCGCTCCGCTACACTCTGTACACACTGACAGTCACACACTCAATGACAAACACACAGACGTCACTGACAGACACAGACTCATTGATCTGACACACACTCATTCATTGACACTGACAGACCCACACTGATTGACCCTCATTGACAGACACACTGATAGTCACACACAGACTCAATGACAAACATACTCTCACTGATTTGACAGACACACACTCATACACTGACAAACACACTCATCATACACTGACAGACACACTCATACACTCACATGCACACACACAGACGCACTCACACACACACGCTGTCACTCACAGACGCACACACTCTGTCACTCACAGACACACACTCTGTCACTCACAGACGCACACTCTGTCACTCACAGACGCACACTCTGTCACTCACAGACGCACACTCTGTCACTCACAGACGCACACTCTGTCACTCACAGACGCACACTCTGTCACTCACAGACGCACACTGTCACTCACAGACACACACTGTCACCCACAGACACACACTCTGTCACTCACAGACACACACTCTGTCACTCACAGACACACACTCTGTCACTCACACACACTGTCACTCACAGACACACACTCTGTCACTCACAGACACACACTCTGTCACTCACAGACACATACACTCACACACAGACACATACACTCACACACACAGACACATACACTCACACACACACTCACACACATACACTCACACACACACACACACACACACACACTCACACACACACACACTCACACACATACACTCACTAATTATTTTATAAATAAATATTTTCCACCCAGCCTCCCTACCTGGAGAGCTGGTGTGGATGATGAATCCTTCCCTGGGGTCCAGTGGGGCTGCTGGGCGGCGTGCGGCTGTGCTGTAATCAGACGCGGCGAGGGAGCTCTAACCTCTCTGTTCTGCTCCCTCGCGCGCTGCCTGTCTGCTGATACCGCGGGAGCCGGAATATGACGTCATATTCCGGCTCCCGCGGTATCAGCAGACAGGCAGCGCGCGAGGGAGCAGAGCAGAGATGTTAGAGCTCCCTCGCCGCGTCTGATTACAGCACAGCCGCACGCAGCACCGGGGGCCGAGATGATGGCCCGGCAGGAGGGAGAGCTTCCCTCCTGCCGGTCACTGAAATCTTGCGCCCCCAGAGCCCGTGCGCCATAAGGCGGCCGCCTGTGCCGCCTTATGGACGCGCCGGCCCTGTATATATATATTATATATATATATATATAATTAATACAATTCATTCACCATATTTATCCAAAAAGAACTGAAAGGAAGAGGATACTATTATAATAGGTAGGTCTATCTCTGCATTTAGACCTTGATGTAAATTGTAAATCCAAAAGGCCTCCTGGCGGATTAGTTCCTGCAATTAATTCCCCCCCCCCCCCCTCCAACCTAAATCTATCTTGTCTATGCCAAAATCCAAGAAATGTTCCCACTAGAAATAGGGGCATGTGTTACAATGTTTTGGAACACTGTGGTCTATGTTGCCCTTTTTTATATTATTGAAATGCTTCAAGAGTCTCACATGGAGTTTTCGAGTGGTGTGACCCAAATATTGGGCTCCACAACCACACTGTAATAGATATATTACAAAGGTAGAGGAGCACTGAATATGTTTTTTTATTTTATAAATTTCTTGTGTATATGTACCTTTAAAGTTTTCGATTTTTCTTTTTTGATGTTTACACGTGGAGCAGCGACCTCAGCAGTAAAAACCATATATTGGAATTTGAAGCCAATTATTTGGAGTTATAGTATTTTTCTTATTGGGAAGAAGACTGTGAGCTAGTTGATTTTTGAGATTTTTTGCTTTTCTATATATCACCATTGGGAAATCCGGTAACATCTCACCTAAAATATCATCCTTCTTTAGGATGTACCAATGTTTCTTAAGATTTTTTTTCAATTAAATTGTTAAATTGTGTTATGAAGGCAAATTGGAATTTGTTACCAGTATAAGAAATCTGTCCATAGAAGAACCACTCCAGATCCCTGAGGAAGTTCCCCCATTGGACGAAACGCATTGGACTATATTATTTGGACTGTTTATGGACTTTTATTTTGCTTGTTTTTTATCTGTTTTATTTTGCTTGTTTTTATTGCTTCCTGCTGGCTCTGTGAAGACTACCACGCTTCATTTGGTTCCACATTGTGTAGATACATGCCCGGATTGTCTGTCTGCTTGTAAGTGCAATCTTAATACATTTTTCTTAGTTTTAACTATAATTCACCATGTATGGCTCTTTTTCCTCTACTTACTAAAGGAATCAATAAGGATTGAAATATACCAGCCGTCCTTATCGTTTTAACCCCTGGTGGGGTGAGAAGCTTTTTTTTCACCTATGTTTGTGAGTGTAACTCTTATATAACACATATCTTATTTCACTGTAACTGTATTATGCTATGTAATGTTTATCATTATTGCAGATCTATACAATTAATTCTATTTATCCTGGTTCATCTTCCCTGGTTGTATCTAATTTATTGTACATATACTGGGTGTTTTTCCCACTTTTTTTCTTGTTTCTATTTGTAAATTAGTTGTTTGTGAGGTACACCTGGTTAACACCTAGTCTTTCACGTACCACTTAAAGTTTCTCACTAGTGTGTTCTATTTTATTCTTTCAGTAGTGTGTGTATATATATTTATTTCTGGTCACTATGTTCTCAACATAGCTGTAACAGAATCATCCATTACTTTGGTACTTGGAAAGGACTGCGGGTCATTCTCCTTGCCACTGACTATGGGCCCTGGAAAGTAGGTCCTACTTTCCCATATTGATAACGCCGTATTGGCGAACGCGTTTATGGTTATAATATTATGTATTTTAAATATTAAAGTATAATTTGTTACTTTTAATTGTATTTTTTAATACATATTTATCTACTTTTTACCTGGCATTTTAATCATCACTCTGGACTCCAAGTAATCCTAGGTGGGGATAATACCACCAGCGCTATCAAAAGAGAGCAGCTGTTCTGCTCCCCCCTTGTGAGTACCCATTTTATTTCTTTATTTTACAATTAGCTTTTTATCCAGTGTGCACTATTGGTTGTTTCTCTCTACCCGAGTGCCTATTGTATCAAGAACGGAGGAAATTTCCCACAGACGAAGGATACCTACTGTATATCCCATAAGCGGGGATTATACCGCTGAACGCCCTTTCCACCTGAGCAGGTTTTAGCTCTCTCAAATGTGAGTTTACATTCACAAGTTTTATATATTTTATTCACTTATATTTTAACTTACTACACTATCCGGCTTCCTGTATATACCCTTTTGTCTCCTATATATGAGTGGATCTACAAGGAAGAATCAAACGAGGACAATTGTTGCAGACTGAATATTGCCGTACTAGACGACTGCACGAGACACTCTTAGATAAGACTTTCTCCCTTTTATCCATCTATTTTATTTGGACTAATTTTTTTACTGTTACTAGGCGCAGCTTTTATTGTTTTTTCTTTTTGTTATATCTCCCTTAAGGGTTTTTGAGGGATTCCCTTATCAAGTTGCTGCCTACTGTGTTATCTAGCGCTCACTCATTGTTTTGTCTTTTGTCCTATTAACAGAGTCTTCAGACCTGTTGGCTGGCTGCATAGTTGCTGGCTGCTAGGCCTGAGAGTCACAGCTGCCTTTATAAAGGCAGTAGCTTAAAAAAACTGGAATCACTATAAGCAGAGGTATTGATACATCCTTGGGAGAGGAACTGGAGCGGCAGAGGGGACAATACCTGCTTGTAAGAAGGGAGCTGCAGCATTATCGGATGGCAGAGCTCCAGAGAGACACCAGTCAAGCTTCGGCGACTGTGGCTGAAGTTCTCTAGAGTCCCCTGTGCCATCTAGGAAGCGGACTGGGTGGAGATACTTAGTCAGATTACAGGCTCTGCCACAATACCATGCTGAAACATCTCCATATAATGAGCAGTCAGCAAAATTTACAAGGGCCTGCAACAGGTTATAAGTCCAAAATGATCAGAACGTTTGGATCCTTTCCACGCAATGAGCAGATCCGAGACTTCTCAAGTTCAAAAGGTATCTTCTTTATTGTAATTCCTTCCTAACAGAGTTTTCTAGGGCTTTGTTCTACATGTATGACAATAAATGAAAATATGCAAGAATAAAAAAAGTGAGAGTGGGTTGACAATTTTGAAGTGATGAGCTCTGTAATACAAGCGTAGCATTGCACCAGGTAGCAATCTTGCCCACTTTCCAACTTGATAAAGTCCAAGGTCCTATCTACCAACTAAATAATACAAAAGTAAATATTGTAAATATTATTTATGACTCTTATATATAGTTCCTAAAATGACAAATTCCTAAATTTACAGTTCCATAAACCTACATAACTCAACTCAAAGATTAAAACAATTGATATATAAATATTAAAAATTCACCTTTCTCTATCTGATTGCTTGTGAGTGCAGCCATCATTATTGTTATTGCTTGTGATAATTATTCCCTTTTAAAATGTTAATGTTCTCCTGGGAGAGTTGACATGAATTAACAACTTCAGAGATGGCAGGAGGATGCCTGGATAGCTTAAGGGCCTCATGGACCTGGAGCTGCAAATTTTGATGTTCCTGATTACTAGACATGTGCAATTCGTTTTGGTCAGAATATGAATTCAGACGAATTTTGGGCAATTCGGACATTCGGGTACTTCCGAATGTCGGAATTGCCGAAGTGGCGAATTGCCGAAGTGCCAAATTGCCGAGGTCCCGAAGTTCCGAAATTACCGAATTTCCAAAGTGTCGAAGTGCCGAAGTTCTGAAGTGCCGAAGTTCCGAAGTTGCCGAAGTTATGAAGTGTCAAAGTGCCGAAGTTCCAAAGTGTCAAAGTGCCGAAGTGCCGAAGTTCCTAAGCACAGTATTGCCTAAGTACTAATATATGTACCCAGTGAAAGAAGAAGAATGTTACATTGTAAACAATTTTAAATAAAAAGTACACAAACATAGCCAGGATGCAGCTGTTAGCATTTGCAACACTTACAACAATCAAGTAACATACATTCATATAAAATGTAAGTTACTTGGCCAGTCAATGTAATGACAGGAATGAATAAGTAGATGACTCCCTAATTCCCACAGTATTAGGGAGCTATCTACTAAAAGACTGAAAGACCTAAATTGGTCTTTCAGCCAAATTTACTAATACTAAGTAAAGATTACTTAGTATTAGTAAATTATGCCCCTACTCGCTATACCGCGGGTGGGGGCCCTAAATCAGAATGGGGGGGACCTAATGTCCTCCCCCTTGGCCCCCACCCCTGAGCGGTGGGTGGGGGCCCTAATGTAAAATAATGGGGGGACATATTGTCCGCCCCCCGGGCCCCCACCCCTGAGCGGTGGGTGGGGGCCCTAAATCAGAATAAGGGGGGGACCTAATGTCCCCCTGAGCGGTGGGTGGGGGCCCTAAATACTAATACTAATGTCCTCCCCCCTGGTCCCCACCCCTCCCCACAGTAGGTCCCCCCCTTATTCGTATTTAGGGCCCCCACCAGCCGCTCGGGGGTGGGGGCCAGGGGGGTAGACAATAGGTCCCCCCCCTTTTTCTTGTTTAGAGCCCCCACCCACCGCTCAGGGGTGGAGACCAGGGGGGAAAACATTAGGTCCCCCCCTTATTCCAATTTAGGGCCCCCACCTGCCGCTCAGGGGTGGGGGCCAGGGGGGAGGACCTTAGGTTCCCCCCCTTATTCCAATTTAGGGCCCCCACCCGCAGTTCAGGGGGGAGGACAATAGGTGTCCCCCCCCATTATTTTACTTTAGGGTCCCCACCCGCCGCTCAGGGGTGGGGGCTGGGGGGGGAATTTTTTTTTTTTAAAACAGTGAGCAGCCACAGGCTGCTCACTGTTTAATAGACATGCCCCTACTCACGGTATAGCGAGTAGGGGCAACATTTACTAATACTAAGTAATTTTTACTTAGTATTAGTAAATTTGGCTGAAATACAAATTTAGGTCTTTCAGCCTTTTGGTAGATAACTCCCTAATACCGTGGGAATTAGGGAGTTATCTACTAAGCGGCTGCAATAGAAGTCCCGACGTGCCGAAGTCCCGAAATGCCGAAGTTCTGAAATTCTGAAGTTCCGAAGTGTAGAAGTGCCGAAGTTCCGAAGTTGCCGAATTTCCGAAGTGTCGAAGTTCTGAAGTGCCGAAGTTCCGAAGGCTTGAAGTGCCGAATTGCCCAAGTCCCGAATTGCGAAAATTCAGAATTTCTGAATGCCGAACCGAACCGAAAATTTTCCCCATGCACATGCCTACTGATTACTAAAACAATCTGCACATGATATCTTTAGTGTTGCTTTGATACCCTAGGTCTGGCCAAGTTTATTCATCCTTCCTACTTTATACAATATAGGGTGTATTCAATATACTAAATTATGTAGCAAACTCAAATTTAAATTACAAAATTATGGCAACAATAGTTGACTTGGACAAATTCTCCAACTCATTTGTAGTCACAGTAAAGCTACTTTAGCCTCAATTTTGCAATTCAGATTTACATAGTTACATAGTTACATTGCTGAAAAGAGACTTGCGTCCATAAAGTTCAGTCTTCCTCACATTTGTTTTTTGCTGTTGATCCAAAAGAAGGCAAAAAACCCAGTTTGAAGCACAATTTTGCAACAAGCTAGGAAAAAAAATCCTTCTTGACCCCTGAATGTCAGTCAGATTTATCCTTGGATCAAGCAGTTACTACCCTACATTGAAAGATTATATCCTTGAATATTCTGTTTTTGCAAGTATGCATCTAGTAGCTGTTTGAACATCTGTATGGACTCTGATAAAACACTTCTTCAGGCAGAGAATTCCACATCCTTATTGTTACTAACATTGGTTAGTTATTGTATAACCCTGTACATCGCACTCTGATGTATATATGCATGTAATGGGCAACATGTAATATATGTGAATGCATTTGTATGTGTCTGATACAAACAAATGCATTGGAGAAATGCTGCGGAACTCGCAGCAGGCCGCGTGGTCCAAAATGGCGCCGGCCGACGACCTCACCTCCTACTCCTCGGAGGACTTCACACCGGACCTCATGGAGGGCCCACCTTACGGGGCCATGTCAGACCGCAAAACGGCTCCACAGAGGACCGGGGACCCGGTCACCGCAGACCAAATTAAAAAGATGTTGGCGGACCTCCGCAAAGACCTAGCAACTGACATGGCTGGATACAAAGAGGCCATAGCAGGGGCCACATCTAAAATCTCCCTGTTGGAGGCCCACTCTACTGCCCAGGATACCAGGATATCGGAGGTGGAAAAGCAAGTGGCAGACCTGGCACGGCAGCAACTAGCTACATCAGATAGGCTAGACGCCATGGAGGATCAGAGGAGGCGGTATAATCTAAAAGTCAGGGGGATACCGGACTCGGTCGACGCCGCCGACTTGCCCCACTTTATGAGGCGCCTCATCGGAGGCCTGCTCCCACCAAAGCAAGCAAAGTCCCTAAAGCTGGATGGTATGTTCCGGTTACCTAAACCGGCCAGAGCGCCGGCAACAGCGACGGCCGACCTCATACTCAGACTCCAAACGCTAAATGACAAGGCCACACTACTAACGGCTCTGCGGGGTAAAACCCCCTTTCCATTCGAGGGCTCCTCCATTACAGTCTTCCCAGACCTCACCAAGAGCACACTCACCTGGAGGAAATCGCTGCAGCCTCTCTTGCAACACCTTCGAGCCAAAGATATCCCCTATAGATGGGGCACACCACGAGTTGTAATGTTTACACTAAACGGGACTACCCACAGAGCACAGGGATATAAGGAGCTGGAAGCGCACCTACAATCAACAGGCATTTTGCAGGCCCCACCGACGAGCGGAACGGGACTGTCCCAGCTGAACCCGGCCACCATTCGGGAATTTACCCCGAGAGGGCAACAAGGAGCCTCAGCAAAAGGCTCACTCACCTGAGAAACTCATGGGGACTTGTGTGTTCCACCACTTCTAAAACACCATGCCTACCACTGTTAGAGATTGTTTTTGTTTTATTTGTATTGCTGTTCTCCTTTATTTACGTTTTTTTTTGGTTTTTTTTCTTACTTCTTTTATTTTCCATTTCCTTCACTAATGTGCAACTGGTACTACAAATGCGATGCCTAATAGCCTTCTAGATGATCGACCAAATTGTACCATAAGTGAGAAATACACACACACATAGAGAGGACGCACTGATACCTGTTAACTGGCGGTCCGTATACTGCACGGTCGAGTGACCACCGCCGCTCACTAAATTCCACTACCCCCCCCCCTCCTTTTGGGGAACCAACACTACAATGCCGACACATAGTCAAGAAGAAGGAGGTATAACTCCATCGCAGGTAACACTACGCTGACTCCACACTTGGGTCCACCTAACTTTGGATAGTATAATGTACTCAATCTTACCACGCCCATAAGAGGCTCCACACTTGAGTTCACCTAACTTTGGATAGTATAATGTACTTAAACTATAAAATGAGCTATGCTTTTTTGATAAACACCAGACCTGACTATGAAACATATCTTTATTACTCTTGTTTATTGTATTACTCTTGTTCATTATATTTAAAAACTGTGCAACTTGTCTACATATGCCATGTACCTGTGTTTTTGAAATGCTTATAATTGCTATTGTGGCATTGCAAGCATAACTGTCATCTCCTGCATATCAAAAATAAAGAATAAAAAAAAAAAAATCACAGGAGTTGGAAATTAACCATACATTGCCATTTTAACCTGTGTGTGTCACCTTGTATGTCTGTAACAAGGCCAAACATTCAAGGGTATGTACACTTTTGATCAGGGCCATTTGGGTGATTTCTATTATCACTATGATTTAACAAGGAGCCAAACAATTATGCAATAATAAAGGGCTTCATATGATCACTATCCTCCAATAAAATACATTTTGTTGCATGATCTGTCATATTTTCTAAATCAAAATTTGACAACTTCTGCCAGGATATGCAAACATTTTTTTAAATTTTTTATTTAAATTTTTTATTTTTCTTGTGCATAAGATAACAGATAAGCTTGCAGCGTCACGACAGCAGATGCAAGCAATTCAATAGCAAGTAACCCCTTAGTGACCAGGCCATTTTTCAATTGTATTACCGTTAAGGACCAGGGCTCTTTTTACATTTCTGCAGTGGTTGTGTTTAGATGTAATTTGCCTCTTACACATTTACTGTACCCATACATATTATATACCATTTTTCTCGCTATTAAATGTTCATTCTAAAGATACCATCATTTTCATCATATCATATAATGTACTAGAATAAAAAAAGTAAAATATGATAAAAAAACAAACAAAAAAAAACACAGCTGGCCATCATGCACCCATGTCCCAGTTGGAACATGTCTGAAGCCGACCAATGTAATTCACCTCAGTCAAACTGTATGTTTTTGAAAAGTACACACCCTAGGGCATTTCACATGGTGGCATTTGAACACTTTACATGCACTAATTCTACCACCAGTCTCTGTCAAACGTTTTTGTGGTGTTATTTTTCACTCACACATTCTACTTTGTGCAAAGATTCTAAGCTCCTGTTAGGTGTTACTGCCAAAGGACACCACAATATGTACTTGGCATCATCTCCCGAGTACAGCGATAACACTCATGCATACGTTTGTCGGGTTCACTGGGGGGGTGCAAAGCAAAATGTCTGATATGCGTTTTTCAAATTTTATATATCTTGTTTGCCTATCTTGTTTTGAGGGCCTTATCAGATATCCCAATGTATTTTCTTGCCATGAGCGTGCATATATTTGAAAAGTTTACACCCCACAGTAGTTGAAGAACGTGTGTGGAGGTAACTGTTCAATCCTCAATTTTACACACGCACACCGCTATTTGACTGTGATTTAGGAGAGCCCGCTGTTGGTTATTGCAAGAACACACCCCGGGTTGTTTTCTGCGAGGCCTCCTAAGGACACCCATGCCCCCCCCCATGCATAGGTCTGCCAGGATTTGGGGAAGGTACGGTAACAATTGAATGACTTGCCATTTGAGTTGAAATTGAGAGTGTGTCTTCTGATAGGCCTATCTTTAGCTTGGGGCTTATCACATACCCCAGTTTTATATATCGCCACAAAAGGGTACATACTTGAAACGTAGACACCCCGAGGTATTGCATGTATGTGGAGTGCTTTGATGCAACTTTTTTTTAGCCAGAAAAAAAGATAAAACAAGTTGAAGAACGTGTGTGGAGGTAACTGTTCAATCCTCAATTTTACACACGCACACCGCTATTTGACTGTGATTTAGGAGAGCCCGCTGTTGGTTATTGCAAGAACACACCCCGGGTTGTTTTCTGCGAGGCCTCCTAAGGACACCCATGCCCCCCCCCCCCATGCATAGGTCTGCCAGGATTTGGGGAAGGTACGGTAACAATTGAATGACTTGCCATTTGAGTTGAAATTGAGAGTGTGTCTTCTGATAGGCCTATCTTTAGCTTGGGGCTTAACACATACCCCAGTTTTATATATCGCCACAAAAGGGTACATACTTGAAACGTAGACACCCCGAGGTATTGCATGTATGTGGAGTGCTTTGATGCAACTTTTTTTTAGCCAGAAAAAAGATAAAACAAGTTGAAGAACGTGTGTGGAGGTAACTGTTCAATCCTCAATTTTACACACGCACACCGCTATTTGACTGTGATTTAGGAGAGCCCGCTGTTGGTTATTGCAAGAACACACCCCGGGTTGTTTTCTGCGAGGCCTCCTAAGGACACCCATGCCCCCCCCATGCATAGGTCTGCCAGGATTTGGGGAAGGTACGGTAACAATTGAATGACTTGCCATTTGAGTTGAAATTGAGAGTGTGTCTTCTGATAGGCCTATCTTTAGCTTGGGGCTTAACACATACCCCAGTTTTATATATCGCCACAAAAGGGTACATACTTGAAACGTAGACACCCCGAGGTATTGCATGTATGTGGAGTGCTTTGATGCAACTTTTTTTTAGCCAGAAAAAAGATAAAACAAGTTGAAGAACGTGTGTGGAGGTAACTGTTCAATCCTCAATTTTACACACGCACACCGCTATTTGACTGTGATTTAGGAGAGCCCGCTGTTGGTTATTGCAAGAACACACCCCGGGTTGTTTTCTGCGAGGCCTCCTAAGGACACCCATGCCCCCCCCATGCATAGGTCTGCCAGGATTTGGGGAAGGTACGGTAACAATTGAATGACTTGCCATTTGAGTTGAAATTGAGAGTGTGTCTTCTGATAGGCCTATCTTTAGCTTGGGGCTTAACACATACCCCAGTTTTATATATCGCCACAAAAGGGTACATACTTGAAACGTAGACACCCCGAGGTATTGCATGTATGTGGAGTGCTTTGATGCAACTTTTTTTTAGCCAGAAAAAAGATAAAACAAGTTGAAGAACGTGTGTGGAGGTAACTGTTCAATCCTCAATTTTACACACGCACACCGCTATTTGACTGTGATTTAGGAGAGCCCGCTGTTGGTTATTGCAAGAACACACCCCGGGTTGTTTTCTGCGAGGCCTCCTAAGGACACCCATGCCCCCCCCCATGCATAGGTCTGCCAGGATTTGGGGAAGGTACGGTAACAATTGAATGACTTGCCATTTGAGTTGAAATTGAGAGTACCGTATATACTCGAGTATAAGCCGAGTTTTTCAGCACATTTTTTGTGCTGAAAAACCCCAACTCGGCTTATACTCGAGTCAATAGTCTGTATTATGGCAATTTGCATTGCCATAATACAGACAGGGGCTGTGGGGGCTGCAGAGAGATGTTACTTACCTTCCTGCAGCTCCTGTCAGCTCTCTCCTCCTCTGCCGGTCCGTTCAGCTCTTCTGTCAGCTCACAGTGTAAATCTCGCGAGAGATTTACACTGGGAGCTGACCGAGGTGCTGAACGGACCGGCAGAGGAGGAGAGAGCTGACAGGAGCTGCAGGAAGGTAAGTAACATCTCTCTGCAGCCCCCACAGCCCCCTCCTACACAGTGCCCATCCACTGGACCACCAGGGAAGGAGAGCCCCCCTCCCTGGCCAGCTAGCAAGCAGGGAGGGGGGACAAAAAAAAAATGTATGTATATCAATAATAATAGAAATAATAAAAATAATAAAATAAAAATAATAATTAAATAAATAATAATAATAAAATAAAAAAATAATAATAATAAAAAAATGTAATGAATCAAAAAAAATATTAAAATAATAATTAAAAAATAAAAATGCCCACCCCCCACCAAGGCTCTGCATCACACTCTGCATTACACACACACACACACACTGCATTCATGCACACACACACTGCATTCATACACACACACTGCATTCATACACACACACTGTATTCATACACACACACAGCATTCTCATACACACACACAGCATTCATACACACACACTGCATTCATACACACACACTGCACTCATACACACACACACACTGCATTCATACACACACACTGCATTCATACACACACACTGCACTCATACACACAGCATTCTCATACACACACACACTGCACTCATACACACAGCATTCATACACACACACTGCACTCATACACACTGCACTCATACACACAGCATTCTCATACACACACACTGCACTCATACACACAGCATTCATACACACACACTGAACTCATACACACACACTGCACTCATACACAGCATTCTCATACACACACACTGCACTCATACACAGCATTCTCATACACACACACTGCACTCATACACACAGCATTCTCATACACACACACTGCACTCATACACACAGCATTCTCATACACACACACTGCACTCACACACACACACAGCATTCATACACACACACTGCACTCATACACACACTGCATTCATACACACACTGTATTCATATACACACACACTGCACTCATACACACAGCATTCTCATACACACACACACTGCACTCATACACGCAGCATTCATACACACACACTGAACTCATACACACACACTGCACTCATACACAGCATTCTCATACACACACACTGCACTCATACACACAGCATTCTCATACACACACACTGCATTCATATACACACACTGCATTCATATACACACTGCACTCATATACACACTGCACTCATACACACACTGCATTCTCATACACACACTGCATTCATTATATACACACACTGTAAATAAATATTCAATTAATATAATTTTTTAAGGATCTAATTTTATTTAGAAATTTACTAGTAGCTGCTGCATTTCCCACCATAGTCTTATACTCGAGTCAATAAGTTTTCCCAGTTTTTTGGGGTAAAATTAGGGGCCTCGGCTTATATTCGGGTCGGCTTATACTCGAGTATATACGGTATGTCTTCTGATAGGCCTATCTTTAGCTTGGGGCTTAACACATACCCCAGTTTTATATATCGCCACAAAAGGGTACATACTTGAAACGTAGACACGCACACCGCTTTTTGACTGTGGAACACACCCCGGGTTTATCACGATTCCGGGAACCTAACACGCTAACAGACACACACACACACACAGAAAAGGTGCCGTACCGGACCTTAGAGTGGCTAAGCACACACAGAATAGTCAGGAGACAAGCCGAGTCAGGGGAACCAGAAAACAGAATAACGAGAAACAAGCCGAGGTCAAAGGGTAGGAGAAAGTCACAAAGTCAGCTTAACAAGCCAGAGAGTACGTAACCACAAATCACAAGTTCAGAATCAATACTATACAGCAAAGACCACAACAGGGCAGGGAGGAACAGGAAAGGTGAGTATAAATACCCTAGGTGATTAACAATCACATGCGGGAGATATCTAAGCCTCCCACTGTGATTGTGGTACTGTTGCTTTAACGCCGGGTCACTCACGTGACCCCGGCGTTTGCATAAATCAACGACCTTTCAGCGTGCAGCGTTATACATGCTGCCGCTGGGAGGCGTGACGGATGCGAGCGGCGGAGAGGAGACGCCGCTCGCCGACAGGTAGGAGGAGGGGAGACCGCGTAACAACCCCCCCCAAAGAAAAAGACACCAAAAAAAAAAATAACTGAACGGCAAAAAATAAATTAAAAATGGGCCAGCGTGTGGTATCGTTTGAAACAGTCTCCAATGCAGAGTCCAGGCTGCCCAGGGCAATCAGGACAGTAATATACACTGTCTTTTCTCTGCTCCCTCTTAGAACAGACCCTGCATCTTTTTTGGGGACTCTGTTTTGCCGCAGTAGGGGGGATTTTAAAAATAAAATGTGTAGCCCCAACTCTGCTCTCTCCCATCACCGCCCGGGGAGCAGGTGCATCACGGTACAAAATCCCCGAAATGATCTGGAGCTGAAACTGTAAAAATCTCAGTTGCGTCCCGGGGTTTGCTTTTTTGAACAACAAGAAAGCGTTGTGGGTTGCAATCTGCATTAGGTAGATTGCAACCTTTTTGTACCAGGCCCTTGTCTTTCGTATAACTAGGTAGGGCTGCAGCAGCTGATCTGCCAGATCAACCCCACCCATATGACGGTTATAGGCCTTGATGCACACTGGCTTCCTCGTTCTCTCAGCTCTGCCACGTACAGGGACCTCCACAGTCCCCTCAGTGTGGATGGTGGTAAGAAGGTACACATCCTTCTTGTCTCTGTACTTAACTGCCAACAGCTCCTCTTGGCGCAGAGCTGAGGTCTCCCCCCTCCGTAGCCGGGTGCGTGCAAGTTGTCCTGGGAAACCTGTGCTGTTTTTTTTAATTGTGCCGCAAGCTACTGTATCAAAACAGTACAGTAGCTTGAACAAAGGGACACTTGTATAAAAATTGTCAGTATACAAGTGGTACCCTTTGTTCATCAGGGGGAATATCAGGTCCCAGACAATCTTGCCACTGGTTCCCATATGTTCTGGGCAACCTGGAGGGTCAAGGTGGCTATCCTTTCCCTCGTACACCCGGAAGGCCTGAGTATACCCAGTCTCGCTATCACAGAGCTTATACATCTTTACACCATACCTAGAGCGCTTGGAAGGAACATACTGCTTGAATCCCAGCCTTCCCTTATACTTCATCAGGGATTCATCCACGCATATATTCCTTCCAGGTGTATGAGCCTCTGCAAACCTGGCAGCAAAGTGGGTAATCAGGGGGCGGATTTTATACAGCCTGTCAAACTGGGGATGCTCCCTAGGGGGACACAGGCTGTTGTCGCTGAAGTGCATGAAATGCAGAATCATTTCATACCTCTTCCTCGACATACATTGGGAGTAAATGGGGGTAGAGCAGATGGGGCTACTGCTCCAGTAGGAGCGGATGGAGGGCTTCTTTATGATGCCCATCAGCATAGTCAATGCCCAGAATCTTTTAAATTCTGGCACATCGATGGGGGCCCATTGCTGCTTTGCCAAAAAAGAGTCCGGTTTTGTAGCTCGGAATTGATTGGCATATAAATTAGTTTGTGCGACAATGTTCCCCAATACATCATCGCTCAGAAACACCTCCATAAACTGCTGAGGGCTAAATCCTGTGACATCCAAATTAATGCCAGGATTTGCAGTAAAGGATGGGATGTCTGGCCTCTGGTTATGAGGCACTACCCACTCCTCAGCAGTTCTGCCAGCTGGAGCAGCACGTCTCCTTCTGGCAGGGGGACTAGCAGGCACAGATACAACATCACCAGATACATCACTAGCAGTAGACACTGTATCGAGTGATGATGTATCTGAGCACCTGGCAGGGTCAAAATCAGGGTCAGAGTCTGACATAGACGCGTCAGACTCTAGCGCAAGGGTGGCATATGACTGCTCAGCGCGGGTTGTCTTCCGTGACCCGTGTGCCATGATCACAATTGCTTTACTTAGTGACCTGTCACAAAAAAAAAAAAAATAACCCCTGAAAAAATGAACAGACAGCAAAATAAGTGATGCTGTGCAAGAGCCTGTGATCTGTATAGTGATCACTGGCAGGGCAGGGGTTAATCGTTCTGAAAAGAGCTTTTGGGTCTCAAAAAAGATCACAAAAAAAAATGAACCCCTAAAAAAAAAGGCACAAACAGCAGAAAAGATCTGCTGTGCAAGAGCCAGTGATTATAGTGATCACTGGCAAGACAGGGGTTAATGGCTCTGAAAAGAGCCTTTGGGTCTCAAGATTTTACAAATCCCTACCTATAAATACCTAAATCTCTCTAGCTAAACCACAGATCTCTCTCTCTCTCTCTCTCACACTAAAACACAAGTGAAGAGAGGGAGGCAGATCCACACTAATCAGAGAAATGGGGAACACACTTGGGATGAAATTGCTAATGGGGCAAGCTGTGATTGTATGACTCCAGCCTGCCCCTTATGATGCGGCATGCTAGGGACGCCCCCAGAAGCCCCATGATTCACTGCCTTTAGAAAAAAAGGGGGGGGGGGGGAGTTAATATTGATCATTTTATTTATTTTATATTTATTTTTTTATATATATTATTTTATATGCACGGAGTGCCAGGACCCCTCAAGGCACTCATCACATGCAGTACATCACTGCTATACTATCAGAGCTTCCAGAGCTCAAAATAGGTGCAGACGTACCAGGTACGTCCAAGGTCATTATGGACTGTTTTCTGCCAGACGTACCTGATACGTCCGCAGTCGGGAAGGGGTTAATGACATGGCAGATAAAGTAGCACATTTTATATTTGTTAGAAATAACACGCTAGAAATGCTTGAGTAAGCTATAGTAAAGTAGCTAGGCCACATATGCATGTTTAAATAGTAGTTATGCTTAGAACTTAAGGCATGTTGCCTAGTATTTTTAAGAGAATAAACATTTGTATGTTATTAAACATGCAGAAACACGAGTTGGTAGAGTACATGTGAAAAGCAACACTGGTTGATTAGATAAGTAAGTTGATTGTACTCATTTAACTTATGAGTGGTAAACATAAAATTGATAAGGCAGAAAGATTAGAAAAATAATAAACCCCCCTGAGGTACCCAGGCATGAGTCCCTCACCCCAAGTTCGTGCTGTGGCTCAAGGTGTTTTTCACCCAGCTATGGATCTAGAGTCCCGATTCTCCCTGTGTGATTCACCCTATGCCTCGTTGGGGCTGCAAAGAGCCCTGCCACAGATGTCCCCGAGGCTGCATTGCAGTGCAGTGGTTGAGTGGGTTTGTTTGGGATTGGCATGTTGGGCCATGCAGCTGGAGTAGGGTCACCCCTGATGCGGTAGGCGTTTGAAGAGGTCCAGCGATTGGTTTTGATGGTTCCCTCCGCTTTGCTGCTTTGCATGGGAGTGATGGGTGCTTTTCCCTCCTCTGCCTCCTTATGGCTTTGTTCCCCGCCAGGGCTGCAAGCTGTTGCTGAGGGTCGGGTGGTGGCTGTCGAGGTGAGTGGCTTTCCGACAGTTGTAGGGCACACTGTTGCATTCTGTGCTCATGCTTTAGCCAGAAGTTGTTGAATATTCTGTCCAGGTTGGACAAGGAGTCGTGCTTTTCCTCGTGGCTGTCTGGGATCTGCGTGGCCTCCGCCATCTTTGGTAGGCATCTTGATTTTCTGGCTGTTTTTACGGTTGCATCCGCCATGCCGGGGAGGTCCCCCAGGGGTGGACCAGGATCATCCCCACCGGTCCACTTGTAACAGACAGTCACCGGGCAGCTATGGAGCTGGGAGATCGTCCACCCCTCCGCCCGGCACACGCCAGGCCGCATGTTCTCGCGGGTATGACTGGCTGGCTGGTGTCCGCTCATGGGCCACCTTACCGGTTCACCGTGAGGTCTGAGGGCTAGTGAGTCGCTTTATTGTCTCATTTTGGAGCTTTATGAGGTCAAGAAATGCCTTAGTAGCCAAGAGTAATGAGTAGCTCCATCAAGGCACGTTTTCCCTCCATGACAGTCAGGCAGCGCCACCCAGGGCCGGATTAATAGAGGGGCTGATGGAGTTGCAGCTCCAGGCCCATGCCCATGGAATAGGCCCATAGAAAAAAAAATTACTCACTACTCTTAGGGTTGCCTGGCCAGTATTTCTCTGGTATTTGAGGCTGCCTAGCCGGTTCCAGTATTGCAGTAATACCGGCACTACAAATGTCCGTCTCAGTATAAATTGCCATTATTCTGCAATGCCAGCGCCGGCCAGTAGGGGACGCTGTGTGTGTGGAGAGAGGCAGGGATAAGAAGTAACAGCCTCTCCCTCCCTGCCTCTCTCTACTCACTGATACGCAGGGGAGCAGATCTAAACAGAGAGTCCAGAGAGTCTCTCAGTGTCCCCATTTCTCTCAGTGTCCCTATGTCTCCCAGCCAGTGTCCCATGTCTCTCATTGTCCCCATGTCTCCCCAAGTTGTTATGGGCAAATGCAAATATTGTATTTCTCAAACTGTGTACTTTGTCTTTAAGAGATATTGCAAACTGACAAGGTGTTAGAAATGGAACATATTGTTTTTCATAACTGTTTCTTTAAGCAATAATCTCTTACTTACCTTCAGTGCATAATATGTTTACGCCATTTTGTCCCAGACGAATACAATAACAATAATGCATAAACAAGCTTCAAGGCTATGCTACGACTCTTTCAGTACATAATATACTGTGGTAACCCTAAGTAGATAAAGATGTTCAGACTTTAAGATGCCATCTTGTCTCAAGTCAGGGAACTTCCCCATGACGTGTGCACCCTTAAGATTTTTTGTCCTTATAATTTTGCCAAGTTAAGGGAGGTCCTAAAATGAATAAAGTAAAAGAAGTATTACTTTTTCATGTATGAACTATGGTAACCTTAAAATGAAGACACCTAAGGTATTAATAGGTGTACTTTTAAATGTTAAGGGTCAGAGGAGAGACTTGAAGACAGACGCTGCTCCATATTAAAATGACAGAGAGGCTGACATGATGACATGTTCAGGACGGTATGTTAATTATTAATGATATTTGCAAGCATTTAGTTTAATCTTATAAACTCTGCTATAAATTATTGTAATGGATTTTATATGTCTATATTTATATTTTTATATATATATCTATATATATATATATATATATATATATATATCTAAAAGACAAAACTTTATTGCTTCCAATACAATCCTTATTTTATATTGTATTCTCAATTATTTATATATGTTAAATAGAGGATCTCTTACTAACTATATAAAATTATGGATAAGATATCTGTATGGTTAGCCCTGCTCAGTTCTATGCTTTAAGACATTATAGTGGTAAATAAGGGAACCAGCCGCAGTTACAAAGTGTCTGTGTCCCCAGGTCTCCCGGTGTCCCCTAGTGTGTCAGTATCCCCATGTCTCAGTGTCCCAATGTCTCAGTGTCCCAATGTCTCTAAGTGTCCCTTAGTGTCCTAGTGACATTAGGGCACAGACTCTAAGGAACACTGGGAGACATGGGGACACAAACACTAGGGTACACTGGGCGAAATGGGGACACTGAGACACTAGGGGACACATACATGGGGACACTGGGTGACTTTGAGACCTGGGTGTGTGACTTTGAGTGTCTCAGTGTCCCTGGTGTCTCTTAGTGTCCGTAGTGTGCCAGTGTCTCAGTGTTTCCTAGTCTCACAGAGTCCCCTGGTCTCCTAGTGTCTGTGTCCCCTAGTAGAAAATACAAAATCTCAGGCACTCACTGTGATAGATTTAAGCAGGTTTATAGGACACTGCAACATTTCAACCTGTACCCAGGTCTTTATAAAGTCTCCAGTGTCCCCTATGTATCACAGTGTCTCAGTGTCCAAATGTCTCTCAGTGTCCTTAGTGTCTCAGTGTCCCCTTGTCTTCCAGAGTCCACTAGTCTCCCAGTGCCCACAAGTGTCTCAGTGTCCCCTAGTATAAAAGAATAAATAAAAGGTACTCACTGTGATAGATTTAAGCAGGTTTATTGGACACTGCAACATTTTGACCTGTACCCAGGTCTTTATCAAATCTCCAGTGTCATCTATGTATCACAGAGTCCCAGTGTCCCATGTCTCAAAGTGTCCCCTTGTGTCTCAAAGTCACCCAGTGTCCCCATGTCTCCCCCAGTGTCTCCATGTCTTCCAGTGTTCCCTAGTATCTCATTGTCCCCATGTCTCCGGGTGTCCAAATGTCTTTCAGTGTCCCCTAGTGACATGGGGACACTGGGAGACATGGGGACACAGACACTAAGGGACTGGGAGACATGGGGACACATGTGGACACTGGGTGACTTTGAGACACAAGGGGACACTTTGAGACATGGGACACTGGGACTCAGTTCTGGTTGCGTCAGTGGCCCATCCTTTTACCCCATCCATAGACTTCCGGCTTCACTGGACACTGCTGTTAGGGGGTATGGATTTACTTGAAAGATGAAAGCATGAGATTAGCATAGGGTATGTATTTTCTCATAGCTGCATCCTATGAGTTTCCCTCCAGCACCATCTCCATCAGATACATGACGCTTGGGAGATAGGACTGTTTTAGTGTTTTTTGGTCGATAAGATTTTGTAATTAGGACCATCATAATTGTCAGCACCAGCCCCACTGTGCTCGTAATCTGGCCCTGCCGCCACCGTTATGCAAACTTTTGAACATAACTGTACATTGCACATTACTGGGGTCTCTGTAATTTCCCCCCTTTGACTCCCTATGTACACTGGAAATGTCAGTTGCCCACACTATATTCCTGTTATATTTTTCATTTACAGTAAAACACGGTAAAACTGTAGTCTCCCATCCTCCACTGGCTCAGCTTGGAAATGTACTACACAAAGCATGATTAGATCTTTCAACCAATGCAGCTCATTTGTCTTTAACCCCTTAAGGACACATGACGTGTCTGACACGTCATGATTCCCTTTTATTCCAGAAGTTTGGTCCTTAAGGGGTTAAACTCTCATACAACTCAAGCCAGATTCAGGCTCATCATGAAGACACATGTAGATCATAGCAAGAGAGCTTTAAAATGGAGGGAACATGTATTTGTAGTGTATTATTTATTTTCCTACATTACAATGGGCTACCTGTATCCTTCACCTTCCTGCAGCCTACAGGAGCTTGTCCATACCAGCCTCATTCCTACAAGTACTCAGATTGGTCGCAGAATGAAAAGGCATCCGCGAAAAAAGTAGGTTAGCCCTTATCTGCAGCACACCAAGAGCTCAATCAGGAGGAGAGGAGATAGGCAGCTGCAGGATTCACAGGTTAGCCAGTAGTGTGGACCTATCACAGCAAGAAGGGCCTGGAGATGTGTCGCTGTTCTGTGATGTTAATTTGGCTCAGAGAAAATTTATTTAGTTTCAAGAGGACAAAATTAGCTTGTTATTGGCTTGTTATGCAGACTATTGCCACACATGCCAATGAACTATGCTATTTTACGGTAAATCCATCCCTGGAGTCCAATTCAAACTTCCTGAAGAGGTTAAAAAAAATTCAAAATTTCATGGTAATTGCAAACTCCCACAATCAGTATATATGTGTATTTGGAAGCTTGACAGATCTTGTACCTAGCCTGGTTACAACATGCGTTCCAGAGATTTGGACTTGGTCTTTGGGAATTCCCAACATTCTACTTTATTCACATACTGTAACTATAACAAACTTTTCTACATTCTTACGCCTCCATTAAACATTTTTGAAAAAACTTAAGATACAATCAAAGCAGCGACTGTTAGAGAATAGCATGGGCTGTGGAAAAATAATAAAGGTGTCTATAGACTTGGCCAGTAAAAATAATGTAACAAAGGCGAGTTGGGCAACGTATAGATGTAATCAAAATTATTCAACTCCCATTGAAAAATCAGATTTATTGTCATAATTTACAGACTTTTAGCTGTTTACAATGATCAAATCCAACAAAAGCAAATTAAATAGCTCAACACAATGAATGCTTCAAGTGGTTTCCACAAATTCAACGAAAATGCAACTTATAGTGACTTCTCCAGTCTCAAAAGTGATTCAACCCCCTGAATAGAATCTCTCACAATAACACATTGTAACAGATCCCTTGTACTCTAGCTGAGTATATGCGTTTAGGATCTTCCAAGTCCCAAGCACATTAGTGATAGTAGTTGTGAATATAGCTCCCGGTTCCCCAAACATGAGCCTAGACTTCATGAAGGGGTAAATCCAATCTGTTGAATCCAGGCTAAATGGCCTGCTTTTATATCATATAGGGACACAGTAAACACACCCATGACACTCCCACAACACACCCATAAACACGCCTACAAAATGTCCCCAAAATGCCATGTCACCATGACTAAGCATAAAATGACAAAATATATAAAACACACAAAAATATATATTTTCCAAATAGGAACTCCCACAGTCTATACATCCCCAGGTAGCCTGGATCTGAGCGCCCAACATATCCGAAAAGCGCTCAGATCCCACCAACACAGCCGCTCAAAACATTTCCAGGGCCAGGGCCGCCATCAGGGGGTGACAACCGTGACAGTTGTCACGGGCCCGGCGGCCCTGGGGGGCCCGGACTGCTCTGGCAGTCCTGGGCCCCACTTTCCCTCTCTGCATACATAGATCGCGAATATCGCGATCTATGTGTGCAGCCGCGGGCCCCCGGCTCCCTGTTGCCGCAGAGGGGGCCCAGGCCTCCAGCCTCTTCTCTTCTCCTCCCTGCTAATAACTCTCGCGAGACCCGGTTGCCATGGCAACGCTCCGCGGGTTTCGCGAGAGTTATTGGAGGAGAGAAGAGGAGAAGCTGGAGGCCTGGGCCCCCTCTGCGGCAACAGGGAGCCGGGGGGCCCCACCATGCCACCGGACCACCGGGGATGGAATCTTCCCCCTCCCTAGACACAGGTAAGCAGGGAGGGGGAGAAACAATTTAATTAATCAATTTTTTTTTTTTTTTAAATAATGTTAAAATGACCCCCCCTCCCCCTCCTCATTACAAATTTACACACACACACTACATACACTGACACAACACACACACACACACACACACTACATACACTGACATAACACACACACACACACTACATACACTGACAAAACACACACACTGCATACACTGACACAACACACACACACACACACACTACATACACTGACACAACACACACACTGCATATACCAACACAACACACACTGCATACACTAACACAACACACACTCTGCATACACTGACACAACACACTCTGCATGCACTGACACAACACACACTGCATACACTTACACAACCCACACTTTGCATACATTGACACAACACACTCACCGCATACACTAACACAACACACACTCTGCATACACTGACACAACACACACACCGCATACACTAACACAACACACACCGCATACACTGACACAACACACACACCGCATACACTAACACAACACACACACCACATACACTAACACAACACACACACACTGCATACACTGACACAACACACACACTGCATACACTGACACAACACACACTCTGCATACACTGACACAACACGCTGCATACACTAACACAACACACACTGCATACACTAACACAACACACTCTGCATACACTGACACAACACACACTGCATACACAAACACACACACTGCATACACTAATACAACACACACTGCATACACTTACACACACAGTGCATACACTAATACAATACACACACTGCATTCACTAATACAACATGCACTCTGCATACACTACACACTAACACACTCACTGCATCCACTATACTGACACACACTCTGCATTCGCTACACATTACCACACTCTGCATTCACTACACTAACACACACTCTGCATCCGCTACACACTAACACACTCTGCATTCACTACACTAACACACACTGTGCATCCGCTACACACTAACACACTCTCTGCATTCACTACACTAACACAGACTCTGCATCCGCTACACACTAACACACTCTCTGCATTCACTACACTAACACACACTCTGCATCCGCTACACACTAACACACCCTCTGCATTCACTACACATTAACACACACTCTGCATTCACTACACATTAACACACTCTCTGCATTCACTACACTAACACACTCTCTGCATTCACTACACTAAGACACTCTCTGCATTCACTACACATTAACACACACTCTGCATTCACTACAAATTTACACACACACTACATTCATTACACTGACACACTCTGCATTCACTACACCCTAACACACACTCTGCATTTATTACACACTAACACACACTCTGCATTCACTAAACTATGCACACACTCTGGATTCACTATACTGACACACACTCTGCATTCACTACACTAACATACACTCTGCATCACCTGTACACACAGCATCCACTACACAAATATCCTGTATTCACAGTACACACACTACATCCACCACAAATTGAAACATTCTGCATTCACTATACACAGACACTGTGTCTAATACACACACTACATCCACTACAGACACTGCATCCACTAAACACATTTCATCTAGTACATACAAACACTACATCCACTACACAAACACACACTACATCAATGTACACACACTACATCCACTACTCAAACACTCTCTGCATTCACTACACATTAACACTCTGCATTCACTACACTAACACACACTCTGCATCCGCTACACACTAACACACCCTCTGCATTCACTACACATTAACACACACTCTGCATTCACTACACATTTACAAACACTCTGCATTCGCTGCACTAACACACACACTACATTCATTACACTGACACACTCTGCATTCACTACACACTAACACACACTCTGCATTCATTACACACTAACACACACTCTGCATTCACTAAACTATGCACACACTCTGCATTCACTAAACTATGCACACACTCTGGATTCACTATACGACACACACTCTGCATTAACTGTACACACAGCATCCACTACACAAACATCCTGTATTCACAGTACACACACTACATCCACCACAAATTGAAACACTCTGCATTCACTATACACAGACACTGCGTCTAATACACACACTACATCAACTACAGACACTGCATCCACTAAACACATTTCATCTAGTACATACAAACACTACATCCACTACACAAACACACACTACATCACTGTACACACACTACATCCACTACTCAAACACACTCTGCGTTCACTATACACACTGCATCTGCTACACTAACACACTCTGCATTCACTGCACAAACAGTATCTAATACACACAAACACTACATCCATTACACACATTCTAATTCACTTACACTATACACACCACATTCAGTCCCGCATCATTGTCAGCGGACTAGGTAGGGCGTGGGCGGGGACCTGATGGAATACACCCAAAGTTATTAAAATAGCTTAGTGGTGTACTAGCAAAACCATTATCAGATTTATTTAACCAATCATTGTTAACAGTAGTTGTCCCAGAATATTGGAAGTTAACGAATGTTGTGCCCATTCACAAGAACGGTAGTAGGGAGGAGTCTGGCAAATATAGGCCAGTAAGCCTTACTTCAGTAGTGGGGACAGTAATGGAAACCATGTTAAAGGATAGGATTGTTGAACATCTAAAATCACATGGATTTCAAGATCAGAGACAACATGGGTTTACGTCAGGGAGACCATGCCAAACTAATCTTATTGATTTTTTTGATTGGGTAACTAAAATAATAGATCAGGGTGGTGCAGTAGATATTGCTTACCTAGATTTCAGTAAAGCTTTTGACACTGTTGCACATAGAAGGCTTATCAATAAATTGCAATCTTTAAGTTTGGATTCCAATATTGTTGAATGGGCAAGGCAGTGGCTGAGTGACATGCAACAGAGGGTTGTAGTCAATGGAGTATATTCAAAGCATGGTCTTGTCACCAGTGGGGTACCTCAGGAATCTGTACTTGGTTCCATTCTCTTTAATATTTTTTTATTAGTGATATTGAGGAAGGTCGTGATGGTAAGGTATGTCTTTTTCCTGATGATACTAAGATATGTACCAGGGTTGATGTTCCAGGAGGGATAAGCCAAATGGCAAATGATTTAGGTAAACTAGAAAAATGGTTGTGGCAGCTAACATTTAATGTGCATAAGTGCACGATATTGCATCTTGGATGAAAAAAACCCAAGGGCAGAGTACAGAATATTTGATGGAGTCCTAACCTCAACATCTGAAGAAAGGCATTTAGGGGTAATTATTTCAGATGAGTTAAAGGTAGGCAGACAATGTTATAGAGCAACAGGAAATGCTAGCAGAATGCTTGGTTGTATAGGGAGAGATATTAGCAGTAGACAGAGGCAGGGGCGGACTGACCACTCACAGCGCCCTTGGTCAGTGGGTGATCAAGGGCCCCCACTCCTGGTCCTGGTACAAGGTTTTTTGCCCCCTCCTACTACTCTTCTCCCCTCTCTTCTTTCTGCTGCTTTCACACATATATTATGTGTAGGCTGCCCAGCACACAAAATGGCTGTGTGAGAGCCACACAGCCCTGACTCCCACGCCCGTGGAGCCCCCCAAAATGGCCAGATTTACTTTTAAGTGGTTAATCCAACCAGAAACAGTGTTTTAATAAACACTGTTTTTAGATGGAGTAGTCCTTGCTGGCGTGCCTCCCAGCAATGGAAATAAATAAATAAAGCAAATTTAATTAAACACTTTCACTGATTTTGCTTAGGACATCACAAGCAGCGTCCCCACATGTGCAACCATACAAGTAGACACATGTGTTTGGAGTCTACTTGTGGGGTTGCGTGTGTGGGGATGCTGCTAGTGATGTTGTGTGCCTGTATGTCAAAGTGTTGTGTTGGATTAATCGTTTCTCTTGTGTTACCTATTGTACAGCGCTGCAGAATATGTTAGCGCTATGTAAGTGATTGTAATAATTGTATGTGTGGATGCTGTGTGCAGTATTGCAATGGTGGGTATGCTGTTTGTGATGAGTATGTGTAGGGAGGCTGCATGTGGTTTTGTATGTGTGGGGATGCTGCTTGTGGGATTGTGTCTATACAGTGAGGCTTCTTGTGGGTTTTTGTGTGTGTTAATGGGGCTATTTGCAGTGTCTTATGTGAGTGGACAGGGCTGGTTGTGTTGCAGTGTGTGAGGGATAGAATCTGTAGTAGGCATCTTGTTGTTACTGGGGCTGTAGTGTGTGCGTGTTTGCATAATAGAGGCTCTACTGTGTATAAGTAGGATAGTGGCTGTAGTGTGTGCGTGGGGGAATAGATGTTGAAGTAGGTGCAGGGAGGCACAGGGGTTGTGGTGGGCGCGGGGAGGCACAGGGACTGAGATGGGCGCGGGAGGCGCGGGGACTGAGGTGGGTGCGGGGCTGGACAGAGTATGAGGTGGGAGAGAGGTTGTGGTGAGCGCAGAAGGCAACATAGGAGCTGTGGTGAGCACAGGAGGGAACAAAAGGGCTGTGGTGGGTACTGAAAGGGATAGGGGCTATGGTGGGTGGTGGATACGGGTAGACAAGGGGCTGTGGTGGGCACAGGGAGGGACATAGCGGCTATAGTGGGCGCATGGAGGGACATGGGGGCTGTGGTGGGTACTGGAAGGCATAGGAGCTATGGTAGGTGGAGGTGACATAGGGGCTGTTGAATGCATAGGGGCTTTGGTGAGTACAGGTAGATCCTGGGGTGAGTGGAGGGAGGAATTGTGGCTGAGGTGTGTAGGTGAAGGAGGAGCTGTAGTGAGTAAGGGGGGCTGAGGTGGGTGCAAGAGGGAGATGTGATCTGTGAAGGAGGAGCTGAGGTGGGTAAAGAGGGGGGCTGAAGTGGGTACAGGGGGGCTGAAGTGGATACGGGGGGCTGAGGTGGGAGCAGAACGGGCTAAGATGGATAAAGGGGGGCTGAGGTGGGTACAGGTGGGCGAGGTGGGAGCAGAGGGGGCTGATGTGGGTATAAGGGGTGCTGAGATGGATAAAGGGGGCCTGAGGTGGGTACAGGGGGCCTGAAGAGGGTACAGGGGGCTGATGTGGGTACAGGGGGCCTGATGTGGGTACAGGGGGGGCTGAGGTGGGTAAAGGGAGGGCTGAGGTCGGTACAGGGGGGCTGAGGTGGGTAAAGGGGGGCTGAGGTGGGTACAGAGGTGTGTGCAGGGAGACAGGGGGTGCTGAGGTGAGTATGTAAAAACAAATAAAAAATCTATAAGGAGTTTACCTGTGCTGTCTGCCAGGCTGCTGCAGCTTCTTCTCTTCAGGCCGGACAGGACGTGATGTCACTTCCCGGCCCCGCCTCTTCCTGCTCACATACAGCACCGCACAGGGGGAGAAGACCTGGCAGCAAGAACTGAATGATTGCTGCCAGGTCTCCCTGAGAGAAGAGAAACAGGTGAAGGGGGGGAGGGAGGGGGTGGTGGTTATCTAAGGAGTGATATGTTGCAGGGGCCCTGCAACATATCACTGTAATATTGGAGAAATCATGTTTTTCTGGCTGAGGAGAGCTCTGATCCCCTCAGCCAGAGCATGGCTTTGCTGCTGGGCCCCTGTCTGCCCCGGGCCCTCGGTCCATGACCGATCTGCCCGACCTGTCAGTCCGCCCCTGGAGAGAGGGAAATGTTCATGCCATTGTACAGAACACTGGTGAAACCTCACTTGGAATATTGTACACAGTATCTTCAGAAGGATATTGATACTTTAGAGAGAGTTCAAAGAAGGGCTACTAAACTGGTTCATGGATTGCAGGATAAAAAAAACTTACAAGGGAAGGTTAAAGGATCTTAACATGTATAGCTTGGAGGAAAGACGAGACGGGGGGGATATGGTAGAAACATTTAAATATATAAAGGGAATCAACACAGTAAAGGAGGAGACTATATTTAAAAGAAGAAAAACTACCACAACAAGAGGACATAGTCTTAAATTAGAGGGGCAAAGGTTTAAAAATAATATCAGAAAGTATTACTTTACTGAGAGGGTAGTGGATGCATGGAATAGCCTTCCAGCTGAAGTGGTAGAGGTTAACACAGTAAAGGAGTTTAAGCATGCGTGGGATAGGCATAAGGCTATCCTAACTATAAGATAAGGCCAGGGACTAATGAAAGTATTTCGAAAATTGGGCAGACTAGATGGGCCGAATGGTTCTTATCTGCCATCACATTTTTTATGTTTCTATATGATGTACATGTAACATGAAAACAATATTCATTCATCTCTTTTGAACTAAAGGAACAAAAAGACTTGAGAGAAATACATTCTTATGTCCTGAAATACATTTCAATGTCTACAATTATCATTAGTATTTGTTAGTATTTATATAGCACCAATATATAATGTTGTGTTTTACATTTCTACATTGGGGATATAAAAAAACTATATGTTTTGACATACAAAGTAGCATTGCCAGAGACAAAAGGCGTAGAGGGCCCTGCTCAAACAAGCTCATATAATTTGAGGGAATTAGGGTAAATAAACTATTCAGCACAATGTTTTATAAGCTTTACATTGGTTTTCCCCTCTGTCTATATTAATTCTTCAGAGATTATTTAAAATCAATTTAATTCCTATGGGGATTCCCATTGAACCTTTGCATACTGTATCCAATATCTATGCATCTGGAAATCTGTTGACTTCTGTGACTCTGGCTCTGATCTTTGTTTGAAGATAAATAAATACTGGAATTGTCTTATTGTCTAAATTTTTTTCATTTACATTTCTCTTATTATATTACGATGTCAGGCATCATAGCAACAATTAATTTACCTTTGTTTGTAGAGTTTGTAGACTTTCATCTTCAATCTGCGTTAAGGATGTTAGGGGCATTCTGAAGTTACATCACCGGAGAAACACCTTAAAGACCCATGACATGCTTTTGGACTGAACTTGCTAGTAACACCAGGGTTTTTATAAATATTCATATTATGTGAAAAATGTGCAACAAATGAATTTATTAAAAATAAACAAAAACTGGCATTTGTTGTAATATGGGAGGTGGGAGACGCTACCTAATTAAGGCACATAACCTAATCTGCCACTCAGTGTTTCAACTGTGAGAACTGTGACTCTGTTAGGTGGCTCTGAGCTGAAGATCACAAAAATAATGGGTGGACCATTTGTTTCTGTGAGTTTTGTGAAAGACGGTTGATACGCAACTATTTTCAGTGCATTTGGAGTTTTTATAGTGTGCAACCGTCCACATAATCCACCCATGTGAGTTTTTTAATTTCTGCATTACATAGCTAAGATTTTTTAACACATTGTAAGACAGGGTTGAGGCTTTGAGTCAGATTTAACCTTAAAATATATACATATAAATTCTAAAACAAATAAAAGCTTTAGTGCACTGCCAAAGCACAGGCTGCTTGATAGGTGGTGTGTCTGCTCCCTATAGTTGTACAGGCATGTTTGAGTCGCTTGGTTGACAAATTTGTGTAACATACTTGACATGCTGGAGTGACATACTTTGCATATTTGAATTTTCATCAGTTGCTCTGTCCGGAGACCCCTTGCACCAAATTACTATGGTATGGGGAGTGTTCATACAATTTTATAAAATACTTTCATTACCGTAGTAAGGAATAGCATGAAAATTCAGGTAACAAATTGATTTCTAGCTGAATATTTTTATGAGATATAAACAGGGAATGAAAAGCAGCCCTGGAAAAAAATTCAATACCAGCCCCGTAATGCATCGCACCAGCATAGTGCGCAGATATGGAAGCGGGAAAAAAACTGAAAACTGAAAACTATCACTCAAACATGAAAGAAATCGTTTGTGCGTGGAGAGAGTGCCGTTTGTACTTGGAGAGAATGCCGTTTGTGCATGAAGGGGTGCTGTGTGCGTGAAGGGGTGCTGTGTGTGTGAAGGGGTTCTGTGTGAATGGAGGGGTTCTGTGTGTGTGGAGGGGTGCTGTTTATGTGTGGAGGGGTTCTGTGTGCATGAAGGAGTTCTGTGTGCGTGAAGGAGTTCTGTGTGCGTGAAGGTATGCTGTGTGCGTGAAGGGGTTCTGTGTGCGTGAAGGGGTGCTGTGTGTGTGAAGGGTGCTGTGTGCGTGGAGGGGTTCTGTGTGCGTGAAGGGGTTCTGTGTATGTGGAGGGGTGCTGTTTATGTGTGGAGGGGTTCTGTGTGCGTGGAGGGGTTCTGTGTGTGTGGAGGGGTTCTGTGTGCGTGGAGGGGTTCTGTGTGCGTGGGGGGTTCTGTGTGTGTTTGAAGGGGTTCTGTGTGTGTGTGGGGTTCTGTGTGTGTGTGTGGGGTTTCTGTGTGTGTGGAGGGGTGCTGTTGGTGGGGGGGAGGAGTGTAGTGTGTGTATGGGGGGGGGGGGTTATAGCATTGATATATTTATATTAAAAAAAAAGAAAAAAGCTTTATATTACCCCCCTTACCTTTGGTCAGGGGATAGGGGGAACGGTTACTCTTCAATCCCTGGTGGTCCAGTGGTGGCGCGTGCTGTTCAGCCTGCAGCTCCTCTGGCTGCAGGCTGACTTCACTCTCCTCCCGCGAGAGCAGCAGGCAGGTCGGAGCATTGCCATGGTAACGCACGGCAACGCTCCAACCTGCCTGCTCGCGGGAGTTGCGTTCTCGTTTGCAGGTTCCTGTCAGACCGGGTCTGCCTGCTCGGCCACGCTACATTCTGTGACCGACAGGAGGCGAGCACATGATCACAAACATTTGCTTGAAAATGAAACAATTTTTTCATGCAGGCTGTGGCAGTCATAGCCATGGGATGTCTGGCAAGGGCTGCATAAGGAGAAACAAAAGTGATTTAACTCCTAAATGGCAGTGAATTAAGTAGTTCAAAGGCATGATTTATACACAAAATCTGTTTAATTAAGCTAAAAATGTTCTGGTGACTACAGAGTCCCTTTAACCCCTTAAGGACACATGACATGTGTGACATGTCATGATTTCCTTTTATTACAGAAGTTTGGTCCTTAAGGGGTTGATGAGTGTCAATAGCTTAATGTAACTTACTTTAAAAGTTTGTATCTCATGCTCTGCAAATGGAACTTTAATTACATACAGTAGGCTCCTGCGGGGTCTAGCAAGCTATTAACAATGTAGGAAATAATTTCTAAATTAAACAGAATTTGCAATGAAGGAAGTGTAAACAATAGATGACTTTACAACTTTACAGGCAGTGTTTAGGAAGGCTGTGTAAGTTAAATTCAGGGAGGTGTGACCAGGGTTGCATAAACAAAGTGATTTAACTCCTATGGTGACTATAGTGCCCCTTTAAGTCAATGATGTAAAACAGATCGGCACTGCTCATAATGTATAATGTTATACACCGATCAGCCACTGTCAGGATCACGCGGGCGGCTGCGAGGGCAGGCTGCAGTCCGCTCGCGGCACTCACCCTCCAGCCGTCCGCGGTTCCCTTCCTGGAGTGCACTCGGCAGGCGGCATCCTTCCAGCCACGGATGCCGCCCGCGTCTTCCTCTACGTCCCCCAGCAGCAGCATGCATGACGCTGCACGCTGGGAGACCGCCCATTTTAATAAACGCCAGGGTCAGCCTCAATTACAGTGGGAGGTCTAGATATCTCCCACGTGTGATTGTTAATTCTGATTGGAAATTATCCAATCAGAATTAACCTATGGATTTAAATACTTACCTTTCCTGTTCCTCTCTGCCCTGTTGTGGTCTTTGCTTGCTAGTATTGCTACTGAACTTGTGTTTTTGGTTACGTACTCTCTGGCTTGTTTATCTGACTTTGTGACTTTCTCCTACCCTTTGACCTCGGCTTGTTTCTCGTTCTCCTGTTTTCTGGCTCCCTTTACTTGGCTTGGTTCCTGACCATTCTTTGTGTGCTTAGCCTGGCCACTCTAAGGTCTGGTACTGCACCTTTTCTGTGTGTGTGTTAGCGTGTTTGGTTCTCGGAATCATGACAGCCACATTAAAACCACCAGCAGGTGAAGTGAATCACATTGATTATATAATTACATTGGTACCTGTCATTGGGTGGTATATATTAAACAGCAATTGAACAAGCAGTTCTTGAATGTCAAGTGTTGAAAGCATAACAAATGGGCAAGCAAAAAGATATGAGTGACTTTGATACGAACTAAATAGTTATGGTTAGACGACTGGGTCAGAGCATCTCCAAAATGGCAAGCTTTGTGGTGTGTTTCCAATATGCAGTTGTTAGTACCAGCCAAAAATAGTGCAATGGAGGACAACCGGTGAGCTGGTGTCAGGGTCCTAAACGCCAAAGGCTCATTAATGCATGTAGGGAGTGAAGGCTAGTTCAAAGAAGAGCTACTGTAGCTCAAATGCTAAAAACTTAATGCTGGCCATGATATAAAGATGTCAGAACCCACAGTGCATCACAGTTTGCTGTGTATAGGACTGCATAGCTGCATATTGGTCCGAGTGCCCATGATGACCCCTTTACACTGCCGAAAGCACCTTAAATGGGGACATGAGCATGAAAACTGGACAATGAAGCAATGGGGAAAGGTTGCCTAGTCTGATGTGTCATGTTTTTTTTTTAGCACAGGTACATGGCAAGGTGCGTGTGCATTGATTATCTGGGGAAAGGGCAGCAGCAAGATGCACTATGGTAAGAAGGCAGGCCGGCGGAGGCAGTTTTCCTTGGGTATTGGCATTCATGTGGATGTTACTTTGACACATAACTCCTTCTAGAGATTGTTGCAGGTCACGTACACCCCTTAATGGCAATGGTTTTCCTTAATGGCAGTGGCCTCTTTCAGCAGAATAAGTCTCCCTGCCTCACTACAAAAAATGTTCAGGAATGGTTTGAAGAACATAACAAAAGGTTCAAGGCGTTCTCAATGTGATTGAGTATCTGTGGGATGTGCTGGAACAACAAATCCAATCCATGGAGGCCTCACCTTGAAACTTGCAGAACTTAAAGGATCTGCTGCTAATGTCTTGGTACTAGATTTCAGAAGACATGTTCAGAGGTCATGTGGAGCACATGCCTCAATGTATCAGAGCAGACGGTACACATATTTGACAACTTTAAATATCATCAGTTTTGTTGCTTTGCACAATGATTTCCTCTAAATACTGCATTCTAATTTTAGAGAACTATTTGGCCACTCCTGTCTACTGTTCCTGCTCATCATTATCTGATTTCCTTCTTTTCTTTCTTGAATACAAATCCATGCTACCCATTCTAAGTTCTGACTATAGGCTTGCTGACCACAATTCTTGTTTCATCGCTGATTATCCAAATTCATATCACAGAAAATGAACACTAGAGCATAACAGAATGTATCTCTGATCTCCACACCAATGCCAGTTTAACAACTCTCAATCAAGTAATCCTCACATTTATTAGAGCTTCATCCCACCATAACCTTTATGTTAAACCAACACCTAAAAACAGCCTTTATCTACACATCCTCCCCATGACGAAGATTTTACATGCCCATCACAGCAACACTATTTCCCACCACAGTACCCCATGTCCATCAAATCAGCTCTTAATGCCCACCATACCATCTAATGATTATGTGAACGAAATTTAGATACATGCTGATCCTTGAGTTTGCTGAAGTTTCAGTTTGTTAGACAAACTTATCTTTTGGTTACTTTCAAACCTTCGGCAATAGTATTGACATGATGTTGTGATGACCGTAAATGTCTTAAATGATTCATTTTGTTTAGCAAGGAAATACCCGTTTGTATCATATGTTTGTTTTTCATTGGTTCTCAAGCCATGGTTTCCCCTAGGTTTCAAAAAGTATGAAATTACAAATAAAGTAACGGAAAAAAAAATGTATCTTGCATAATAAGCAAATGGTTACAGAATACAAAAATGTTTTTTCAGTTTTGTTTTAATTGGTGTCCATCTTATAACTATGTTGTAGCAGTGTAACCCAGATCTTTCCACTGCCATTTATGGCATTAATGCCTTTTGTCATTAAAGTGTGAGATCACATTACATATTGTAAGCACTCAGTCTTGTCTGTGAACCATAAATAATAATTGCATTATTTTCTCAAAATGCACCAGGTGACCGATGAGCTTATAAAACTATCTAGAACAAGCATGTCGAACTAAGGCTAGCACGGGCCAAATAAATAAGGTTTACGTTTATGTGGGCCGCAAAAGAACAAAAACTTCAGTTTTCATACTGTGTAAACGTAGGTTAATTTAGAAAAGTACAGTATAAAAATAGTTGCCCAACTGACATTGGATATCCTCACGCTTGTAGGGCTTCAAATTAAACAAAAGAGCAAGTTTATTTTATCCCCTTAAGGACGGTGGGCTTTCTATGTCGTCCTTTTTAGGGTGGCTCTAAACGCCGGAGGGCGGCATAGAACATCTCCACCGTCCAGGGGACTTACCGGGTCCCCGCCGATCCCATGCCGATGGTCGCGATCCTGGGGTCTGCCTGGGAGCTCAGACAGACCCCCACTGCCGATCCAGCCCTCCCGGGCCATGTGATCACGTGGTCCTTCCAATCACATGGCCGGAATAGCCAGCTTATGCAGTGCCTGCAGGGGGACTGCCTGAGCTCTCAGGCTGTCCCTCTCATGCCTGCAAAAAAGTAAAAAAAAATGATAAAAGTTAATAAAAAGTTTAATAAAGTAAATAAAACTACCTGGATCACTGCGCTCTTGGATCACTCTGCGCTCTTGCGGCCATGGGAGCACTTGATCGGCCATGGGAGAGAAGACAAGAATCAGACAGGAAATATCTTTCCTGTCTTGGAGCTGGTCGCAGCCTCATCACAAAGTGGCCCCAAGGCAGGTGGGCCGCAAATATATTATTCATTGGGGCCACAAGTTTGACATGCTTGATCTAGAAACACTAAACTGATTTTAGGTAATTATTTTGGAATAGGCTTTATATACCAAATACCATAACAACCTCATCCTATCCCCTGCTGGAAATTTGAAACATAGACCTCAAATGAATTGGTTTGGATGAGAATTTAAAGGGACACCATAAGCACATTGTTTATGATCTGGATTAAAAATCATTATTATTTGTTTCTTCCTCTATTATAGCCACCATTTTGAAAGACTACTTGATCCCCAAAACCATTTAGAGTTTTGACACCAAAAAGAAGTATATAGGTCTCATGGTTTCTGAAATATTATATCACTGCAACACATACGCCATTTGTAAAAATACTGTCCTGAAATTTTTTTTTTGTCCTGCATTAGCAATGTCTACCCAAGCTAAATTATTTCTGTAATGAGCTAAAACCACAAATCAAAAATCTAAATCTTTGGTTTCTGCCAGGACTATTAGCAGTCTGCAATCATTTTGGTGATTTTGTGAAAAAAGAAGCCTTATCTTTATGTTATTTCATGACAGGAATGAAACTCATTATGGTAAATTGTGTTCTATTGTTGGTAACCATCCACTTCAATAGATAACAAAAAATAAAAGTGCTTTAATAAAAAAAATTAGCAAAACTTAAAAGAGTGCATGTGCTGCTCTGGATAACAATTGTCTCACACACCTAGAAATTACAAATACACCGACATATAGTGTATGCACAGTGCTATAGACAACCAGCAAAAATAGTGCACCTGCTGTTTGAAACACGTGCTTTGGAAAGCTTTGTTATTGATGATTACACCTTTTGTTATTTGATTTTTGACTTCCCTGCCTGTTTCTCATATTGATTTTAAATAAACTCTTTATTCTGATGTATTGGTTGGTGTGTTTGAGATTCCTCCTCTGTCCATAGTCATGAAAGGGACACACTGGAATGTGTTATACAGAGCCTGATCATGGCTCTAATACATGTGAGTGGTTCCATCTTTTAAATTATACACTCATTTGTATTAGTGTATTACACTATGTATTTATTTCTTTTTGTTTATGTACATCTTTGCATATACCTTGTCCTGTGCACCAGAAGACTTTAGATGTTTGTACTTTTTATGTTTATATAGAAAATATAATGGGGAAGTATTTTCTCTCTTTTTTATACTTAATACCACTATTTTGTTGGTACTGTGCCGACTTTATATGTTGGTTTATTTGCATCCTCTTTGATGTTGCCTGAAAACTCTTGACTTTAGTAATTGAAGATCCCAGAAGTTCTGCTCTTTTTGAGATACTGGAGCCACCAGGTGACATATCATGGTAATTGTTAGATAAGGAGCCTGACAATTCTCATGTTTATTTGTAAAACAAGTTATCCTCTTTAGCATGTGTTCATGGTCTATATATTGAGTTGTAGTCACTGTTTGTTAAAATGGACACTCAGCGAATGTCATGGAACACTGTGGAAATCAACATGTTACTCGAAACATGGTGGTTGACCATAGGAAAAGCACAGACTGATGGCTAACAAAAGTCTAATGTTAACTTTTACGCAAAATTGTATGAAAGTAGCTTGCCTATCCCTGCATATTAGTGTTTAGTGCTGTAACGGTATGGAGCAAGATGGAAGTAATCTCTCGAGATTAACAAATTTAGGCTGCTATATATTTTGCAGTAGACATATTTAATTTCTTAAAATAAAAATGATAAAATTGTCACTGATGAATAAAAACAAGGCAGAACATTTTGTCCTTAATTCCAAAATATATGTTTGGAGAAAGGTCAACACAATTCATGACTCAAAGAATACAGTACCTACCGTCAAGCTAAGTGGTGGCCAAAAGCTTATTTGCTGTCATCTGTCAAATATTACATCAAAACACACTGCAAAATCACCTAAAGAATGACTTAAGAAAGGAGGGTAAAGTCCTAGAGAGGGTCATTCTGAGATTGGTCTTCAGTAATCTACAAATCTGTGGACTGACAACCTTGCTGAAACTATGGTGAAATCTAACGAATTAGGGACAACTTGGTCTCTTTCTAGGCATAACCTCTGCATAGATTATGTGCAAGACAGTTTCTTCTATCTTTTCTTCTATGTTCTCTATCTTCTTTCTGAGGATTATAAATATTATGAAATTAAAAAAGATACTGCAGCTTTTTCACCATCATTCTACTCAAAAATGTTAGGTCTCTCTGTGCATATCAAAATAGTCTGAGCATGTAGGGATCGTTGAGGTCGGTCTGTCTGTCTGTCTATCTATCTCTCTATCTATCTAGTGTGATGGGGCATTGTGCATGGAAGCACCAGGAAATGCATATCCTACACTGCTGCCGAGGTTGATGGGTGTCACATTCCTGACTTTAAATCTTGACCCACGGCTGCCATCATTAAATCTCTCTCTCTACCTACAGGTGAGTGAGGAGCTAGGAAGAATGATTCATGCATTTATAATGTATGAGTTTGTATGCATTGATTACATAAAGACATACATTGTGAAATGATTTCCCGGGGCTAATGTAAAAAAAAGAAGAAAATATGTTTGTTGGGTTGGGCCAAACCCCATATGTGATTGTTCATATTTCATTACAAAATACTAATTGAATTTTCAGTTGGAAAAGGCTGCATCCCAGATAATTTCTTAAAAGGGCAATCTGGGCACCAAAACAACTTGATCTAAATGAAGTAGCTATGGTGCCAGTAGACCCCCAGGTGCACTCAGGGATTAAACCATTCTCAAACTGTTTAACTCCAAAGTGAACCTTAGGTCCCTCAGGCGGCAATTAGCTTTTGAAATCTCGGTTTCAAGAAGTACGGATACAGCCGGGCAGGGGTTCCGCTGATTGGCTGAGAGCGTTCAGCTGACACTCTTAGCCAATTAGTGACTCTCCATTCATAAAACTGTCTTGAAAAGAAACGTACCTATTTTCAAGCCAGTTTTATGAGTGGGCAGTCACTGATTGGCTGAGAGAGCTCAGCTGTCCACTCTCACTTCACGCTTTCTGAAACTAAAATTTCAGAAGTCCAATGCTGCCTTTGCTGAACTGAGGATTGGCACTAAAGGCTCACTCTGGGGTTAAACCGGTCGAGAATGATTTAACCCCAGAAGGTAAAAGTGAGCCAAGGACCTTATGGCACCATAACAACTTAATTTAGATGAAGTTGTTATGGTGTCTAAACTGTCCCTTTCATTCTAAACACATTATATGGCTCACTACACCATATACAGGGTTATTTTCTAAAATTGTAAGTTTTGGGAATTCAAAATAACTGAGTTTTAAATTCATTTTTTATTCACAACAATTCACACTTTAACAAATAACACTGTATGCCATTATTTTCTTTTTATACAGATAGATGTCTGACAGTGTTTTTGGTACAGTAGATATTTTCACGGTGAAAGTGTGACATCGGATGTCATTTGACATGAATGGACTGGCCTAACCTGAGTAGGCGCCAATACAGGATAGAGCTAGGCTTCCTTCTCACAGTTTCCATGTCATATCGGGTTTAGTTACAAAACAAACTGCTCCCTTACCCCGAGGCTTGCAGCTGTGGAATCCTCATTTAACACCTCCGGGTGCAAGAGGGGTGGTAACGAGCAATGAGATGTATTTTCTATTACATTGTTCAATTCTCTAAGATCCAACAAAAGGTTAAAGAGCATACGTATGTTTGAACAAAATTGAGACCTGTTGTGCTTGTTTCAAGAATTTCTTGGCTTTGATATACATGTGTACATTGTGTGTTTATAGTATGTTTCATGTATGTATGCGTAAACCTCCTTAATTTCCTTTTCCTTTCTTTCCTTTTTTGTGGAAAAAAATGAGGGTGATCTATGACCATGTATAGACTATAGGGATCTTAATAAGATCACCATAAAAAAACGTCTACACTATACCTCTTATTGCAGAGTTGTGCGAAAGGCTCTGGGGTTCCAAGACGTTTACTAAACTAGACCTTAAAAACGACTATAATATCATTAGGACAAAGATGGCCATGAGTGGAAAACAACATTCAACACCAGAAGTGGCCACTATGAATATCTAGTAATGCTTTTTGGTTTATGCAATGCTCCCGCTGTTTTCCAAGACCTTGTAAATGAAGTGCTGCTAGATTATATACATATACAGTATGTTCTGAGTATGTTACTTAAAAACGTGTTAAACTGCAAACTGGGGAAGTGTTTGTTTGATCAGGCTGAGGTTCAATTCCTTGGGTATATCATCTCGGCATCTGATTTCAAAATGTTAGAAGCTGTTTTACAATTTAGAAGCTGTTTTACAATGAGATTCATAGGGTTTGCCAGCTAGTACCATAGGTTTATCAAGGAATTTTCTTCTGTTATAGCACCGATTACCAATCTGCCTTGTAAGGGAGTAAAAAAACAAGTATGGCCAAAGGATGCTATCGACGTCTTTGAGCATATTCTTAGAAACTTGTTCCTGCCCACCTGATGTCTGATGGGCAGTAGTTGGGAAGGGGATACTGTCACTGCGTCTGAGAGTAGTGATCACATGATCGCGCCTGATAGGAGCCGTCACAACCTCACAGGGCCTCTTACCTTACGGCGGATGCCGATACAGTTTGCCTCCCATGCAGTCTTGTTTTGGTGTAGCTATCTAACAGATGATGGCTGCCACACGGCGGTGCATGTTTATAGTTCCACCTCCTCTGTTCACATAATTGACACAAACGTGTGAGCATCATTGTATCATTGACGCGCATGCACGTTTTGGCATCACAAAGTAATTTCTGGCACAATCCCTGCCATCCTAGTGCTATTTAAACCCATTCTAGGTTTTTATAAGGCATCTGTTGTGGTTTGTATTTACTGGCAATCAGAGAGTGTGCTTATCTTGTTTGGCTACTTGGTTATTCTGACTTTGTTATCGATTCTTCTTATTTCAGGTATCCTTGATCTATCTGCCTGTCTTCTTGTACCTGTCTCATTCTGTATCCCTGACCTTGGCTTGTATATGACCATTCTATATTGACGTTAAGTCTGACCACTCTAAAGCCCAGTAATATGTATATTATATATATATATTATATTTCTGCAGAGTTTACAGCATGTATAGTTTGTTTTACTTAGACATTGCGTGTTGGGTCATATATCCTCCAGTATATATATATATATATATATATATATATATATATATATATATATATATATATCCTGAGAAGAAGTATGTGCCAGTTTGTATAAAAATCTATTCACATATGGTCATAATGAGCCCAAACACACGGAAATGTTATTCATAGTCAAAATGACTAGATCCCTGAACACAGCACTGGGCCATGACGGAGTACATCCAACCTGACAGAGCTTGAGATGATCTGCAGAGATGAGTGGAAGAAGCTACCCAAATCGAGATGTGCAAAGCTAGTCACATCACACCCAAAAAGATTTGAGGCTATAATTGCTGCCACAGGTGCTTTAACTTAGTACTGAGTTAAGGGTCTGAATACTTATGTCAATGTGATATATCAGTTTTTTATATTTAATGCGTGTCAAAAATCTGTTTTTTGTTTTCTCATTTGTGGGTATTTAGTGTCAATTAGTATGAACAAAAGTATTTATACAATTGTAATATACAAAGAAAGGATAATAGGTAGGAACTGCTTATGACACAATACAAAGTAATTGTGTCCAAGTGATCCCAGCTATCCAGGCATCAGACTCCAGAGGTAACCTGGAAAAAATATTAATTAATTAATCTAATTAAAGCATCTCTCCCTGTAAAACGAAAGTGCATGCAGTACTGCACCGAAACGCGCGTTGGGTGTTCTAGCTTGGTTTTTTTTTCACTAGGCACTTTATTTTGTATCACTTATGGTTAGGAAGTTGCTTTAATTATTTATTTATTCTTATTTTTCATCCATCCTTCTATGTCTATTTAGCAAGATTAACAGGGAGAGAGGCTTTGAATAGATTAATTAATTTAAAAAAAATTGCCAGTCTTTTATTGGCATCAGCATCTCTATTTTCCTCTCTTCCTATATACTGTCTATATTTAAGTGTCTATCTGGCAAGCATCTCTGATTTATTTGACATCGTATTCAGACTTTGATACAATAGACTGTACCCCACTAGATTGCAAATAGTACTTATTGGTGGGATTGTGGATTGAATCACACTCATCATCATGAGTCATAGCTAGGCATAGGGGCTATATTCAAGAGGACTGTCCTCAGGGGACTTTATATCCCCTCACCCCTCTACATCTGTCTTGCTGCTATCCAAAGGAGAGAATTTGTCTCTCATTGAATCCCTACCTGCTCATCTAATGCATCGCATTACCTGATATTTTATTATCGCCAAGCCTTCTCTATATTTATAGCAATTACCACTTTTTACCTATTCTGTTTTGAACTCTCATTTAGAGTCATATCTAATAAAGCTCTTTTTATCATGTTTATACCAGTGATGTGATTAAGGTTATATTTAATTTTTTTTTTCTGGACATAGGAGTTTTACCTTATAAGGTTGTCATTTCATTTACCTTAAAGTACTTTTTTTTCCAGCATTTCTTTGCATACTTACTCTACTACAGGCTCTATATTTATTATCAGATTAAAGGACCACTATAGTGCCAGGAAAACAAACTTGTTTTCCTGGCTCTATAGGATCTTTAGGTCCCCTCACCCTCAGGATCCCACTCTCGCCGGGCTGAAGGGGCTCCAGTGCCGGGCTCCCTCGGTGCTGCAGACTCTCCTCCCTCTTTCCGATGTCATCCGTCGAATGCGCATGCGCGGCAAGAGCCGCGCGCATTCAATCAGTTCATGGGAAAGCATTTCTCAATGCTTTCCTATAGACAGCAGCGTCTTCTCACTGTGATTTTTCTGAAACTGCTATGTTTACAGCTGCAAGGTTAACCCTACATGGACCTGGCACCCAGACCACTTTATTGAGCTGAAGTGGTCTGGGTGCCTATAGTGGTCCTTTAAGTTATACTACTATCCGTATCTCCAGGAAGTGTTGTAGATTCACCTTTGTATACACATACAATTGTAGCATAAGTTTGCATTACTGTAAAAAAATGAAGCAGTGTGAATACTTATTTATCGTTTATTGTTAAATGTTTAGTGTACTCTCCTGTCCTGCTGTGACCTTCTACCAACTAGGTCGATTTGGGCGTGGAGCTTGTATAGCGCCATCTGTTAGCAGCAACAGCTCTATGCACTACCTGAATAGCAAGGCTTGTTAATTTACATATTCAGGTAGATTTGCATATTATAAATTCTGCAGACAGGAGAGATATTTTATGCTAATTATTGTCTTCCCCAACCCTATTATATGTTATATCTCCGCACAGATCCATAGGTATGCCCCTTCCCAGTCTCTCCGCTCTGCCCGTGACTTTATCCTGTCCGTTGCTTGCACCCGTACGGCCAACTCACGCTTGCAGGACTTCTCGCGGGTAGCTCCCCTCTTATGGAATAGCCTGCCTACCGCCATCAGACTCCCCTAGTCTTCAAACATTTAAAAAGTGCCTTAAAACCCATCTCTTTAAGAAAGCTTATGGCCTCCCAGAGTAACCTCTACCTCACAAATCTGTCTCTTGCTCTCTTGTAAAGGGCAGCACTTTACTCTCTTCTCCAGCTCTGCCTCACTCCCACCTTATTTGATTGCTATTTCCTCTCCTATTGTGTTTTATAACCCACCTCCTATATACTGTAAACTCGTTTGAGCAGGTTCCTCTTCAACCTATCGTTCCTGTAAGTTTTCTTGTAATTGTCGTATTTATAGTTAAATCCCCCCTCTTATAACATTTTAAAGTGCTACAGAATATGTTGGCACTATATAAATGGCAATAATAATAATAATAAAAATATTGAGTAATCACAGCAAGTTTAATATTAGGAGCATATGGGCTAGTCCTGAGTAAAAAAATATAGCTGTGCTTTTGGAGCTGTGTGGATTTGTTTAGGGATCCCAGTAATAGAGTCTTCTGACCTGTTCGCTGCTTGGTCCCTGTAGCCCATGACAAGTAAAAAAAAAGCCACAAGTGCCTTTGTAAAGGCTGGAGCTAATCCCATTACAGGCAGAGGTGAGGATACCTGCCTGGGAAAGTAGCTGAAGAGGCAAAGGCATAGGGGACGATATCTGCCCGAGAGAAGGGAGCTGCAGCCTGGTCAGGTGGAAGAGTTCCTGAAAGACCCCAATCAAGCTTCAACTAATGGATATGAAGTGCTCCAGAGTCCTCTGTGGCAGTGAGGAAGCGTACTTGGTGGAGGTACTCGGTTGGAGTATGGGAGTTCCATCACACCTTTAATATATAAATAAATATAGATTTTATACTGCTACTCCTGTTTAGTTATATTTTTTCCCATCAATCATCTTATTTTTTTGATGCCATAGGCAGAACTTTAAATATCGAATCAAATAAAAATGTTCAGCCAACATGTTAGTTATTTGTCTGTATGGTGCTTTGGAGATTCAGAATTCTGCTGAACAGCTGAATTGGTCCAAATCTGTCGCGATTTTAATGCACAAGACTAAAATAAACTCCTGGTTGTTATAAAAGGTGTAATAGATACAGTGTGGGGGGAAAAAAAGTATGTGATCCCTTCTGATTTTGAACGTTTGCCCACTGACAAAGAAAAGATCAGTCTATAATTTTAATGGTAGGTGTATTTTAACAGTGAGAGACAGAATAACAAAAAAATAAAAAATCCTGAAAAATGCATGTCAAAAAAGTTATGAATGATTTGCATGTCATTGAATGAAATACGTATTTTACCCATTTTACTTAGTACTTGATGGCAAAACTCTTGTTGGCAATCACAGAGGTCAGAAGTTTCTTGTAGTTGGCCACCAGGTTTGCACACGTCTCGGGAGGGATTTTGTCCCACTCCTCTTTGCAGATCCTCTCCAAGTCATTAAGGTTTGAGGCTGACGCTTAGCAACTCGAACCTTCAGCTCCCTCAACAGATTTTCTACGAGATTAAGGTCTGGAGACTGGCTAGGCCACTCCAGGACTTTAATGTGCTTCTTCTTGAGCCACTCTTTTGTTGCCTGTGTGTTTTGGATCATTGTCATGCTGGAATACCCATCCATGACTCATTTCCAATGCCCTGGATGAGAAAAGAGGTTCTCACTAAAGATTTGACGGTACATCGTCCCTTTGATGTGGTGCAGTTGTCCTGTCCCTTTAGCAGAAAAAACACTCCCAAAGCCTAATGTTTCCACCTCCATGTTTGACGGTGGGGATGGTGTTCTTGGGGTCATAGGCAGCCATAAGTCTTGATTGATAGGGGATCAAATACTTATTTCACTCAGTGACATGCAAATCAATTTATAACTTTATAACATAAGGTATCCTGCAGCTAACTCAGGCAGCTACTGACCTCAAAACTCCTGCATTCAGATGTCATTATCCCTTGGGTCACCCCTAATGCTAGTATTGCAAATACTTGTTATGTTTTTCTGACAGGGTGTTGGGGAACTCTGCAGGATAGAAACCAGGGCTACCAAAACCCTTTTTATACTGATAATGCATTCAGAACTAGAATTAGGTAAATCTGTAGATTTTGCAACAGTGCTAAAATGATCGCGTTGGTGACCTTACAGGGGTTAATTTAGTAAGCAATACCTCTGATAAACCACAGGTATTCCCAAAATAAAATGACAAAGACTAAAATGTAATGGAAAAAAATAAATCAATTAAATCCAGTTAATACAATGTAAACAACAAGCAACAAAGAAATCTTAAGCGGTAATTCAGCTTGTACTGGCTTGTAGTTCCTATAAGCAAATACTGCAAATGAAAGATCATGATTCTCACAACATGTGAAAAGGAATTTGTTAATTATTCCATAACAATGAAAACTGAGGTCATCAATCAGGAATCCTCAGTTTTGTGAAAGTTTTTTTTTTAAATCAACTCATAACTATGGGGCACAGATGTCAACATTGCAATTAAAATAGTAATTAAGGGAGAATTGAGAAATTTCCACAATAACACTATAACAATTGGATCTGCGTGGTATATACTTTGACACCAGGCATTCGAAGACACGGTGACATTATTACAAGTGTATTGCTCACATAAAAGAACACTATATTCCTGTATTCATGACCCAATAGTTTTAAAATCACTATCTAGCCCCCCTTTTCCCCCTAAATTTAGTAAAATATTACCTTTTTTACCAGTCTGCTGGTGCTGGCTCTGCCCATGATTTGCCTCCTTGGCTGACATCATCAGAAGTAATGTTCTCAGTCAATCACAATGCTTTGCCATAGGAGAGCATTGAATTGGTTGAAATTGTCAATTGTCATAATCTCAGCCAAGTAGGTAGGTGGGGCCAAACACCACCCTGGCTTGTCAAAATCTCCTCATAGAGATACCTTAAATCAATGCATCTCTACACAGTGTACAGCACTGCCCCAGAAAACACTTCTAGTAGCCATCTGAGGAGTGGCCACTGGAGGTGTCCCTAGGTTCAGTGGCGGAACTACTGTGGTCGCAGAGGTCACAGCTGCGACCGTGCCTGTCACTCGAGGGGGCCCGGCCACCCTGTGGACCCCTGCAACTGTGGTGCCCAACGCCATGTGTTATGGCCCCGGCCCGTGCGGTATAACCGCTGGGGCCACATTGAATGGGCCCATCGGGTGGCCTATGCTGTTCGGGCCACACGAAGGCAATGAATTACCAAGGGGCCTGGTCAGCGCTGTGGTATTTTAACAGCGCGACTGGCCCCCTATGATGATGTCAGCCGCTGGGAGGAAGTGACTGCCCCGGTCACGTCCTCCCAGCAACCAGGAGGAAGAGAGGAGAGAGTCAGAGTGGGGACTCTGACTTCCATCAGGCTGAGTCACTACTGGACCTCAGGGAAGTCACCCTCCTGCATCTAAAAGGTAGAAAACTGGAGGGTGAATAAAATATTTTGTATACAGTTACAAGAAAAAGTATGTGAACCCTTTGGAATGATATGGATTTCTGCACAAATTGGTCATAAAATGTGATCTGATCATCATCTAAGTCACAACAATAGACAATCACAGTCTGCTTAAACTAATAACACACAAAGAATGAAATGTTGCCATGTTTTTATTGAATACACCATGTAAACATTCAAAGTGTAGGTGGAAAAAGTATGTGAACCCCTAGACTAATGACATCTCCAAGAGCTAATTGGAGTGACATGTCAGCCAACTGGAGTCCAATCAATGAGATGAGATTGGAGGTGTTGGTTACAGCTGCCCTGTCCTATAAAAAACACACACCAGTTCTGGTTTTGCTTTTCACAAGAAGCATTGCCTGATGTGAATGATGCCTCTCACAAAAGAGCTCTCAGAAGACCTACGATTAAGAATTGTTGACTTGCATAAAGCTGGAAAGGGTTATAAAAGTATCTCCAAAAGCCTTGCTGTTCATCAGTCCACGGTAAGACAAATTGTCTATAAATGGAGAAAGTTCAGCACTGCTGCTACTCTCCCTAGGAGTGGCCGTCCTGTAAAGATGACTGCAAGAGCACAGCGCAGACTGCTCAATGAGGTGAAGAAGAATCCTAGAGTGTCAGCTAAAGACTTACAAAAGTCACTGGCAAATGCTAAAATCCCTGTTAGCGAATCTACAATATGTAAAACACTAAACAAGAATGGATTTCATGGGAGGTTACCACAGAGGAAGCCACTGCTGTCCAAACAAAACATTGCTGCACATTTACAGTTTGCACAAGAGCACCTGGATGTTCCACAGCAGTACTGGCAAAATATTCTATGGACAGATGAAACCAAAGTTGAGTTGTTTGGAAGAAACACACAACACTATGTGTGGTGAAAAAGAGGCACAGCACACCAACATCAAAACCTCATCCCAACTGTGAAGTATGGTGGTGGGGGCATCATGGTTTGGGGCTTCTTTGCTGCGTCAGGGCCTGGACGGATTGCTATCATCGAAGGAAAAATGAATTCCCAAGTTTATCAAGACATTTTGCAGGAGAACTTAAGGCCATCTGTCTACCAGCTGAAGCTCAACAGAAGATGGGTGTTTCAACAGGACAATGACCCAAAGCATAGAAGTAAATCATCAACAGAATGGCTTAAACAAAAGAAAATACGCCTTCTGAAGTAGCTCAGTCAGAGTCCTGACCCCAACCCGATTGAGAGGCTGTGGCATGACCTCAAGAAAGCGATTCACACCAGACATCCCAAGAATATTGCTGAACTGAAACAGTTCTGTAAAGAGGAATGGTCAAGAATTATTCCTGACCGTTGTGCACGTCTGATCTGCAACTACAGGAAATGTTTGGATGAAGTTATTGCTGCCAAAGGAGGTTCAACCAGTTATTAAATCCAAGGGTTCACATACTTTTTCCACCTGCACTGTGAATGTTTACATGGTGTGTTCAATAAAAACATGGCAACATTTCATTCTTTGTGTGTTATTAGTTTAAGCAGACTGCGATTGTCTATTGTTGTCACTTAGACAACAATATCAGATCACATTTTATGACCAATTTGTGCAGAAATCCATATAATTCAAGGGTTCACATAATTTTTATTGAAACTGTATATGTATGTGTGTGTATTTGTATGTATGTATGTATGTATGTATGTATGTATGTATGTGTGTGTGTCTGTCTGTGTGTCTGTATGTATGCATCTGTATGTGAGTATGTATGTCTGTCTGTGCATGTGTCTGTATGTATGTGTGTATGTCTGTCTGTGTGTCTATGTATGTGTGTGTTTGTATATATGTGTCTCTGTGTGTGTGTTTGTATGTGTGTGCCTGTATGTGTGTTTCTGTATGTATGTGTGTGTGTGTCTGTATATGTGTGTGTGTCTATGCATGTGTCTACATGTGTGGGGGGCAACGTATGGTAGAGGGAGGGTAGATGTATGGGGGGAGGGCAATTTTCCCACCGAGGCCCCGTGGTTTCTAGTTACGCCTCTGCCTAGGCTGTAATGTAAACACTGCCTTTTCTCTGTGTTTACTGAAAAAAGCCTGCAGGGACAGGCTATAGACATCAGAACAACTACATTAAGCTGTAGTTATTCTGGTGACTATAGTGTCCCTTTAATGAGTAAAAATGTCTATTCACTTTAAATTGCATCCAATACATCAGATGTTCTTTCCATTGCAAGATATATTGTACATGCAATGTAAAGATTAGGTACATACAGGAGAAGGAAAGAGTATCCGTCTTTCCTTTAATGGGATTACTACCATAAATTATAGTTTTGCCATCTTTATGCCTCTGGTAATTTTTTGCTGATGAAGAATGGTACAATCTATTACTACTGAGTGGAACCCGGGAAACCCGACCGGTTACCACCGCTAACCTCTTCCTTTAGCCGCTCAGGATCCACTTAGAATAGCAAGAGACCTATTTCCCTCCAGTAACTGGATGAGACACAGCTCTGGCAGTACAACACACCTTTATTGAGTCACCCATGCAAGAGGTCTTCAACACAGACAAAAAGGGGTTGTATCCCAAGAGCCTCTAGCGCAGGAACGGGGGCTCGCTGTACCTTTGTCTTCCAAGTAGAGAAAGCCTGTCACTCAGACGAGGGGTCTCCCACACAAGACGACAGGGGGTCTTTATCTCAGGATCCTCTTTGCCTGGGAGCCAAGGTGTGGGAAAAGAGTTGTCTCCCAGGCACAGAAAAGCCTGCCAAACTAGCCAGTGCCCCAAAAGTGTTCCCACCAACCTCAGGAACCCTCACAACGGTACATTCCCCAACCAGCCTCTGTTCGGGAGGCTCCGGAGCTGAAACCATGCAAGGGAAGCATCTTCTTTTGGGATACAAATGCTCCCCCTGGTCGGCGTTCGTATATTCGAAATGGCGGCCATCCAGGGGAGCACTCAATAATTACCTACCTTGTGGTTTCGCACTTATGTTGCAAGCGCAAACGTTGTAATTAATTGGTGTGAACGCTCTTGCAGTTTCGCTCTTGTGTTGCAGGCGCGAACATTCTCATTAATTGGTGTAAACATTCTATTGGGGCACTGCTCCCGAACGGGGAATAAGGTACAGCACATGAAAACCAAGGGGAAAACACACAAGACTATGGGGAAAACATACAAATAAGCAGTGGTTCTGCCACAACTCAATTTTTTAAGACATAATTAAATTCTCTTAGACTGACAGTACTCTACACTCTGAAATCCAAATGGCAAAGCTTACGATAAATTAGCAGATTTGGAAAAGCAAAGTTTTGCCATGAACACTTTAAAATTTGGAATTTAGTCTATGAACAACATCACTGTTGAGCCAGATGGAAACATTATACTTTGAAAATATTGCTTGTAAATTAGAGCACTGAAGTCAAAACAATGTTTTTTTTTTTTTTTTAAATGCTCTAAAGGAGCTGCAGTGCATTCATAACTGTTCTTGTCATTACAGTACTGTTATTAGAAGTGACTAGGATGATGATTTTAGGTGATAGGGTTAAAGAATATCTAGAATTACAATTAGTAAGTAGTTAGGGACAAAGAGGTAGCTAGTGCTAGGGGAAGTATTTTAAGGGGAATTTACCTTAATGCCATGGACAGTAGTTCCAATAACTGAGAGTTATACAAGTTACAGTTTACAGCACTTGTAGTGTTGACAAAAGTTAGGGGATACACGGCTTTATTCCAGCATTCCATGGATGATATAGTTAGTCAGTTGTGGCTCATCCATAGGGGCACTCGGTAATTGTTGTCATAATAAGCAACAATCTATTGCCAATGGTAAAATAATGAATTACTGACATTATTTCATTTTGAGATAGGGTTAGCTTGCAAATTATCATTGTAAATGGTAAACCTAAACCAAACAGAACTGCAGTGATATAATTTGCCCTTCTCTTATTCCACTACAGTACAAACTGACTCACTGATGAATGTTTGTCTGTCTGTTGAGGGGAAATAGTCATGTAAAGAATTTAGGTCGTTTTTGAAGTACGTCCATTCAGAGGGCACTTCAGACATGCTCAGAGTCCCTCTAGAGGTAGTTTTTTTAAGTGCCTCATTTAATCTTCAGCAGTGTATGATTCAAAAGTCAAAAAAGTTCAGAACTCTTAAAATTGTAAACAAACTAATTTCTTGCAAGGTAGCATAGAGGTAGCACACTGAGCTTACAATATATTATACAACAAAGGTTGTGAATTTAATTTCCTCATGAGGAGGACTAGTTTTCTGCTCAATCTGTGCACATCAGAGTCAGGGTTTGTGATTTCAATCCCTGCATCGTGATTTTTTTCCTGTTCATTATGTTTTAACAAGTTTAAATTTATACTACCTTAAATATTTTTTAGTGAATGCCCTAATTCGAACTACATTAAAGGAGCACTATAGGGTCAGGAACACAAACATGTATGCTTGACCCTATGGGGTTAAAACCACCATCTATCCACCCTGGTCCCCTCATGCCTCCCTAAATATAGTAAAATGGTACTTGTATTCAAGTCTGGAGCTGCTGGCTTTTGACCTGCCCACTACCTGCTGACATCAATCACAATCATTTCCCATAGGATTGGCTGAGACTGACAAAGAGGCAGATCGGGGACAGAGCCAGCACAATTCAAACACAGCTCTGGCCAATCAGCATCTCCTCATAGAGATGAATTGAATCAATAAATTTCTATGAGGAAAGTTAAGTGTCTGCATGCAGAGGCTGGAGACACTGAATGTTTGGATGCATTTTAGGCAGCCATGACCCAGGAAGGATCTCTAACAGCCATCTGAGGAGTGGCCAAGGAAGTTATCACTAGGCTGTAATGTAAACACTGCATTTTCTCTCCAGCCCCTCGCAGCAGGAGCCGCAGTCCTACCTCCTGGGACAGCTGGCCCACAGCTACACAGACTGATGCTGCTCCTGTGCAGTCTGGATCTCCTACCAGAGCCGCCAATGAGTTTCTGGCTGCCCGATCCTCTCATGTGGACCCGCCACGTGCTTCCTGCGGCCCAGGCGGGTGGAATGGTGGACTGGCCTCCAGGCAGGTGATTAGGTCGCAGGGTGTTTCCTGGGCAGCAGAGGTTTCCCCTCCTGAGGTGGGGGTTATGGCTGGGAGACGTGTGAGGCAGCCATCTCCTTCCTCTTCCCATAGTAGCTCTGCTAGCCCCCTTCTTTCCCTGGGTGTTTCGCCTGGACCTACCGGGCACTCCTTGGCTTGCCCGTCCCCCTGCGGTGGGCCTACCATTCCAGGTCTAAGGGGGAAGGGATATGAATTTACCTGCTCTTTCTTCCCAGGTGGCTCTGGACTGGGCTTTGTTTCAGGCTTTTTTGAAGGATTTTAATGGTTGTTCCTATTGACAGTCGCCTGAGGTGTCCAATGCCGAGCTCCATCTCTTTACTGACTCATCTTTGGGGACCCATTGGTGTGTGGACTCCTGGCAGGAGTCTTGGCGTGCTGCGGGGTCAACAAAGAATTTGGCTTTCTTGAAAAATTTCCCTATAGTGGTGGTGGTGGAGCTCTGGGGCGGACAAAGTGGATTTTCTATGCCCGATGGATCTCTGGGGACTTGGGCTGACCGAATAATGTTCTGGATCTGGGGTTCAGTCTCAGAATCTATTGGGCAGAGCCACGGTAAGGCATGGGGTGAATTGGTGGAATTTGAGAGGCAGCTGGGAGGCTTCCAGTCGGATGGAGAGTGTTTGCAATGTCTGTTACAGTTAATCTGGTTCTGGGAGGCATTGGGCTGATCCTCCTTGGTGGTTTCGGGTAAGTTGTCCGGGCTCAGTTTTTAGTTCAAACTCACCAGGTCCACGGATATCACAAAGGATGTTTTAGTCTTACTGGTTATGAGGGGTTGGCAAAAAGGGCCCAGTATTTCCTATTCTCGGAAGCCGGTTTTGGGAGCTCTCATGGTGTGCCTGTTTGGTGTTCTGCCACGGGTTTGTTTTGGGTGCTGTTTCTGGTAGCATTCGTTTTTCACCTTTTTTTGTGCCATGCGGGTGGGGGAGTTCATTAGCCCAACCAAGGGGGTCCCAGGGAGATTGTTGGTTGGGGATGTCTTCAGCGAGGTTGGGTTTTTTCCAAGTTCCAAGACAGATGTTCTTGCCCGGGCACTTGGGTCACGTTACAGCAAGTCCCGAGTTTGATGCTTTGTCCAATGGCTTGATTTCATGCTTTCTGTGAACTTCACCTGGCGGGCGCGGGTCCTTTTCTGGTTCACGGGGATTCCAGCTTCTTATCTCGATTCCAATTTGTCAGGGTTGTCCGCATGGCATTGGAGGCATTGGGGCTACCTAGTGCAGAGTTTGGGGGGTACTCCTTTTGTATAAGGAGGCATCACGCCTGGGGTTGTCTGAATACATTATACAACAGATCAGGAGGTGGGAATCTAGGAGGTTCCATTCTTATGTTTGTCCAGCTGGACTGCTTCCATTTCCCCTTTTGTCTCCGTAGGTGCCGGAAGCTGAGTGTGGGTCATCGCCAATTCATACATTTATTGTGCACAACCGTGGGCTGAAGTTCGTCCCGGGGGACTACAACTTGTTCTGTTGCCAGTGGTGGCAGAGGTCTGTTGGTTCGGTTCCCGGGGAATGTGGTGGGAGCACCTGTTGCCTGAAATGGTCTGGTTGGCTTGCCTACTCAGTGTTTTATGATGTGCTCTTGATTCATTTGGGGAGAAACGATCTTGGCACTATTCCGGTGTGGAATCTGCGTGAAATGATCCAGAAGGATTTGGGAGAGTTATGGCTCAAGCTCCCAAGGCTTTGTATCGTTTGGTCCGAGGTGCTGTCCCTAAATTATTGGAGGGGGGCTTGAGACCCCAGGGCACTTGAATGGAGCAGGATCAAGCTGAACAAGCGTGTTTCTAAATTTGTGAAGAGAATAGGGGGGCTCACGGTGCGTCACCGCATCTTGGAGCAGAATGCAGTGATGTATTTTAGGGGTAATAGAGTCCACCTTACGGAGGTGGGACTTGATCTGTTTAATTTGGCGTTGGAGGAGGACATGGCTTTGGTGTTGGGGTGGCCCCGTTAATTTAGAGGGTAAACCAGCAGGTCTTGTGGTGGTATATGTCCTTTGTCAACTACATGGGTTGGACTAGCAGTCCGTGGAAAGTGGATGGGCAGAGCTGTCCACCCCCTAACCTCAGGTACAGGTATGAGTGACAGGCGTGCCCACTTATGATGGGTGCAGATCTTCCCCAGTTTGCGATGTGGGTCCCCAGGGAACATAGGCCTCTGATTAGGGTCACTTGCCCTGCAATTTTGAATTCCCTTAGGCTATGGGATGCTTGCGGTCCGAAATATGGGTTGGCATCTTCTCCCTCCCCCTTGTGCCATTGCTACGCAACAGGGCGTTCGTCCCTGGTATGGAGGCTAAGAACTTTAGAAATATAGAACACGCTGGCCTCCAGAGGATAATCCACCTATACCAGGGCCCTGATATAATTACTTTTGATGAACTCAAGCAGGGAAGACACCTTACACCTACTGATTGTGTTTAAAAATAGTGTTTTTGCTCACCTTTTTTTTCCCCACGCAGCGTGCTGGTCTCCCCTCGACTGGCCCTGCCTCTATGGCTGAGATCATCAAGCTTGATGATCTCAGCCAATCCAATGCTTTGCCATTGGATTGGCTGCAAAACGTTACACCAATCAGCCTCTCCTCATAGAGATGCATTGAATCAATGTATATCTATGGGGAACGTTCGGCACCTACAGAGTGTGGAGGCCCTGAATGTAGGTGCACTGACACAGGAAGCACCTCTAGTGACCGTCTGAGTGACTGTCACTAGCGGTGTCACTTTGAAGCAATGTAAACACTGCCTTTTCTCTGAAAAGTCCGTGTTTACGTTGAAAATCCTGTAGGGACTCAATCATCTGTCATGGCAAGACATAGCCTTACATATTACACTCGACAATATATGGTGCAGTGACTTATGGGGCTGGCATAACATTTTTTTCCAGGGCTGCTTTGTATCCCCAGTCCGGCCCTGGAAGACACTGACACGTCTTCAAATGCTTATAGTATTTGTATCTTTTTTAAGATGGAAACTATTTTACCTGTTATCACCAAACGGTGGTGTTTTTGGAGATGCAGGTAAGGCCTGTCTGGTATATGTCCATAGGTATGTGCAGCAAGTGTCCTTATTTAAGAGTGACAATTTTGGAAGCACATACATATACACACACTGTCACATATACACACAGTGTCACATATACACACAGATACACACACACACAATCTGACATACATTGCAACCACCTGTAAGCTTACCTTTTGGGGTCTGCCCTCCTCCTCCTCCTCTTCCCTCCCGCAAATTACAGTATACCACTTCCTCCCAGCCTGCAGATACTTCAGGCCCGCTCAGACTCTTAAAGGGCCGGCACCTAACTGGGCCCCTGTTCAGGAACAATACCCATATGGTGGGTAATGAGTAGGGGACATTTATTTAAGGGCATTTATCATTGTATGTCAGATTATGTGTGTGATTTCCAGGATATTACACATGGTATGCGGGTGTCCCATGGGAGACTTAGGATGTCTGGAATAAAGCTAAGTATAGTGTGATTTTCTACATTAATTTTTTTTTTTCAAGCTTCACAAACACAGTTGTGTTAATTATAGGGCATAAGTAAACGTAAAGGTACACTATAGCGTTAGGAATAAAACACTGTATTCCTAACGCTACAGTATGTCTTGTCCCAACGTTAGGACACCCCCCCTCCCCCCACCGAAAAACATGAAAGGGTTATAAAAAAACCTTTAACCCCTTGAGGACCAAACGTCTGGAATAAAAGGGAATCAATGTCATGCTGATGGAAGGCCTAATACCTAATAAGCATACATTACAGCTTCCCATGAAGACGTCAAACATCGCTTCAAGGAAATAAACTCAGTTAGGAGCCAGAAACTGCCTCTAGCGGCTGTCTTCCATTATTGTTTTAACACTGCAACACCAGGAGGTATGCAGCATCCAGAAACTCATCTAACCTCTATGACTGCTGGGAAATCAGCAAAACAATGAATGATGTCAGAACTCAGTGACTTCTGCTTGTAATAGGGAATCGAGTGGAATGTGTACATCTGTGTTGGCATGCACCATTTCCTTACACCTTCAGTAGACAATAAGCACTTCAGTCCCCAGACACACTTGCTAAACGACCGACAGACTAATTATAAATATCATTGGAGACTGAGAATTGCAAAACTGCCGGGAATCAATAAGAATCCCTTTTCCAACCCTGGACAAGAATGTTTATTTCAAAATAAGGCATAAACATACCATGGGAATTATTACATAGTTTACACCACACAGCATTTAAAGATCGCAGACAAAAAAATGATTCCTCTTTCTTTTGTGAAATTGTTTCCACTTTCCAGTAAACACGTAGAGTACAGCTACCCCTAAAATAGCTTTGTGGCATAAATTTGCCTCCTTTACATAGAAAATAGAGGGAGCTGAAACTGAAGATAAGTATTCTAAATTACATCAGCTCCATCACTTAGTATCAGGTGTAAAAGAAACTCTGTCACCCTTCTCCTCACTAATTTGAACACAGACAAAGCAGAACCCTATTAAGTCATGGGGATTTTTGCTACCATATATAGAAAACTGACGTTGGGTACAAAAGAGTTACATCCTTCTGGGTACTACAGGGTGCCTACGTTTTAGATCTAGAGAGATCTAGAGATTAGGAGACAGGAATGACTCACTCTGAAAGAAGAGAGACCTCAAGCAACAGTATCCTCATTCTAGACTGTGGGAAGATGATGTGATGGGGAATTTCTACAGAAATCTGAAAAGCAAACCATTTTGTAGAGCCACGCAGCAAAGCATTTTAAATATCATATAAATACATGTGTAACGTGTGATGACACTGTATTTTCAATCTTGTTTAAAACCAGAGTGACCGCCTTATTAAAGTACTTACTGGTAAAGCTGTGTTTAGAACCTCAGTGACGACAATTTTCGTCTATCAAACAAAAAGTTACTACAGAAGCCAGAACTGTGGCTATTTTCGTGGTTATTTACTAAAGGGAGAGCTGTCAGAAATAAAGTGAATTTCAAATTTAAGGCCTAAAAAGCTGAGTAAGAAAAACGTCTGTTTGCAGGTCCTAAGTTCAGTGTCTCCATGCTCTGCATAGATAGGCTGAACATTCCCTATAGAGAAGCATTAAATTGGCTGATATAATTACGCTTGAAGATCTTATCCAAAGAGGTGAGGCCAGCCCTGGAGAGCAATGCACTGGGATAAGAAAGGCAAGTAAGGGGGGCGGGGCCTGGATGCCAAGCCGACAAGTCACACATCGCCTGAGCTCCATAAACCAGGCCAGAAACTAGACAAAAAAGCCGGGCAGCTTGCCCATCTGAACCAGTGCCGAAGTGGTCGGAGTAGAGGGAACAACGGCGCAACCAGCAACTCCTCCCGACCCAGCTAACAGAACACAAAATGGCGGACACCATGCTGGCCTCAGACACACGAGGCACGCTGGAACCACTCGTGGTCCAAATGGACAGATTGTTGGCGGAATTCTGGAAGAAGCACGAGAACAGACCGAGCCTGCCTGCATACAGACCCAGCACTGCAGCCCTGCCACCTGGCCCACCTCCCTCCCCCCAACGTTCACCTAGCTTGTACCGCTGAAAGGCCCATATGCGACCCCACAAGCTGCGGAGGAGGTAAGTGCTGCCCAGGGCACAACGGACTATCCAAAGGAGGGGCATGAAGAGGGCATACAAACCTGGCGGAGCCACATGCCGGTCGCCAAACAGAGATTGCAGGGTCACAAAGAAAGTCACAGAGAAGCTGAAAGAAACCTCACTTACCTGCAACATCAAAGCAGACCCGCACGGCTATAGCCGGACAAGCCAGCCACAGGAACCAACGACACTGCCCCTACCTATACCCCAGAAGGACTCACTACCGGCTTGGGACTGGAGGGCGATCCTGCCTCGCCTTCCAATGTGCCGCTACACTTGACTGCTGTCCTGCTACATGGATCCCAGAAGCCGGTAGGGGCCAAGAGCAGAAGAGTACTCTCAACAGGGGCTGCAGCGGGACCCAGCCTGACCCTTCAGCAGAAGCACCTGACAAGCCTCCAGAGCCAGCGTCGGTTGAACGCGGAGGTCGGAGTGGGAGAAGGGCTCTAGTACCGACCACTAAAATGCTACACCAGACTTTGCTGTAAAGCACCTGGGTTTATGACTTCACAAACTGTGAGAACGTTGTCCTATATTTACTGAGAGTATTACTCAGTCTCAGAAGCGCCTATATTACTTTACTCTAAAGCACACTCCTAACTAGTTTCAAAGTCAGTTAGCCAGCATACCATTTCACTATGCTCAGACTTGTCTTGCTTTTTTCTCTCTATATCCCATACACATAGACAGGTCAGTTAAACTTTATATCACTTGTCTGGCAATACCACATTGAAGAAGAACTAGATAGGAGATAAACCCCTGTATCAAAACATTTAACTCAATCTACAAAGTTAATTAAATATTATACTCTGCTCAATGTTAACCCAAGATGATTATAGCCTGGCTGTGAACCCTCAGACGTACCTAATCTATAGAGCAGTATGTGCCATACCTCTTGGATCACAGCGTGTAATAATCTGAACACATACAGTAACAACTTGTATTACCCTTCTTATTATCTCAAAAAATTTGCTTTTTATCTTTACCACGACATTGTTTGACATTGTATGCTTGTACTCGCTGTTGTGGCGCTGCAGGACTTTATGTTATGTAATACGAAGCACACAAAAATAAAGAATTAAAAAAAAAAGAAAGGCAAGTAAATGTACTTTGTATAGCATTAGGAATACATGTATTTGTATTCCTAACACTGTAGTGTTCCTTTAAGTAACTTTTAAAGAAAACTCAGTTAAAACTGGCCTACACAAGCACTAGTCACAGAAAGCAGAACAAAGCACAAAAATTTGGATAATTAAATCAGAGGAGTTTACTCAGGCAATTATCTCTAAGGCACTGAGGATCTTGGGGTTGAATTCCTTGCATTTTCTGCTTGTGAAACCCCTTGCATAGGACTGGGCATAAACGCGGTGTATGTGTCAATAAAATTCAGTTATTCCCCCAGAGCTGTGTGCCGTCCAGTTGCTGGAGAGGAGGTGGGAGATTCTTGGATTATTTTACTGTGCCTGACTGCTCCATTGGATTGTTTTACTTGTTCCTGAATGTACTTTAGTGTAACCAGCGGAGGAGAGTCCCTGCTAGGACTAGGACTCCGCTACAGCCACCACATAATTCATATTACTGTGGAGCTCTGTGATACACTCATTTACTCTGCACATTAGTATAAATGTATTGCTGAGGAGCATGGTAATGTGCTGTGTATAAATTCATATACACCGCACATTACTGTGATTTTTTTTGCTGTGGAATTTTGTGATACACTCAACATATGCCTATGCGTTGCATTGCTGAGGTGCTCTTTGATACATTTATATACACAGCACATTACGGTGAGAGTGATTTTGTTTAATTGACAACATCACATTCTTATCAAAGTATTAGGACATTTGCCAATTTTATTTGTGCATAAAATGTTACATCAGCACAGAAAGGATTGAATCGCTCTGGGTACTTGATGCAGATTAATTTCTTAGATCTTTAGGGGAGAATTATGTATGATTAAGAATGAAAGAAGAAGCAATGATCAAACATATCTTGTTCCAGCTCATTGGTAGTTGATATAAGCTTGACATTTTTCTGTGTACTTATTTAAGCGTGTGAAACCATTGCACAAACAGAATATTTTCCTGCACACTAGAAAATGGGCCTGCTAGATAAACGACCAAACATGGTCCGGAATTCATAAAAGTCTGTATAAAATACATTTCTCATATTTACTAAAGGCAAATTAGCATTCAGTTATTAATACTGAATGAGTATACCTTATTTGTTACAATACAATGTATGCCTTAAAGGAACACAATAGTAAATATGTATTCTTAACACTACAGTGCCCTAGTCACTGTTTAGATGACTGGGCCAGCGCTGCCAAGATTAAAAAAGATGATTAACTTACCTTTCAGTACACACAGCACTGGTCTCCTCTGTGTAGCTCTGTCTCATTACTGATGATCCCAGCCAATCCAGTACTTTTTCCATAGAAAAGCATTTGGGAGGCAAGTGCACATGCGCGGCAAAATGCCATGCTGTGCCAATCAATTGGTCTCCTGAGACCACCTGACTAAAACAGCAGAGTTTTACTCTTCTATTTTACCGAATTGCCGCAAGTGGGTGTTATATTGATATATTGACAGCCACTAGAGGGAGTTTGAAGGAAAACTTCAGTGTTGGTCTTTAGTAGGAAAACATAAAAAGCGCAAACTATGGTGCTGTATAGCTTATTCAATAAAAAGTGTGTGTATAAACAAATTAAATACTCCCCTTCCCCTGGTGTAGAGTACTCATAGGATGTGCTTTTCTAAAAATTAAATAATCAAAAGAGATGTGTTTGATATAGATCGTCTGATCCGTGTGGCTGTAAAGTGCACAGTGAAGGAATCCTGCCAGCTGTACCTCACCGTAATGGGAGCCTTTAGTATTGAGCCTTGCATGGGACAGTCAGGAGCAAGTCAGATATTGTGAGTCTGCACTCACTTCCTGGATATGGTGAGCTAGTACTTAGAGGTGGTGAATGAAACTGATATGAATGGATCCTTTGTGAGGTCTTAGAAATTCTAGATCAGGCATAGGCAACCTTCGGCACTGCAGATGTTTTGGACTACACCTCCCATGATGCTTTGCCAGCATTATGTGTGTAAGAGCATTATGAGGGATGAATTCCACAACATCTGGAGTGCCGAAGTTTGCCTATTCCCTGTCCTAGATCCAAAGCAATCCACATTCTTCCCTACCATTGGTTGGAGAAAGTCGGGTGCTTAAAGAGCTAAATGGTGAAGAAAGTAAAGAATAAAACATCACAGAATCTAAAAATCAGAGTATAAAACACAATATTTAGTCCACACAGAGTTCAATCAGTATCCCGGAGTCACTTTCAAATAACCAGTAAATCAGGATCAGAATAATTTATAGTGATCCTGATTTACTGCTTATTTGAATTTGATTTCTGGATACTGACTGAACTCTGTGTGGACAATATTTTGTTTTACATTCTTATTTGTACATTTTGCAATATAAAAGCAGCCTCTCTCCATAACTACAATGTTTTACATTACAGGACTAAGGGGAGCAGGAACACTACATCCAGACCACTTCAATGAGATAAGGTGGTTTAGGTGACTAAAGTGTTCCTTTAGAAAGGATCAGGTACAAGCGCATCATATTATTATTATTATAGTTATACCACATCCTACATCTCTGGGGATGGGAAATGAATAGCTGAGTAGTTGTTGACTGCTAAGCCGGCAAGTGGATATGTTTCCACCTATGGGATATTGAGTGGGGGTTAAAGGGACACTATAGGCACTTCAGCTCATTGAAGTGATCTGGGTGCACTGCCCCTGTCCGTTTAACACCGGACGCTCATATTTGGATGGCTAATGTAAAAATCTGGATATCTGTGAATCGAATGAGCTGTCCAGTTGTTCACATAAAAACTTTTAAATTTAACACCACAGTACCTTTGATCCAGTCCTGTGTCATTTGGACTTTGGTAAATAATTCCGTAGGGGAATGCATACTTTTTACATTAGGGTACTTATATATGAATATATATTCAGACAGTGTTAGCATGAAATTCTACAGACCTGCTAATTAGAGTTCTAACATACATAAAGCATATATTGATACCATCCCTGCAACAGCAACATGTATTTAAGCATGCTACTACATGATACAGTCCGAGGTCAGCCAACAGAACAGAAGGGTGCAGCCCTCGTGTTCTGAGTATAATCAGGAAGTGTAGAGTATCAGTATTAGACAGAAGCATTTCTGTGTAATTGGAGAAACAGTTCTGAGTAGTCATGACCTTTGGGACAACCAGTGTCACAGTTCACCAAGACACTGGAAACGTTATTTTTACCTAGAATTAGTACACCAACATTCTGGAATTATTATCCTACAGAAACTGGAAATCAGGGATATATGTAAAATATCTAAGGGGAGGCTATAAACATAAATATTTTTATTTCAAACATATATGTTTGCTTTATTTGGATTTTATTGACATTGTAAGGGAGATTCCCGTGGGTGGTGTTCACAGAAAAAGGGTAAGAGATCTGTACCTTGAGTGTTCATGACATGACATTATTTTATTTCAATATAATTAACTTATTTTGCAATCAATATTATAATTCACACACACATAAAAATGTTGCAAGTGAAACAGTTAAAGGGACGCTCCGGACCCCTTAAGCACTTTTATAAATTAACCTTGTTATACCCCCCTGGCTGTCAATCAGACAACAGGTTCTGTTACTTCCTGGTTTGGTTATCTCAGTAAAGCTAAACGTAAGAGGCAGGAAATGACTAGAGCACCTGCCTTGCAAAGACTTCTCATTGGGCTGCATTGGGAAGTCTGTGATTGGACAGCAACTGAAAGTCTGGGTGAGGTTAGAAGGGGAGGGCAGGCAGAGGCTTCAGAAAAAAAAACTGCAGCATTTACAAGCTGTTTTTAAAAATACATTGAATGAAAAAATGCAAAATGAAATGCACGCATGTTTCCATTGGGGATATTTCCACTAAATAGTGATACATATCATTAAAACCACTTGCCTAATTTCATGTAGGTCGCCCTTGTGCTTCCAAAACAACTGCGGATTCCATAAGACCTCTGAACGTGTTTGGCACTAAGACATTAGCAGCAGATCCCTTAAGCCTCACAAGTTGCGAGGTGTGGCCTCCTTGGATTGGATTTGTTGTTCCAGCACAACCCACAGATGGGCAATCAGATTGAGATATGGGACATTTGGAGGCCAAAGAAACACATTAAACTCTCTGTCATGTTCCTCAAACCATTCCTGAATAATTTTTGCAGTGTGCATTATACTACTGACAAAGGCCAAAGCCATCAAGAAACACCATTTCCACAGTCTGCAACATTTTATAGGTGGCTTGTGTCAAAGTAACTTCCACATGAATGCCAGGCCCCTAGGTTTCACAGCAGAACATTGCCCAGAGCATAACTGCCTCTGCCAGCCTGCTTTCTTCCCAGAGTGCATTTTGCTGACATTTCTTCCCAGGTAAATGACGCACAAAACCATCCACTTGATCCAAAAGAAAATATAATTTATCAGACCAGGCAACTTTCTTCCATTGCTCCATGGATCAGTTTTTATGCTCATGCCCCCCAATTAAGGAGCTTTTGTCGGTAGACAGGGGTCATCATGGGCACTCTGACCGATCTGTAGCCACGCAGTCCTTTCTATCATGGTCAACATTAGGTTCTTCAGCAATTTGAGCTACGGTTGCTCTTATATGCACCACTTCTGATAGATACCAGCTACTACATGACGGTAACACATTACAAGACTTGCTGTTTTGGAGATACATTGACCCAGTTTTCTAGCCATCACTATTTGGCCCTTGACAAATTTACTCAGATCTTTTCACTTGCCCGGTTTTCCTGCTTCCAACAAATGAACTTCAAGAACTGACTGTTCACTTGAAGCCTACTATATCCTACCATTTGAGAGGTGCCATTGTAACGATATAATCAATGATATTAACCACCTGTTAGAGGTTTTAGTGTTGTGGCTGATCAGTGTATATGTAAATATATATATTTTTGGAATACAAAAAGTGTTTCTCTACCCCCCAAATCAATCTAGCAATCTTTTCAGGCTTTTGTCCATTGCTGAATTGCATGTTCTCACTTTTGTTTCCATACTTAACCTTCATGCTGGAAATGGATCCAGTGCACTATTAGCCATTATGGAATCTGTGGACTTTGGGAGGGCAATAAAATAATTAGGGGGTCATAAAATTTTACAGGTCTGACATGACATTGTATAAGCACATAGTGTTTATTTTTTATTTTTACCAAGCTGGATTCTTTTTCCGATCTTCTCTCACCCCATCCCTTACTTTCATTCATCCCATGTTAGAAATTGCAGGACAGGAAAGTTATAAAGTCTGTACTCAAGCACAGTGTAAGGTAAATAACAAGTCAAAATATAATCACCCAAGCATAAAATGTCAAATAACTAGGTAAGGGACAGTAGACACTAACAGAACTTATATTTTTGCTTGTTTCCCTAATGTGTGTTTCGACAATCATGAAAAACAGTTACTATGTAATACTAACATAATACTATGAAAATACTTGAGTGCCCCCTAGTGGTAAAGAATAAATAAGCACATTACTTAAAATGTGGTCATTTTCTGGTTAATCTGTATTGTTTTTGATATGCAATGGATATAAAAAAGTTTTGTTTGTTTTTTGCTAACAAAATAAACATTGTGACAGAAATTTGAAAATCAGCTTGTCTATAGTAATTTTTGGATTTTACAGATTTGTGATTATAACTTACTCACAATGGAGAGTCTCCAAGATCAGAAGCAAAGTGATGTATTTTTTTTTTGTACTGCCGCTACTGCTGCAGGTTGTCTAGCCTCAAATTCCTTTTGAAATGTTATCTTTTTCAGGGAGACCATATCCCACAATCAATGAGACAAATGAAAGAAGTTAAAGAGACAGCAGAGTTTGTATACAGCAATGAATAATACTTCCACACCAAGGCTTTGGGATTTTGTTTACCAAAAGGTTTTGCATTTGGGCAATGGCCTATTCTGTCTGGAGTCAGACTCTGAATTTACCACAATCCTTCACACCTTCTACTTATTTGTATGTTACCTGTGTGAAAAAAGGATTCTCTGGCTCTTTACCAACTAATTGTGTGATAATTCCTACACCCTAAATACTTATCCATTTAAATTTCATAAAGTTAGTATAGGTGGAGTATCTTCCATAAACATTATAAAAATTTATAAAAATCCAGAAAAAATATATAAATATATATTTAGCAAAATCCATCATAGTATACCAAAGCCATAGATTCAATTTCCTTTACTCCTGGACATGTTTTTCTTTTAGTGTTACTCCAAGCACCATCACTCACTCATTTGTAGTGGTCATGGTGCCTGGAGACTGTGTATGCAACATTTCGCTATTAATCGCTTTGCTGCAGAACTATATCTCCGTCTGCATCTTTAGCTAACAAAAGTTCTGGGTTGGCTAGTTTTAGGTCTGCATATTTCTATGCACAGAAAGTCATTCATTGGATGAGAGCGGTCAGCTGATTCTCTCAGCCAATTAATGTAAACCGGATAGGTTTCTGTAACTCTACGGAATGCGGCAGCTCGTCTCCAGACCTGAAAGGAGGTGGGGTCAGAGGTAAGAAGGCAAGCTATTGCTAAACGGTATGCCCCATTTACTGAGGTAAGATGGTTGGGTGATCCTACCACCAAAACTACTGGAGAAAGTTGTTGTGGTTATAATGTTTGAAGTAACCTTTTAAATTTTAATAATTTAATGATTGTGACACAACTTGTTAAAATAAATAATTACAAACAAATTACATTCATTCCCAGCATGAGGGGTTAGAGTAAATAAATGAAAGCCTGAAACATAAGCTGTTAATTTCAATGTCCATGCAATTTCTTTGGAGTTCCAAGCACTTTGGACTCCAAATAACTCCAAAAATATATAACATTTTTGGAAAAAAGGTATTGCAAATTACAAGGCATTACACGTTAACATAACACAAATTAAAAATAAAGATTACACAATGAGATTGCTGTAGGCACAAAAATTTACAATTTGAAACACTGGAAATCATTTTCATTTAGATATTCAATAAAAGCTGGTAATCTTGGAGATTTAGCTAGGATGAATAAATTCAAATTGGTGCTTGCAAAATAATATGCACTGAATATGTATGTATATTGCATACAAATATGGGAATTGGATCTTTTAATAAAAACACTAAACTTCCCACACTTTTAAAGTGATGCAACCAGTGGGATACTTCTCTCTCGTGTTAGAATTAAAAATGTAGGCTTTCAATAAGTCTTTGACAAGAAAAAAGAGAAAATCAAAGGTACAAAATAATGTGAAAGATACAAAATAATGTGAAAATAATGTGAATCACCAAAGTGATAATATGTAAATAAATATAATACCAACTGAAGATATGTAGAAATATAAAAACTCAAAATGGTATCTGTAAAAAATATGAACAATACACCCTATGTATTGTTCATATTTTTTACAGATACCATTTTGAGTTTTTATATTTCCACATATCTTCAGTTGGTATTATATTTATTTACATATTATCACTTTGGTGATTCACATTATTTTCACATTATTTTGTATCTTTCACATTATTTTGTACCTTTGGTTTTCTCTTTTTTCTTGTCACAGTTGTTTTTTGAGTGTTTATAAGGGTATACTTATAAACCTAAGGTACTGTGTGCTATATAGTACTGACGGTTAACTCCTTGTTGTTCTTTCAATAAGTCTTTGGCTTAAAAACAATACGTGCATATCATTATTTATGAATGAAATAACTCATTTTAAATAGCATTGAAAGGCTGTTTAAATAATTGTGTGTGTGCTGACCCCTAGTGGTGTGTGGGTATGCATACAGTTTGGTCAATCCAGGCTTCAGCAGCATTCCGTTAATAAATACAGGTTCAGGGTGTGCCCACAAATAATCTTTTTACCCCCACAATGTGGTCATTTGTGGACATGTTTTAATTTTTCACTTGGACGGCAAAAGAACAAGGAGTAAAAGCCAACTTTGTAAAACGAAATTGGGGACCCATGGATCTGATATCCATAGAGCGAGATGTGAGGTATTAATACCAACCCTTACTTTAGACCATAGCTGGCTGTGTGAGGGTTAAACCTATTTTTGAATTCTCCGTTTGTATTAACCCTATCAACCAGGACCAACTTTAGCTGTCAGGTGCTCTAGGCACAACATTCTAAGGCCCACTCTGCTCCCCAATTCCAAAATAAAGCAGATCAAGTACGTATAATACATTTATTAACTGGACATTGCATGCTATGTAGAAAGGTATGTATGTGTGTATTGATTCTTCTAATGTACTGTGTTTGAATCTGTGAGTGAGTGTATGTAGCTGTGTAGATGCATGTAGGGTTAATGATAATGCTGGAAGTGGTTATGGTAAAGGGAGGTTTAAGGTTAGATATTGGATAATGTCACGTTTAGATTACATAGGGTGTGGAGTGAAATGAGAAAATGCACATGTTAAGAATTATTGTGTTCTGGATTAGAGTTTGCTTAAATTAAAGGGACACTCCAGGCACTCAGACCACTTCTGCCCATTGGAGTGGTCTGGGTGCCAACTCCCACTACTCTTAACCCTAAGTGTAATTATTGCAGTTTTTTATAAACTTCAATAATTACCTTGCAGGCATAACTCCACCTCTAGTGGCTGTCTACAGCCACTAGAGGGCACTTCCATGTCCCTAGCACAGGAAACCTGTGCTAGAGCGTCGCTGGACGTTCTCACGTTGTGTGAGGACCTCCAGCGTCACTAAAATCCCCATAGGAAAGCTCTAATGTGCATTAGGTTTCTTCAGCCGGCGGGCGGGATCAGTCTCGCCCACCAGCTGAAGTAATCACTGGGAGGAGCGGTGGCGAGCAGAAACCACCGCCGAGGGACGTCGGCGGGGGTCTCAGGTAAGTGACCTGAAGGGGTTTTCACCCCTTCAGCTACCGGGGGATGGGTGGTGGGAGGGAGAGGGGACATGCAGTGCCAAGAAAACTGATTGTTTTCTTGGCATTGGAGTTTCCCTTTAAGTGTTGGAGTACAAGGGGTGTTTAGTTAATAAGAGGAGTCAAACATAGGATTAAAGTAAGTGGTTTATTTTCAGGTTTAGGCTTTGATTACCTGAGTTTGAAGGGTTATCTGCTAAGTTCTCACCCTCCTATGTCTTCTAAAGACCAGACAGATTGGTGATATTACAGATGCAAGAACGGTAATACAGTTTGCATCACTGAGAGCTTCCCCTGCTCATCCTGCAAGGCATTTCCTGTATGAGGGGCTGTTAATGGCAGATAGGAAGTCCTGTCCAGCCTCACACACAGACACTGGAGGAGTTGGGGCAGCAGTGAGTCTTACACCCTTTAAAACTGTTCCTTTAGGTCTGCTATTAAGGCTGAATGGACTACAGAAGACCCTAGTGAAGGCTCCTGGAACTTATCTTTCCCCACCAGCTTAATTTAAGCTTAAACATGCCTATTTTAAGTGCTGGAAACAGGAGTCCCCTAGTGGTCAGGTGTCTATCCTGCCTAATGGGAATTCCGGCCCTGCTAACAATAATGCCCACTGATGTGAGGGAATAGTGAAGGTGTTCCAGTATTTGAAAGGTAGTCCAGTGGATCTCTGATCCATTTTTTAGTTTATTTACTTTTAATATGCAGTTAACAGGCTACTTTTATCTTGTTTGGAGACTGATTTAGCGAATCTTAAGACTTTATATTTAGAGCTTGTCAGCTCTATTTGAGGGGCATTTAAATATAGTTTACCATTATTGGAAGGGCTTCACATATCTGTGAATAAATGTGCTCATCTTGCATGGAATGTGTGACGATGACTCTCATGGTATCTTCTGTCCTTTCCTTGAAAGGATGTTTGTATAGTGTTATTGTTTGGAAAATACAAGCTGTGTATTATTATTATTATTGGTGTTACCCTCCAAATTAAATTCACCTCTGCAATTGTCAGTAGCAATAGCAATTTTGTAAAAAATCACTCTGGCAAGAAAAACATGAATGGGTAGGAAGATATGTGTCTCTCTTCCTTTAACAAAAAGTTAAGAATTTCATTGTGGTACCTTTACTGCGTTGGGTGGGTATTCCGAAATGTTGGCGCTGTACTTGAAATTTGTCAGGGTACGATATAAAACCCCAGTGTCAGAACTAGCCAAAAATATGCACCGGCATTACTAAAAATGCCCATAAGTAACTATAGTGTTAGGAATACAGTTTTGTATTCCTAACACTATAGTTTTATTTTAAGAATTTTCTATTTTGCAAAATACAAGCCATCATATATACGTTTGTTCTGAATTCCATCAGCTTTCAGGTTCCTTCATGGAGGCTGCTATTCATGGAACAGAATTATAAAAAAAAGAAACACTATCTTTCAAAGATGCTCTTCGTGTTATCTTCTTCAATACTTAATTAGTATTGGATGATGGCAATCCTACCAATATATAGATTCAAAAAGTTGAACTGATCCCAGTTTTTCTCATACGGGCCATTTTCCATGTTGATTCCAAATTAAATTTAAAGAATTATCTTTAGTGTCCAGTAGATAACTGTAAATAGTAATTCACACAGAAGCAAATGTAGAATGATTAGAACAAAGGAAACTGAAAATGTTAGGATATCGATCCAATGTACGTAACAGTGGTGTGTGCATATTGACCTTTAATCTCCTCATCTGGTTGTATTTGTTCCTAAAAATAGAGATCCAGTTCCAGTTCCTAAAAAAAAAAAGATAAACACATTAATACAATATAAGGAAGGCTAATGGCAGAGAAACTTTAATCAACCAAGATAATTATTATGTTATTAAGTGGTATAATGAAAAATACAAATAGAATTATACAAAATTGTGTATATATCACTCACCATAACATCAACAAATCATATTTCCCAAGATACCCAAAAACATGCAAGATAAGTAAAAGAGCACCCCAAAGGATTTTTTTCATAAATGTATTGATACAATCGTAGGTTTGACCATCCTGGGTCATTATCAAGACCCAGAAGGGTTGAAACGTAGATTGTATCAATACACTTATGAAAAAATCCTTTGGAGTGCTCTTAAATTTACCTTGTGTATATATATATAAACCCTCTTGGTTTCATTTATATATTTGAGAGTCCAGGCCAACTCCTTGGTTTTGCACCCCTCCCTGTCACAGGTGCCCCATTCCAGGACCCTATTTAGCTTTGACTTGCAGAGAGTCCAAGTAAGTGGATTAATCTCATAAGAGCAAGCATTAGGCTGCTAGAGTAGGACCTGCCAAGAATGGGGTACTGTGGCAGGCTTATGCAATATATGATCATATATTGTAACTAAACACCCATTATTTTATGCCTAGGTGAGGTGTTTTTATATAAAACTATTACAATCTCTAAGATTTTAAATCATTATTTAGTGAATAAGCGAGTGCGCTGTATTGGGTATGTATATATATATATATATATATATATGTATATATATATATATATATATATGTGTATGTATAAAAGGCCATTAGGCCTGGATTTGTGGGAGGAGTTAAGGCCCCGACTTAAACCCCTAGCCCCAACTCACCTCTGTCGTTCAAGCTGACTCACCTTGGCAACCAGCACTTCCGGTCCGAGTTCCCACCAGAAAAAAAGTTACCAACGATGGCAGAAGTCCTGTCTCTGCAGTATCCTCTGCCACCGGTCCCGCCACCCGGCTTCTCCCCAGTCACGCTACTTGGCTTCCGGTCACGAGACCGGCTCATCCACGTAAGCATTTACGTGGGAAATAGTGTTCAGCTTTTTCCCACGTTCGCGCCTAAAAAAGTAGGGGTAGGCTCCCTTTCACTATTAAACATACAATTCGTATATACTTACCCATTTGTATACTTACCCGTTCGTTTACTTACCCGTTCGTACACTCCTGCGGTTCATTCGGCTAAACAGTCGACCTCAAGCATACTTAGGTTCATTCAGTCGTTCACACGGTAAAAAATACCGACCGTGGATAACATGTTTTCAATCTGTCTCACCATTCGTTCAGTTTGCCGAGGCCATCATGTCTCTCTGCTTTAATTTTTCCTTTTTCAAGTATGCTAAACGATCATACCGTTCGTTCATATGAACGAACGCATCACTATGTGTATTATACTTACATTCATATATAAACATTGTCTAGTACGGCTAAGCAGCCGAACACAGTCTCTACGCATGTATGCAGTTTCTTTACGTATAAAAGTTAGCCGAACGCCTAATTCTTTCTTATGTATTGCTTTGTTCCTATTATGACGTTCGTTCATTCAAACGTACAAAGTACTACATTATAGATATTCATCCCTCTGCTTCTGAATTTTTAAAGCGACCCTAATTAGGATACGCTGTTATTTACCTTAACTTTATTTTAACTGCATATGTTACCCCTTTTCATCTACATGGCAAGTAGTCTGCTACAAGGCATACGTTTTTCACTCCAGTACTATGCCCAAGCAATTTATACATCTATAACCTAATTTAACTTCTATGGTTCATTGTTAGATCAATCACAACATTTTTACCAAAAGCATGATCACTCATTCATTATTTTCCTTAGTCTTTATACTTTTAAAGTACTTATTTATATGTCATGTTTCTAGGCTCCTCAACTTCTCCTATAACTCCAGGAAGTGGCTAACCCAGTATCCTGTCCTACAGCATATAGTATAGTAAGTAGTTTTACCAGTCTCACAAGGCCAACTCCCCACCTCAACACGGAGGTTCAGCCCCACGGCCAAAATCATAGTTAGCCGCCTCACTCGCCCTTTTTTAGGGCTATAGTTAGGGCCTCCCATGTCATGGCCACACGTTTTTGAATCTCTTATGGTCATCGAGAGGCCTACATCCCGCCACCACGTTAGTGGCCATGACTTCCCATAGCCCAAATCATAGGCAGAGCCTCTCACCGTCGCTTGGCATTAGCAGGGCCTCACCTGTCACTTGGTTATAGTTAAGTTCTTCGCCTCTGCACTAATCAGCAAGCCAGTTCTACGAAGGCCTCACTACCCCTCCACACTCCCCTATCTAATTTCATCATTATTCCTTTTCAGAATGTCACAGGAATCTATTCCCATCGAAGATTCACCTTCAGATGAAGTACTCATCACGTCAGCTAGGCCCGCTTCGCCAGAAGAATCCTTTACACCCTCTACCCCATGTCCCTGAGATCTTGGACTATCCCAAAAATTGCTGCTGAACTTAGACTCAGGGGCATCCCCTTTCCAGCAACGGCCAGAAAAGCGGAACTTTACAAACTCTTGTCGGCTCAGGTCAGCGAACCTAGCCCTGGCACTGGATCCCAAGGGCCGTCTACCGGCACCTCTAATTCCACGCAAGAAACCTTGGCTACTATTCTTGCCAACCTTCAATCTATGAATAGTAGACTGTTAAAGGTGGAATCTGCTACGGCTACTCCAGGTATCATACCAGGCCATACAGATCTTCCTTTGATAACCCCCTTTTTTCCAACTCCCCCCCCTCCCTCACCCTCCACAACCACCAACCCATATGTTTCACCTGCCCACTCCATCCTGGCATCAATTACGAAGGACATACTGGATGGTAGGGACGTGAACTTAGTCTCCCTGCTTATGGCTTCTCAAGGTTCCCTAAAAAACTGTGCTTACAACTACGGGGACATCTCAAGGGTGCCTAAACCTAGAGTCCCACACCAAAACTCGGAGCTATCCATTCCACAATTTGTCATAGCTTTCAGAATTTATAGGGATGTAATTTGTACGGTGTATCCTCACAGAAGAGAAGAACTCGATTTGTATATGCACAAGGTGGTTGATCTAAGCATTAAGTATGGGGGGTCCTCTTTCTACGAGTTTCACAAATCTGTGTCAGCCAAGGCGACAACTCATCTGGCCAAGTTTAATATAAAAATGGACTGGTGCCAGATGGACACAGAACTTTTCTGCCGACACTTTTCCGGTTTGAGGCCACCATCCTGTGCCACCTGTAGCTCTACTTTCCACTCCTTTGACTTGTGCCCTTGGGAAACACACCCATCCACTTCCCACCACTCCTTCACCACACACACCAGACAGGAAAGCGGGCAGAGGGACAAGCTGGGTAGACTCTTGCCCTATTACATTGGACGGTCCAGCCAGAGCTGATCTGCACATGTGGTTCAACTTCTTGGCCAAATGGAATGGAGTCTCCATGTTTATACCTCCACTATCCGATCTTTCACCTACCATTTATACTGACGCAGCAGCACACACAGAGTTTGCGGCCATTTTCGGCAACAACTGGTTTAGGGATAACTGGCCCACTGAGTCGTATGCCTTGCCGGTGTTTAGATTTACCCCATCTCTTTATTCGAGATTTACCTCATAGTGGCGGCCGGTCACCTCTGGACCGGCAAGGCAGTAAAATGCAACTCAGACAACTCGGCAGCATGTGATATTATCAACAAAGGGCGGTTCTCCTCTCTTACCATCATGAGGCTGATACACAGGTTGACTTGGCTGGCAGCAACCGCTCAGTTCCACCTTGTTTGCATCCACATTCCTGGTATCCATAACACAGTTGCTGATGCTCTGTCCCGCTCTAATTTTCATGTATTCTTCCAGTCACTATCCACAGCCCACCTCCTACCATCCCGGATACCACCTTTTCACAAACTTATCATGGACTAACTGAGCTACTACACTACTTTCAGGCACTTACGCACCATGCACTCTCACCCAACACCACTATCACTTGAGATACGGCACTGTCTATTTTCGTAAAAGTGCACTACGGAGTTTTCACTTCCAATGAGACTTCTCCATTAAACCATGGTGGCTTTTGCCTCCTTCTGTCACCTACACCTTTAAATTACCTTACAACACTATCACCACGTCCTCACTAACTTTCCTAATTCCTGAAGATGACTGGTATCCAGTCAAAGTACCTGGCTTATTTTGGTATCTCACCACACACTCTCACCGGACACTCCACTATTGCCCCTCCAATGAGCACCCTCTCACCACTACTTAATTCACTTTCTCGTTTGGACTCTCCTGTCTAGATTGGGCTACAACCCGGCTTCCTTCTCAGGTCACTGTTTCTGTATAGGCGCAGCCTCTTCAGCATCCAGCTAAAATATGCCAGTCCACGTCATTAAAAGACTTGGCCGCTGAAAATCATCCAATTATTATACGAACATACTACGGCCCGCAAAAGGGCTTCATCAAGCTTTCAGAAGTCTTGCTTTGTAAAATGCAATAAAGTGTGTTTTCTTGTTTCTTCTTTTTTCGCCCTCTTTTTATTACAGGCCTACTCATCAGTTGGTTTCGGCACACCTCAACCAACTTTTGCATCTTCTACAATCCATAACAAATTGAAATTCCGAGTACAAGTTAAAAGGCCATTAGGCCTGAATTTGTGGGAGGAGTTAGGCCACTACTTAAACCCCTAGCCCCTACTCACCTCAAGCTGATTGACCCCACCCACCTACACCCATCTATATATTACATTTCACTTTGGTGGGCCCTCTTTTTATTACAGGCCTACTCGTACGTTGGTTTCGGCACACCTCAACCAACTTTTGCATCTTCTACAATGCATAACATATCGAAATTCCGAGCACAAATATATATATATAATGCAAGATAAGGACGACTGCACTCATGGTCTTCTCTTCATTTATAACTTTATTGCATAAATATAATATACACAATAATTGAGGTTTCAGTCCCCGGTTTGGACTTTGATCAGGATCAGGTTATTATTATTATTATTGGTCTTTATCTAGCGCCAACTAATTCCGCAGTGCTTTACAATATTATGAAACATTTACATAAGACATTACAATACATGAGACATTTACACAGCGACACAAGAACAATAGGTAGATGAGGACCCTGCTCAAACGGGCTTACAATCTAGATGACGTGGGGTATAAATACACAACAGGACAGCAAGGGTGACAGTCATGAAACAAAATGGAAAAGTAGCAGAGCTGGAGGTGAGAGTGGAGAAAGGCTCTTTAGGAGAGCACGAGACAGACTTGGGTAAGTATAGATAGTTACTCTGGGAATCCATAAGCATTTCTGAACAGATGTGTTGTGAGTTACTTCTTAAACGATTGAAGACTAGGGGAGAGTCTGATGGGGTCTGAAGGCTGTTCCAAAAGAAGGGAGCCATCTGCGAGAAGTCCTGCAAGCGTGAGTTAGCAGTAAGGGTGCGAGCGGCGGACAGGAGAAGGTCATCGGCAGAGCCGAGAAGGGGCATATCTATGAATCAGGGAAGAAATGTAAGAGGGGCTAGAGTTGGTTAGAGCTTTATAGGTAAGGGTATTTTGAATTGACACCTGTAGGATACAGGAAGCCAGTGTATGGGAGGAAGAGGGTCGAGGTATGGGAGGAACGACGGCTGAGGAAGATCAGCATGGTGGCAGCATTCATTACAGATTGTAGCGGGGCAGTTCGGCTTTTGGGGAGACCAACTAGAAGAGAGCATTACAGTAATCCATGCGAGAGATTACCAGAGTACGATCCTGATAATGATGAAAGTCCCGACTGGGGGTTGAAATGTCTGCTTTGAATTATAGTTGAAAGAAAGAGAGACAGTGAACTCTACGGGCTGTCTGATTGTAGCTGGTGTTACTACATGACACAGTGAACATTTGGGTGCTCAAAACAGAGAAAGTAGATCCCTGTATACAGCGCTTTGTTAAAGATCTAATTACAGAAGCAACCCCGTCACACTTATTTACTAAAGTAAGAATTGGTGGAAATTAAAAGTGAATTAAAGGAGAATTTCAAAGTGATGGCTAACATAGCAAAACTGAAAATAGAAATGCCTTGGAGAATGTTTTGAATTTGTCTATTTTGGCCTAAATTTCAAAATGTACTTTGTATTCCCAGCAGTTCTCACTAACCTCTCTGTATTCATGCCTAAGGCATCTAAAAGAGGAGTGGGTGGGGATGGAGGGTATCAGAGTGTGTGCATGGATCTGTCCAAAAAGGAAATGTGGCTGCTGTGTGACAGTAAAATTGACAGTAAAATTGACAATATAATTACCAATATGGATACCACACTCTCCTGGATCCCGGGATGCAACTGGGCCTGAGGTTGGTCAACCCGTGCAAAAAATTAATGATGGTCCAGGCACTCAAGTTCAATCCAGGGGGCACATTTATTAGAGCAAATTCAAACAATGTTTCGGCCCATAACAGGGTCTTGAGCTTGACAAAGGCCCTGTTGCGGGCCAAAACATTGTTTAGATTTTGCTCCAATAAATCTGCCCACTGAATTGAACTTGAGTGCCTGGACCATCATTACTTTTTATATAGACAATGTTATGGTAAAGTTTCAACATAAACAGCATACCGTATATACTCGAGTATAAGCCGAGTTTTTCAGCACATTTTTTGTGCTAAAAAAACCCAACTCGGCTTATACTCGAGTCAATAGTCTGTATTATGGCAATTTGCATTGCCATAATACAGACTGGGGCTGTGGGGGCTGCAGAGATCTTACTTACCTCTCCTGCAGCTCCTGTCAGCTCCCTCCTCCTCCGCGCCGTCCGTTCAGCACCTCGGTCAGCTCCCAGTGTAAGTCTCGCGAGAGCCGCGGCTCTCGCGAGACTTACACTGGGAGCTGACAGAGGGAGCCCACTTAACAGTTCATGTTGCTTTAGCTGATATACTTCTGGGGCTACGGAGACTCCAAACGGCAGCTTGAGCCACCTCTTTCGGCCCCAGGGAGTCCAGAAAGTGGTCATGTAGCTACTCTTTTCATCCAGTTTGCACTGTAGAAAGGCATCTCTTGCATCAACAAGTGTAAAAACCTGTGCTTTGGGCAGTTTGTGCAAACATTCGCAAGTGTTGGCATTATGTAGTGTGACCTTCTCAGGCCCATGTTAAGAAACTTCGGATCAATGCAAATTCTAATCTTTTCAGGCTTTCTAATAACTACCATGTTGCTTATCCAGTCATTTGGCTCTGATACTGATGTAAGATGTCTGTTAGCTTCATACTTATCCAGTTGTGCTTTTACGTGCGGCTTAATGGCTATAGGCACATTGCACGGGGCACATTGTGCTGGTGGAATGGTAGGATCCAGTTCAAAATGAACCACTCCTGGAACAGATACTACTGGGCCAGTAAACACATCATTATAGACATTGAGGATTTGCAGTTTTGTCAGTGACCTAGTCAAGGACTTTGCAAGCTGATTATCAACATTGTGCAGCTCCGCAGGAATTGTGAATTGCATCAGTCCCAGGCGCTCACATTTTGAACCAGACAATAGCGGTTTCTGATTGGCTTCAACAATCTCAATTTCAAGTTTGTGTATATTTTCACGTATGATGCCCTCTGTTTGCAAAAGTCCCAATAATTCCGTTTATTCCCCTGAATATAGCTTCAGCTTGTCTTTCGAACTCATGACATCACATGTTGCACCAGAATCCAGCTGGCAGGGTTGGCATGAATTATTCAGTCTGAGATTTAAAAACCATTTTTTGCCCTTAGACTTTACAGCACCAATGCATTCCTTTGAGTAAATCACATCATTGCTAAACAGGAGTGCATTCTCAGAATCAGATATGTGTTCAATTGTCATTAGCTTCCTTTCTTCTTGACAGATATACTCCAGCAAAATGATTTAGCCTACCACATGAGCTACAGGTTTTCCCATATGCAGGACACTGTTCTTTCTCTCTCACATGAATATGGCCACAGTACTTACATGATGTAGACTTGCTCACAGGTGAGGTGCTTTGGTGCTGATGCTTGTGCTGGTGGTTCTTCAAGCTTAGCAGTTGCATGAAGGCTGCATGGATGGTGTTAGTCTGCTTATCCTGCTCTATAGCTCTCATTTGTTTGTCAGTAAGTTCTGCAGTGCGACATATCTCAATTGCTGCATGTAGGGTTAAATCATGTTCCCTCAATAGACGGCGGCGGGAACTCTCAGTATTAATACCAAGAACGATTTTGTCACAAATACGTTCATCTCTCAAGGAGCCATACTCACAGGTTGCAGCTTTACTTTTCTCTTAGCCTTGTGACAAACTTGTCTATTGATTCACCTACTTCTTGCTTGCAGCTGCCAAAAATATATCTTTCATATATTACATTTTTTGCAGGTCTGAAGAAAGCTTCCAATGCATCAAGAATGGCTCTAGTGTCATTCTTTTGTTCAAATTATACTTGTAAACATGGTAGCACTCACTGCCCATCACCCTCCTTATCGCGACTGCTTGCACTGCTGCAGGCTTCTCAGCCCTGTAGCTAGGGAGTAATCCTCAAACTCAGCTCTGAAGTTATCCCAGTTACTGCTGCAATCCCCACTCACCCTCATTGCCTCAGGTAGTGGAATGCTATAAGCAGCTGATTAAGCTGCTGGTTTTCTTGCTCCCAATGCTCAGCTTGCAGGAGAGTAGTAGCTGTAATTGCTACAGGAGGCACAATCCCTTCCAAAAAGTCTCTCACTGCAAGACTTGCAAGACTTCTGACACCATGTTTCAGGAGATATAAATAAAGACACTGCTAGGTATTAGTGTATAGCAGCCATGTTTCAGGAGATACAGGAAGGAAGTACACACCCCAACAGGAAACACGTGCAATATGGAATAAACCATAGAGTTAGTTGCATGTAAACCAAACATAACATCCATAACAATAACTGGGAATAAAATAACTATCTAGGTTAACTGTTTTCAGCTTGCATATTGTAGCCTAAAATTACAATTACTGGTGAAGAGCTGACAATTTACAGTTTAGTGAATAGCCCTGATTGTGTATTTAGATTATGAAAAAGCTTACTGCGCAAGAGACTTTCATGAATACAACATACATATTTTTTTTTTTCCTGCCTTGGACTGAAAAAAATATTAAAAAAATAGATTTTTTAATACAGGATGTTTGTGCTCCGCCAGTGGATACAGTAGTCCTGATAAGTTTGGAGAGTGTTGAGATAGATGGCAAGGCTCAAGGGGGTGAAGGGGGTGCATATATAAAACTTACCGTGTTTTTATGCCTTCACAGTTTTATAAGCATCTAGATTTTGTGGAGGCTCTAAAAAAGAAAAAAGAAAAATAAGATAATATAGAAAGAAGTAAATATCACAATGCAATCATATAGTGTATTTTCCATGTACAACTGCTTACTTATTTTCCACTATAGCTCTGGTATTCACAGCTAAAAGAAAATAGTTGTGAATTCTCCACTGACTCCTACTAGACCAGAGCTCTTTCACGCCATATATCTGTGAGTCCTCAATGCTTGCAACAGTCACACCAGATTGATCAAGTCATGGGCTAATGCTCACAGTTCTAATTAATAAAATACAGACACTCGTCACTAACCGACCAGATTCCGTTCTTACAACCTGGTCGTAAAATGAATTGGTCGGTAAGTGAGGATGCGCTAGCGAGCATGCACAAGAGAGCAGGTCTACGGTCGGGGAAATATCCCCTGACATAGACCAGCTCTCTAAAGTGGGGAATCCTTTGAATTCCATGCTGGAGAGCTGGTCGTAAGTGTGAGCTGTCGTAAAACAGGTAGGTCGTAAAATGAGGACCACCTGTAGTACAAAACCCTTGCTGGAGGCAAACTAGCTGTTCAAAACACCCGTGTTCAAACAGCACACCCAAAACATGCAATCACAAATGTGAAAAATGTGGAATGCTAAAAGATATATTTATACTCATCTCAAATATTAGAGAATAGACAAAATAATAGCTACAGGAAATAACAAAAAAGAACATAAAAGTTTAGATCATACAATAGCTAAATGGACAATAGTCACAGTCAAGGGGGAACTCACATATTAAAGAGCCAGTATAGACACTTGGCTCTGATAGAAAGCGCAGTTGGACTCTTTCTGCTTGGCCTTCCCCATCTTTGTTCAGATCAGCTAAAAAGCAGCATGCACACACCACACCAGTTCCCCTCCAGTAACTTTGACACACACTTTCTCTCTGACACTGCCTCCCAGTTTTTATGTTACCTTATCTAAACTCTGACCTTCTTTCTATACTTGTCACAATCAGTTGCTAGCAAGCTGGGAATGTTTAAAATGCTGTCAGAAAAGTTAGCAACTTTAAAATCTGTTGCCGTGCAACAAAACGTCACTGTTAGCGATTGGTAATTAGCTGCAAAGTACAGATTAATGAACAGCTCACACACAAATATAGTTTTGAATAATTTGGCTCATTATTTTTCCTACACTTGACACTTCTTGACAGAGATACCGCTGTCAAGAAGTATCATTCCTCCAGCTGTCACCAGTGACGACTGCATAGAATTGCCTCTATCTATGGAGGGTCTTACAGCAGAGACTTAACAAGAAGCCACTGGGCTCTGGTGAAAAAATGTGTCTCATCCCCACGCAGCCCTTCCATGTGTCTCATCCCCCTACACCCCCTCAGCCACTCCATATGTCTCATTCTCCCTCCCCATTCCATCCATGTATCTCATTCTCTCCACCAAGCCCCTCCGTGTGTCTCATTAGCATCCCCCCAGCTCTTCCATGTGTGTCATTCTCACCCCAAGCTCCTCTTAACCCCCCAAGACCATCTCATCCCCCCAGACTATCTATGTGTCTCAATCCCTCCCAGTCCCTTTCATGTGTCTCAATTTCCTCCAGGTCCCTTCCATGTGTCTTAATTTCAACCCAGTCGCTTCTACATGTCTCAATCCACCCCACAGATCCCTTCCATCCCTTCCCTCTCATCCCCCTCTGTACCTGCTCTTGTCCATGTAGCGTGGCCGAGAATACTGCAGTACCTGATCTGACAAGAAGTGCTCCCCTCCTGCCGGTCACACTGCGATGGTGCACCAGCCCTAAAGTTATGATGACCCCCAGTCGCAATGGTCAACAGGACAACTGGGACCCCTGGAGTAACAGGCTCCGTTGCAGTTGCGAGCCCTGTGACTGTGGTAGTTATGCCATTGTCTCGCTGGATCCCCCATAGACCTCAATGCTGTACTCTTGCACATGCATGAAAGTACAGCAGTAACGTCTGCTCCTGGCGTATTCGGACCCGTCGGAAGAGGATTGCGACACCTGCGAGGGACAGGTTCATGTAAGTTAAACTCATCTTTGCCTGCACCCCCCGTGAAGTCATCGTCGGCAGTATTTGCAAATTATGCAAACTCAGTGCAGTTTTAACATGCACTGACAATGGATTGATTTGATGCACTTTAATTTAGATTCATTTAGTACTGTCACTATTTTAGTAGTTGTGTTTATTGCCAAAGCAATATTTAATGCCCAGAAGCTCCATTTTGGTTCTGACCATAGTACCGGAGCCCATTTGAAGCTTGAATCCCATTTGTGTAGCAAGGTGGATAGGAGTAGAGCCTTTTTTCTTTAAAACCTTCCAAACAACTTGTGGTGATGTAGGTGACATCGGATTGTAGTTTTTGAGACTAACTCCAAGATGCAACAATTTCTGCACTTGTTCAGCTGTGATCCTTGGAGATTTTTGACCCCTCCAACCATCCTCTTCATCGTGTGTTGAGACAATATAGACACATATCCCTTTCCAGGTTCATTCATAACCATACAGTTGACTGGAACTTCTTAATTATTGCCCTCATGGTGGAAATGGGCATTTTTAATGTTTTTGCAATTTTATTATAGCTACTTGCAGAGGCATAACTAGAAACCACGGGACCCCGGTGCAAAGTTCCCACCCACTCACACATGCAGACAAACAGATACACATGCAGACACATAAATACATGCAGAAATACACACACATACATACAGACACTCATACTCACAGAGACCCATATATACAGACACACACAGAGGGACATACATACACACCCATACATGTAGACACACACACACAGACAAATATATACAAATACACACACACATACATACAGACACACACACAGATATACTGATACAGACATTCTCTATCACACACAAACTGTTAAAAAAAAATTGTGACTTACCTGTGGTCCAGTGGCTGCCTCATGCTGATGGGAGCCAGAGCTGCCACTCTGACTCCCTCCGCTCCTCCTGCATGTCGCTCTGTTGGCTGGGAGGAAGTGACGGCTTCCTCCCAGTGCCACCTGGTGCTCTGATGTCATCATTGGATTTCCTGGGGTCCAGTCAGCATGCGCTTTAAGAGCGTAGCCGGGCCCCAGGAAATCCATTGCCATCGGGTGGCCCCATAACACTAATGTTTTCATTGCAAGGTTTAGACAACCACTAGAAGCGCTTCCTCCGAAATAGCAGAGCTAAACAAAAACTCTACTATTTCAAACAGATGGTCTCACAGAGACCATCTGAATGAAGAGGTGCTTTGTTAGCCTCTCAATTGTCATCATTGATCTTGGTGAGCTAGCCAAGGAAGCAGACACTGCCCTTTTCACTCCATACAGGTGTGACCATGCAAAGTGTGTTCGCAATACACACTTCTATGTCTCATTCCTAATGCTATAGTTTTCCTTTAACCTTTAAAAGATAATCTTTACACTCAAGCTTATTAGATTTTCCTCAAAATTACATTTCAGCTCAAATCCTAGAATATGGGCCCTGTGTTTGTTCCACCATAATTTAAGAGTTTTTCTTTAAGTACCCAACACATATTATATCTTGTGTTTTAAGGGACAGAAGGGTCTTTTAAATTTTATTTTAAAAATATCCAATATATGTATGTAACACAACATTTTAAACTAGTAGTAGGGGGTGAGGGTCAAAGCAATCTAGAAAATGGAGATAGGATAGAAAGGAGATGGGCTTTAGCTCAGTATAAGGGTGATGGAGATGGAGGGGGGGGGGGGCAAGCTCAGAAAATAGGAGGTATGTAATATTGATGAAAATTCACAAAAAGTACATGATTCATGATAATATTAAATGTATGCTTACTAATGCAAGGAGCCTATATAACAAAATGGGGGAACTAGAGGCAATAGTATACACTAAACAATATGATATAATAGGCATAACACAAACAAGGTGGGATGAGACACATGACTGGGCAGTTAACTTAAATGGGTACACATTATGTAGGAAGGATAGGAAAAACAAGAAGGGTGGTGGGGTATGTTTGTATGTCAACTATGAGTTAAAGTCAAATCTTAGGCATGTGGAGTGTGACGAGTAAAATGTGAAAGCTTTATGGGTAAATATCTGCTTGGGGCAAACAAAAGGAAATCAATTATTGGTTGGGATATGTTATAAACCACCTAATGTAAATATTAATGAGGAAGAACAGCTGTTGGAGCAAATTGGGAAAGCTGCAAATCGGGGTAACACATTAATTATTGGAGATTTTAATTACCCGGACATATTGGGATAGAGTGACTACTACTTCAGCAAGGAGAATCAGATTTTTGAATGTGTTAAATGACACCTTTATGTCACAATTGGTACAAGCACCAACTAGAAAGGATGCTTGTCTGGATCTCGTTATAACAAACAATGTTGATCTTTTGACCAACATTCAAGTAGGGGAGCATTTGGGAATTAGTGATCACAATATGGTATTTTTTGAATAAACTCAAAAAAGCAAAAGCACATGGGGTATACTAAAACATATAATTTTAATAAAGCCAATTTCAATAAGATTAGGGCAGCTCTACAACATATCGACTGGCATAAACTCCTTAGTGAAAAAAACACTGAGGATAAATGGAAACTATTCAAACAAATATTAGAAAGGTACATTTCTCTGTATGTACCATTGGGTAATAAATATAAAAGAAACAAATTGAAACCAATATGGCTTAGTAGAGAAGTAAAACAAGAGATTAAAAATAAGAAAAGGGCATTTAAAGCATTTAAATCGGACACTTCAGAATCATCCTATATAAGATATAAGGAAGCCAAAAATTCTTGCAAAAAGGCAAAAGTGGCTAGACTAGAAAATGAGAAATTGATAGCCAAAGAATCCAAAACCAACCCCAAAAACTTTTTCAAATACATAAATTCTAAAAAAAAAAAAAAAAAATGAAAGTGTAGGTACACTGGAAACAGAGATAGGTCTGTTAGCTAATGAAGACCAGAAAAAGGCAGAAATGTTCAATAACTATTTCTCTTCAGTATATATTAATGAGGATTCTATGACAAGAAATATGCAAATAATAGCTGCAAAAAACTTGAAAAAAATGACTCGAGACAAGGTGCAACAGCAGTTAAAGAAAATTCATGTAAATAAAGCTCCGGGGCCTGACGGTATCCACCCACGAGTACTTAAGGAGCTAAGTGGGGAAATAAGTGAATCTCTGAATTTAATTTTCAAGCTTCTTTTGGTTCAGGTATTGTACCAGAGGATTGGAGGAAGGCAGATGTCGTTCCTATATTTAAAAAGGGTTCAAAATCCTTGCCTGGAAATTATAAACCTGTGAGCTTAACTTCTGTGACTGGGAAAATATTTGAAGGGCTATTAAGGGATAATATTCAGGAATTCATTGGGAATAACTTTGTTATTAGCAATAATCAGCATGGTTTTATGAAACATAGGTCATGTAAAACTAACCTGATAGCATTCTACAAATAAGTAAGTAGAAGTATAGATCAGGGTGTTGCAGTGGATGTGATCTACTTGGATTTTTCCAAGGCATTTGATATCGTTCTTCACAATAGGTTAGTCTTCAAACTAAAAGAAATCGGTCTAGATAAATATTCTTGTTCTTGGGTAGAACACTGGCTTAAGGATAGAGTACAACGAGTTGTCATTAATGGTCAATTTTCAGGCTGGACAAAAGTGGTAAGTGGTGTCCCTCAGGGTTCTGTTTTGGGACCGCTTCTATTTAACATATTTATAAATGATCTTGAAATAGGCACTGAAAGCCACGTATCAGTGTTTGCAGATGACACAAAACTTTGTAAAATAATAAAATGTGAGCAGGATATTGCTTTGCTGCAGAGGGATTTTATAGATTGGGGGACTGGGCACTAAAATGGCAGATTAAATTTAATGTAGAGAAATGCAAAGTTATGCACTTCGGGGTCAAAAATGCACAAGCAATTTACACCCTAAATGGTAGTGAATTAGGGATAACCACACACGAGATGGATTTGGGAATTGTTATAAACGACAAATTAGGCAGCAATATGCAATGTCAATCTGCAGTTGCTAAGGCCAGTAAGGCTTTTTAAATGTATAAATAGGGGCATACATTCTCGGGATGAAAATATAATTTTGGCTCTTTATAAATAGCTGGTAAGACCACACCTTGAATATGCTGTGCAATTTTGGGCACCTTTTCTAAAGAAGGATATCATGGCACTAGAAAAAGTGCAGAGACAAGCTACAAAATTGATAAAAGGAATGGAGCATTTTAGCTACAAAGAAAGGTTAAAAAATGTAAATCTCTTTAGTTTGGAAAAAAAAGCGCCTCAGAGGGGATATGATAACTTTATACAAATATTTTTGGGTCCAGTACAAACCATTATCTGTAAATCTATTCTTAAACAGGGCTATACATAGGACACGTGGTCACACATTTATGCTGGAAGAAAGGAGATTTCATCTCAGGCAAAGAAAAGGTTTTTTTTACAGTAAGAGCAATAAGGATATGGTATTCTCTGCCTGAAGAGGTGGTTGTAACGGACCGTTTTGCTCAAAAGGGGATAAAATCGTTTAGGCGATAATCCCCTTTTTCCTAGACCAGCAGCTACTGCAAGCACCAATCTCCCGAACTGCAAACTGTACGAATTCTGGAAACTCCCGAACTGGAAACACACGAACCCTGGAATCAGCCGAACAGGAAAAGCATACAATCCGCTTACACTCTTGGCAGTCAGCATACAATCCAATTCCCCCAAAAACGAGACGACACATCGGTTTGAGGGTCAAGCAGAATCTGTTTTACTGAGGGCTACCTGCCCAGTATTTATGCAGGTCTCCCACTTGGTGGACACTCCCCTAAGGGACCAAATGGGAGACTGAAACAGCAGTCTCATACAGCCACAATACTTTCCCACAATACATCCTGGCTTCCTCCTCTCTGTCCTGGAGATAATTGGAGAAGTAATTCAATTATCTCCCAGGACAAAGGCAAAACTCCATTACACACGTGGGGACACAAAACAGACTATCACTTTAAAATACATAAAGACACATTTTATACATAAAACACAGACATGTAACATATCCCCAAATAGCTCAGGTCTGAGTGAACATTATTAGGTGAATGGCATTCAGACCACCCGAATACAGTTTAATTGCCATGGAGCTAAAGTCTTTAATTATATGAACAGGCTCCATGGCTGTGCTATCTGGGTTAAAACATTCACATAAAACAAACTCCCGAATTTACATGCATTCACCAAATCCATACGAATTAGAACCAGGGGTTGGAGGTTCAGCGGTGCCTGAACGTAACAGTGTCCGGGTTTGGTGCATGAAAGCCAGGCAGACAAGCGCTGGCTGCCCGGGGAGCTCCAGAACAGCACCATCGTGTGGCGGCTAAGTGTAACCGCGACCACCCAGTAACAATCAATTAAGCTGCGGTTAACCGCAGCTTCAGGGAGGTAAATGGAGGGCACACTCCAGCTTCTGGGTGGCCAATTAACAGCGCCAGCCGGCTTCCCACGGCTCTGGGGAAGCTGATAAACGGCTGTTTGTTCGGTAGATAGAATCTACCGAACGGCTGTGCAGAGAGGGAGACATAAATCCTCCTGCACAGCAAAATTAACCCTTTAGCTGCCGGCCCATAATCTAAAGGCAGCAGGCGGGCAACCAGGCTCCTCCAGTTCACAGTGGCGAGGTTGGCTTCGCCACAGTGGTTTTATCAGAGTCCATACAGATGTTTAAACTGCAATTGGATAAATACTTGCAAAAACATAACATACAGGGATATAATTTCTAATTAGTGGAGTAATAGCTGCTTGATCCAAGGAGACATCTGACTTCTATTTTGGGTTCAAGAAGGAATTTTCACCCTAGTTTGTTGCAACTAGGTTTTTTGACTAGGTTTTTTGCCTTCTTTTGGATCAACAGCAAAAACACATGCGAGGAAGGCTGAACTTGATGGACGCAAGTCTCTTTTCAGCTATGTAACTATGTTACATCAGATATGAATAAAAGCATAATAATGGAAGCGGGGGATTTATAAAAAAAAGTTTTGCTTATAATAATTTTTACACATTCATTAGAACTACATAAAGAGAGCTCAAATAGATGCATGTTTTAACCCCGACTGTTAAATGTCTAACATGTCTAGAATCTAACTTAAGTTTTGGTAGTTAACATCATTCCTATATCATCCTTATTGCATGCGTGTTTCAGCGTGTCTGTCAGTGTGTGTATTCATGTCTGTCACTGAGAAGATGTGTGTTAGTGAATGAGTATTATCTGAGGAATCAAGTTCTCCCTATAAGATACTGCCATGAATCAGATGGACACAAAATTGGGATCAGACTTATAAGTTAAACATGCTAAAGCATAAACAGGAAAGGTAATCAATCTGATTTAGTGCCAAGATCCCTCAGTGCTGATTTGCTCTCCTCTTCCAGCTACACCATGCTGATGGAGGAATCTAATGCGCATGTGTCGTAAGCACTGCACGTGCATTAGAAATTGAATCAATATAAACTGCAATGATTTCACTTGCAGGGTTTGAGGAAAGGGGCACTTTAACCAGACCACTTCATTGAGATAAATTGGTCTGGATGCTATAATGTCCCTTCAAGGTTCATTCCCCTCTACCTCTTACCCCTTCCTTACTCTCCATATCTAGCATATGTTTCCTCACTTATTTTTCATTTTTTCTCCTGGTCTTTTGTTTAATTAGGAATGCTAAGAGGATGTCCATGCATGTTTGTCTTGATACCTGCTATCATTCGGGCTGCCAGGCACAATCTTGGCAAGTATTAGTACAGGGCTCGACAAATCCCAGGCGCCAGGTCGCCATGGCGACCCGGAAATTTGTCCTTGCAACTGGTATTTGTGAGCCTGTTCAGCCCCCCAAGGTGACCGGCTGCCTGAGAGCAGAGGTGGGCAGTCGGATCACGGAGGGCTGAGGAAGGCTGCTGACTGATGGACTCATTGACAAGTAAGGAAGTGAGACAGGATCACAGAGACCTGTGAGAGGAAGGCAGGCGGCTGACAGAGGGCGGCCGGCTTATTTATTGCTCAAGGAGGGAGAGGGGCGGCCAGCCTATGCAGAGCAGAGGGGGCAGCCGGGTAATGGAGAGCAGGGGGAGGAGAGGCGGACAGATTACTTAATGCCGCGGCGAGAGAGCTGTAATTTCCCTGCGCGGCTTGCAGGGATACCGGGTTATGATGTCACCCTGGCCCCCTGCTCACTAAACAGTGCGCGAGAGGGAAGTGAGTTGGGAGATGACAGCAGCCCCACTGGACCCCAGGGAAAGCCTATCCACTCCAGCTCTCATAAGTAACTACTTGTGTGTGTGTGTGTGTCTGTATATTTGTGTGTGTCTGTATGTCTGTGAATGTTTGTGTGTGTCTGTATGTCTGAGAGTGTTTGTGTGTGAGTCTGTATGTCTGTGAGCGTTTTTACTCACCTTTTTTCCCCAAGCCGTGCTAATGACGCTGCGGCTGGCCCCACTGCCATGGCTGAGATTATCAATCTTGACGATCTCAGCCAATCCAATGCTTCCCCTTAGGAAAGCATTGGAAGACTATTGCGCATGCACGGCAAAATGCCAGTGCGCCAATATAACTTCTCATAGAGGTGCATTGAATCAATGCATCTCTATAGGGAACATTAATGTAGGTGCTGCACATTGTGAAGCACTGACACAGGAAGCACCTCTAGAGGCCATCTGAGTGACTGTCGCTAGAGGTGTTACCAGGCAGCTTTTGACTGAAAAGTCAATGTTTACATTGAAAAGAGTTCAGGGACAGGCTATAGACTTCAGAACAACTGCATTAAGCAGTAGTGGTTCTGGTGACTATAGTGTCCCTTTAAGAATTGTATTTTTTTGGCGTTAATTTCTCTGGCTCCATACTTTTCTAGCTGGCTCCTAGATTCCAAGCAAATTTGTCAAGCCCTGTATTAGTAAATGCTCAACTGCTGAGTGCTAAATGTTAAAATTCAATCAGGATTAGGATCCTTTTTGCACAACTAGCATGGTGTGCTTTGGTTTTCTTTCTTCTTTTACCATCTTGGTAAGACCCTATCCTGGGTGTCCTCTGCATCATCTAGACATGGAATGTGCTGCCGCACCTCCTTTTATGGTGTGCGTCACGCTTCCAGCATGATGATGTCATCGGTGTGACATTGCACGTGTACGTACTGATGCCGGCCAATTGGAAGGTTCATCCAGTCGTTACCCTCTCATGGTTTTCATGGTGGTTATCCAAGGGCATGCTGTATACATTTCTTATTCCTGGTTTATTGACCCCTGCTTGTCTTGACTACTCTAATTTCTGTTGTATTGTCCTTGGCTTTCCTATCGATTCTGTGCAACTCTATAATCCTTGACATTGGCTCGTATCTTGACTTTACTATTTCTCTGTATTTTGTATGTTAAGTACTGCCACTCTTATGTCCAGTAACATGTTACTATCTATTTCCTTTTTCCTTGTCTTGTGTGGCTAATTCTATGTGTTGGTTGAAGACCTATCCTGACTAGAGATGTCCCGAACAGTTCACCGGGAACCGTTCGCCGGTGAACATAGCATGTTCGCGTTCGTGGCGAACACGCGCGATGTGTTGGTCCGCCCCCTATTACATCATCATTGAGTAAACTTTGACCCGCTACCTCACAGTCAGCAGACACATTCTGGGAGGGAGGGTCTGCTGCTGATTGGGTTAATGTGTCTGCTGACTGTGAGGTACCGGGTCAAAGTTTACTCAATGATTACGTAATAGGTGGCGCACCAACACATCGCGTGTGTTCGCCACGAACGCGAACATGCTATGTTCGCCGGCGAACGGTTCCCGGCGAACTGTTCGGGACATATCTAATCCTGACTATGTTTAATAGGGTACTGTGTGGTTCTGGACTCTTATGTTTTTTTAGCTTACGTATTGGATATAATAGTATTTTCTTATGTTCTGATTCTTAATATAAATATATAAATTAGCTGAAGGAACCACACAGGCCCACAGGTAGGTTTCCAGAACAGGATAAAATCTCATATTGGTATAACTGATCTGTTGGTGTACAGTGTCACAATGTTAGTAAGGTAGTGAGGTTAGTATCACGCCATCACACTAACAGACTATCATCAATCTAACAGACTATCATCAACTATAAGTACATATCAAAAACCTTCACTTTCAAACCTTTCTTAAAATAAAAACACGAGACTGAAAAAGCTATATTTTTTTTTAATGCAAACAATGTATAAACTTTAACAAAAAAAATAAAATACATTTAATAATTGCCTCTCAAAACTGACAGGCGAAGGATAGATAAGAGGAGCTGTAAATACCTCTCTCTACATGACTACTAAATGGCTCTTGGCGAGTCCGGGGCATACACACCGGAATATGAAAGCACTGTTTAGTAGACATGTAGAGAAAGGACAACTCAGGAATAGAGAGGGAGAGAGACAGAGATTTTCTTGTTACATGTCTGCCTAGGTTTTCTTTTTACTTGCCATGAGGACTTCTGGTCTCCCTGCAGCTCAACGTCCAGTGATATCAGTGGCTAAGCTGTATAAGTGCAGGGCTAAGGCAGAGTGCATGTAAGAATGGAGTGGGTGTGACTTTATTTAATAAAGAATCCTGCCAATCATATTTTATTTGCGAAAATGATCTATATTCACAAAACAATACAGAATATTAATGCAAAAACACAGAATATTAATGAGGTCAAAACTTAAAATCCCCATTGTTACAATTCGGTGTGAGCAGAATAAATACCAACTCACACCAAGGAGTCCCAAGAATCAATGGATACGCATGGCTCCCTTCTGTCAGCTTGGGACATTTTAGTGGCCCCAGACTAACAGGTGAGCTACACGTAGAGCTAAGATTGAGATCGGCCTGTAGCTCTTTAACCCCTTAAGGACACATGACATGTCTGACACGTCAGCTACACTTGTTCTCTTAATGGATATGGTGCTTGGGAGAACCCCAGGGTCTGATGTGACCCTGAAGGGTCACTCTCTTTACCCCAATGCCATTCTGATCAGTGCTATGCTTTGTTAGTTGCCCAGCAAAGATTGCAAAGCATTGGGCATAATGTCTTCAATATGAGAGATAAGAGATTGTAATATTGAAAATAGCCAGTAGATGGCAGAAATGTACCACTCCCTGTTTTAATTTAGAATCTCTTTACAATAACAGTAACTGTGAAAATTAAGTTAAGGATTAAAAGTAAGGATAATTATTCAGTTTGGAATAAGTATTAGGTTTAAATACATAAAGGGAATCAACACAGTAAAGGAGGAGACTTAATTTAAAATAAGAACAACTACCACAACAAGAGGACATAGTATTAAATTAGAGGGGCAAAGGTTTAAAAATAATATCAGGAAGTATTAATTTACTGAGAGGGTAGTGGATGCATGTAATAGCCTTCCAGCTGAAGTGGTAGAGGTTAACAGTAAAGGAGTTTAAGCATGCGTGGGATAGGCATAAGGCTATCCTAACTATAAGATAAGGCCAGGGACTAATGAAAGTATTTAGAAAATTGGGCAGACTAGATGGGCCAAATAGTTCTAATCTGCCATCACATTCTATGTTTCTATGTTTATGTTTAAGATTAGGTTTACAAATCATTTTAGTATTAGATGATATTTCAGATTAGGGTTCGGTTTATGGTTCAGATTAGAATTAGGGTCAGCACGGAATTCCCTCTGCTGAACTCAGCAAGGGAATTCCTCTGTTGACACCAGCAATCCTTCTAACAGTATTGCTAAAGTTAGGATTAAAATTATAATTAGGGTTAGACATGAGATTAAGGTATCAGTTAGAATTGGGGTGTTGTTTATGATTAGATTTATGGTTAGATCTGGGATTAGGATTTATTTTAGATTTAGGGCTTGGTTTAGTATTAGGGATTTAGATTAAGATCAAGATCGCTACTTCTCAAAGATTTACAAGTGGGGTATTGTTATACCCAGGGGATGTTCCTAAGTACAGCTAAGATAATTTTATTATAGTGGGACATAAAAGATTTTGAAAATAAGCATAAATATACTATGTGTATGTAAAAATGTAAAAATAAAAATGAATACCATAAACTTTGAAAAAAAAGTAACTTCAATAAAGCTCAAACAATATTATGTTAGAGTTCCCATGGTGTCCACGTTTGCAAATGGTATGGATTTATGGTGTAACTTAAATAAATGAGGTAAGACCCACCTCCAATTTGCTATTTTTTTCAAAAATGGTACTGGGCTGGATATAATGTCAGCTTTGCATTTTCACAAACGCGGGTCATTATGTGCTCAGGAAATATAGTTGAGCTTAATTTTGTAATTTATTTTACAGTAGCATATATAGAGTTTCTAAAATAAACTGCTAAACTGTAATGTGTGTACAAAAATGCAAAAATAAATTATTAAAAAACAATATAACAACATTTAAAAGAAATTGGTGCTAAAATGGCTAAATATACCATATGACATACCCTGAGGTGTCAAATTTCACAAATGGTATGCATTTATGGTGTCATTTAACTGTCAAACTGCTACAATGCCCCAAAATGAGACAAAGACCCATCATATCCATCTATCAAAATTCTAAAAACTGTTATGGTCAGGACTCTTTTATGGAACTGTAGCTTCACAAGATATGAAGACATATATTAGGGGGATTTGATTAATGCATTAGACTATGCTGAGCATAATTTGGAGGGTGGGGTGATTAAAGTAGCACATGTCATATTTTAAAAATGGCCAGCAAAAATTAAATGTGTATGTAAAATATGCAAAAAAATAATATTTTGCCACAAATTGACATAAACTGGTGAAAAAATTTTAATCATGTAAAAGCACAACATACACCATATGAGATACCCTGGATTGTTTACTTTCACAAATAGTAGGCCTTTGTGGGGTAATTTCAACAGTCAAACTGCTACAATGCCCCAGAATGAGACTTGCACTCATCAAATTCATCTATCAAAATTCTTACAGTGAAAACTGAAATGGTCAGGTTTCAAATTTAACCCCTGTCACATATGTCATGTGTCCTTAAGGGGTTAAGGCTAAAATAGACGAACTGGAAACATTATCCCAGTCAACTTTGCTTCCGGTTTGGCTATTGTAATGTTAAACATGAAATTCACTTTGATTTCTCACTTTTGTGAATAACCCAATAAGCATGACTGAAATGTCAAAAAGGGAAACTTTTTTTTACATTTTTGCTTCAATTAACATTTTCACATCCGATGGAACATGGAACTAACTGAAGAGAGCTCAACATAGATTAATGTCTTATATGTCTAGAATCTAAATTAAATTTTGGTAGCTAACGCTACCCCTATGCTTACACTAACCCTACCTACCTACCTTAATTTTACCCCTACACTATGCCTAACCTATAAACAAAGCAACCCTAACCCAGCTTTAACCATTACCCTAACACTAACCCGAATGAGACTCTCTGATGATATTATTACTGATATCAGCAGATGGGAATCCTACTTAAAAAAATACTAGAGCGGTTTGTTGCTGTCACCTACTGGCTGCTTTCAGTATTACAGGCAAAGCCCTGTACCAATCACAACTGGCATGAGGGCTTGCAGGGAGAACCTGCCAAGTTCTATCTGGCATGATCGCTCAGTGGCGGAGTTCACAATGAATATCCAGGGTTATATGAAGCCCTCACTTTAAACACTGTTTTCAGCTCATTGATCAGACTGGGGCCACTAAATGTGGCCGCAGCTGACACCAAGTATCGATTAATGCCTGGATATCTTGGTGTGAGCAAATATTTAATCATGCTCACTCTACATGGCTGTCAAAGGGTATTAAAGGGACTCTCCAGTGCCAGGAAAACAAACCCGTTTTCCTGGCACTAGAGAAACCTGGAGTGCCCCCCTCCTTCCCGCCCCCCAACCCATGTCTTTGAAGGGGTTAAAACCCCTTCAGCTACTTACCTGAATCCAGTGCCGATGTCCCTCGGTGCTGGGTCAGGCGCCACCCCCGCTAGAGAGATCTAATGCATATAGCAATAGCTGTGGGCAGCGCTGGCCTTAGGCCATTAGGCGCCCTGTGTGAAAAGTCTTCACGGCGCCCCCCCCACCAAGTTGCCTGTATACACTCACACACACACAGGCACAGGCAGACAGACAGTCATAGAGCCAAACACAAAGTTAAAGTTACACACACAGTTACAGACACAGGGCCGCCATTAAGAGGTGACAACCATGATGGTTGTCACGGGCCCGGGCCCCACGTGGAGCGGCGAAACTGCCGCAGGTGCATCTGCACCGGGGCCCAAGCATTTAGGGCCACCCGATGAGCCCTATATCTTTAGGGGCCCGGTCAGTGCTGCAGCCATGTAATAGCGCGACCTGGCCCCTTTAAAAAAAAAATTGTGGCTGCATCGCAAGTGCTGCTGGGAGGAAATGACAGGCCGGTCACTTCATCCTAGTTTACACCGCGCGGGAAAAAGGCAGCCAAGGAGAGGTATCCACTCCCATCATTCCCAGCCACCCTCCTGCAACGAAATGGTAAGGAAGAGGAGGGTCGCTGAAAAATGAGTTGTGTGTGTATATATGTATGTGTCTGCATGTATGCATCTATCTATGTACATCTATGACATCCAAACGAAGTCACCCCAGATGTGAGGGATTTGAACCTGGGTACTTTGCAATCCTGGACCTGCTGTTTTGCCTCTGAGCCACTATTCAGCTCTTGTAATTTCCTGAAGTATAATCTTGCCTTGTATCCAGCACTGGGGGTTGGATGGTATTCTGTGGCTGCTTCAACATTCTCATGCACACCTGAAGCTGATGGCCTCATTAGAGGACTTCTGGCATCCTCTGACCTTGGCTCTCTACTCGTTTATCCCGATTTCTGGCACCCACTGACCTTTCGCTTACCCACGACGATTCTCCTGTTTATGTCCATTTCTGTGCTGTGACTTGGAGCATCATCCTGCACAGACTCACAGGCTAGGTGAGTTCTCACCTGACCACCTTGGCCTGTGTTTAATTCCAAGGGTGAGCATTTATCTGCGCTACAGACTCCCATTAAGGTAAGCCGTGACAGTTTGTCTGTCTTTATGCATGTATATATGTGTGCCATTATGTATGTATGTATGCATGCATGCCTGTATGTATTTATTTGTATGTATGGGTGTGTGTCTGTGTCAGTATGCCTGTATGTGTGTGTGTGTCAGTATGCCTGTATGTGTGTCTGTGTGTGCGTGTGTATTCCTGTGGGCGGGATTTGGAGGCAGGCACCCAGGGTTACAGGTATGCAGACACTCGCGCACAACTACAGCGACACACACAATTGGAGTCACACGCAGGCAGACAGTCACACACACACAGGCAGGCAGTCAGTCACAAACAGGCAAACAGTCACACCCAGGCAGTCAGACATACACACACAGACTTGCCTCTTTCCATTATGGCTGGAAGGGAGAGTGGGAGCAGTTGGGGAAGCAGGGACATCTTCTTTCTTCCTGTGCAGCAGTTACAAGGGGCTTTGGGTAGGTATTCGCCCCGCCCCCGCTGCCTCGATATAAAAAGTTCTAGTCTCGGGTGGGGAATAATTAATCCTCCAACCGGGTACCTGTTTTTGCTCCCCGTCACCCGGCCATGTGTGAGCTGTGTCGGCCACATGGCGCCCCTTGGACCATGGCGCCCTGTGCGGTCGCACAGCTCGCACACGCCTAAGGCCGGCCCTGGCTGATGGTGCATTAGACCTCCCATAGGAAAGCATTATTCAATGATTTCCTATGGGTAAAAACTGACTCTGGAGGTCCGTGAGGACCAGGTATCAACTGTGCCTTGACGTGGCAGGTGAGCTTACAATCAAGTGGCCACTGAACTGATACAAAAAAAAATCCAGTTATTTAAATGTGCACAGGGATTTGGGATAGTTTGCAAGTAACACTATTCTTTGTTTTTTATTGTATCAATTCATTTAACCCTGCTCACACCAGATGAAGGACATATCAATACTCCCTAACAGCGTTAAAGCATAGTATAGTTAGGATATAGCAACACATCCTAACATAGTGAAGGGATTCAAATGTTGGACAGCCATTATTACTGTTTTCAATTTGTAAAATCCATTATGAAATATTTTGATCTCTCTATGTACAGCAGCAAACAAGTATCATCTTTTCCTGTAGTATTTGATAAGATAGTTGCAATGTGTAAATAAATATGGTTTCCTATTTTTGTTTTGTTGATTTGAAGTAGTTATGGTGCAGGGAGCCTGCACATACAGAGATATAGCAGTTTGCTGTTGGATGTGTAAGTCTACCCCAGCAGCATCATTAATGGACCACTATAGGCACCCAGACCACTTCAGCTCAATGAATTGGTCTGGGTGCCAGGTCCCTCTAGTTTTAACCCTGCAGATGAAAACATAGCAGTTTCAGAGACACTGCTATGTTTACACTGAGGGTTAATCCAGCCTCTAGTGACTGTCTCACCGACAGCCACTAGAAACCGATCCATGATTCACAGTGAGAAAACTTAAAAATGTAAATAAAAATTATTTGAAAAGAACAAGAATAAAAGTCAGTGAGATGATGCTGACGTTCATAGGAAAGCATTGAGTTATGCTTTCCTATGGGCGGTTTGAATGCGCGCATGGCTCTTGCCACGCATGCGCATTGGGCGCTGACGTCTGCAGGAGGAGGAGAGTTCACCAGCGCCGAGGGAGCCCGGCACGGGAGAAAGGTAAGTGGCTGAAGGGGTTCAGCCCAGCATGATGGGGGCTCTGAGGGTGGGGGGGACCTAATGACCAAAAAGTTGCCAGGAAAACGAGTTTGTTTTTTAGGCACTATAGTGCTCCTTTAACTAGCTCTTAACTCAAGTAATGTCAGTTCTGTGTATATCTGGCAACTGTTATCAGCAAGCATAGCAGGCAAGCATCCGGCATAAGACGACCAATGCAGGCACGCCCACTGTCCAAATCCTCCCCTCAGTTTGTCCCATTGTGGAGGAATTTCCTAACTGGAGGATGCAGAGAGAACGTGGACTTGCTATGGGATTACTCCCAAGTTTTATTTTGTGGTGGTGGGGGCAATGCCAGCAACGGCTACTCTAACTACAGTGTTTTCTAAAACTGTTTTGGTTGGAGTAACCTTTTAAAGCTTTATTTTGTTGTATAGCAGTGGTTCCCAAACCAGTACTCAAGTTCACCCTAACAATCCAGGATTTAGGGATTACCCAGTTTTGTTTAAGGTGTTTTTAGAAGGAAAAAAACAGTTTAGATACAACAGGGTAATCCCTAAATCATGGACTTGTAAGGGGTACTTGAAGACTGTGTTGGGAACCGCTGCTGTACAGGCTAGGTTAAATCAAATCGTGGGATCTCCAAAGATTGCTGACACCAGTCCATACCCTGATTGGCAACATTGTTCACTTCAAAAATAAAGAAACATACCCCACATGATCCCAGAGATCCCTCTTTATAGACCTATTTGTTAGTTGCCAAAGATAAGTATGTCGTTTTTTTTTGTTTTTTTTTTCAACTATATTATAGTATTATATTTTCTGTTCTAGTCTAATGAGAATGGCTTTTAATTACACTTTTTTTTTTTTTTTTACAAAATGCTAATTCACTACTATCTGGGTGGAAAGGTCTCTCTACAACTTTTAGCGTTTTAGCTTCAAATATGCAGCGGTGGACTTCTTGGCAAGAATTTGCAAGAGAAACAAAAAAATCTTCATCTTTGATTTCAAATGGATCCTCTTCAAATAGCTGAAAAAAACAAAAACAAAACACAACTGAAAAAGTGTCATGGGTAGGAAAATGAAAAAACTCAAGTTTTCTCTTTTTGGCTTAAAGGAACACTGTATGCACAATAACTACAGCTTCTCATTAAATGCTGGAACTTCACATCAAACTATCCTTCTTGGGGAGGTAATTGATATGTTATGTTGGGAATTCAATTGATTCTATTGTGTGTTAGGTTATCTTTCATGTTAGACAAGCTGCAGCAGAGAGGCTGTGAAAATGCCAATTCTTTTGTAAAACCACTCAAAAACTTTTGACAAAAACTGGGGGTTTCAAAAAGATTAATATCCAATCTGAATTATCCCTGTAAAATGGATCTTGGAATTGTCCCAGGGCATGCCTGAAGAGAAGTGAGACTTGCCTATGAAAGCTGTCAGGTTGGTTGGTTGGCTTGCCGAGATTTCAAAAACGGAGAAAGCCTTTTTACAGGCTTTTCTTGCCTTGAAGCTCATTATTCACGGAGTCCTCGAGGAGCTCACTTTAGTGTATTTTTGATGCAGCGGGGCTTTTTAACATGGTGTCATGTTTTTTAGAGCAGATGTAAGGAGGAAGACATCTGATGCAGTGTTAATTTTTTTGATGTACAATTTTAGTCGACTAAAACTAGACTAAAGAAAAGAAAAAGTTACCTGCGCTCTCTCCTTAATCCCTATGTATATTTAGACAAATGGAGGTCATTTAGTTGCTCCAATGGCCATTGGAGGGAATGCCCGCCTGCCAACGTCAAGGCAGACCCCCCTAAGCGGGTCCTAACACTGACCCTTCTCTTTTTGTATTTACTTTGTATCACACAGCCTTGTTACAATGCTACCGCCCATCCCATGTGTTCCCTATTAAGGGTTAATAAGTATATAGAGGTGTATATAAAAAATACCCCTCTCTGTCTCATTAGAGATATCTTTGCTAGAAGCTCAAGGAAGCAGGCTGAAGGGTCAGTGTTAGGACCCGCTTAGGGGGGTCCTCCTTGACGTTGGCAGGCTATTTAACTATTGGCCAGCTGGCTGCTGGCATCAGCGGTCAAATAGTGTGGATTTTTTTTTTCAATTTGGGGACAAGGATTTTAACAATCTTGGTCTGGATTTCAGTGGTCTGGCAGAGTTTATGCCAGCTAAAATCAAGACCATATTCAGGCTCATTCGGAACCTGGTTAGCAAACTCTGAACATTGTTAAATACACTGAACAAAATTTACAAACGCAACACTTTTGTTTTTGCCCCCATTTTTCATGAGCTGAACTTAAAGATCTAAGACTTTTTCAATGTGCACAAAAGGCCTATTTCTCTCAAATATTGTTCACAAATCTGTGTTAGTGAGCACTTCTCCTTTTGCCGAGATAATCCATCCACCTCACAGGTGTGGCATATCACGATCCTGATTAGACAGAATGATTATTGCACAGGTGTGCCTTAGGATGTCCACAATAAAATGTGCAGTTTTATCACACAGCACAATGCCACAGATGTCGCAAGATTGAGGGAGCGTGCAGTAAGTTGCTTATAATAAGTTGCTAAATGTTGTCTGCTATCATTTGGTTATTTGTATTTTATTGAAGTTGTCACAGCAATCACTGTAAGCAGAGCTGCAGAGGAATGGGCAGAGAGGACAATACCTGACTGGAAGGAAAGCTGCAGCCTGGTCAGGTGGAAAAGTGCCAAATGAAGCTCAGTCAAGCCTTCCAGGGTTCCGGCAAGCGGCTAGGAAGCAGACTGGGCGGAGGTACTCTGAGTAGAGGATCTCCATCACAGGCGGATATCCCTTCTCCTTCCATTACATCTCTTCCTAACTTTTAACTCCTTATTCACATAGTTTTGGTTAAAGTTTAAGTGTCATAATCCTGTGCATCTTGAGAACTCCTACAATAAGGTTCTCTTTTCCAAACAATATCATTTTTGTTCTACATAACTGAAGGCACATGAATAATTGTTTCTTTCTTTTATTGAGAGACCTGTGAGTCTAATCTATTTTCTTTGGATCCTGTGAGACTCATTTTGTTAATGCTTTTCAAAAATTTCTCAATAAAAAGATTTAAAAAAATAAAGAAAGAAAAAAAGATTGTGTATTTTTGGACAGTTTTACTTTAAATGGATACTATAGGCATAAAACCACTTTTAGTTTAATAAAGCAGTTTTGGTGTATAGATTGTTTCCGTGGCAGTCTCATTAACCCATTAACGCCGTTACGGCGTGCTATGCCGTCACGGGTTAAGTGGGCTTTAAAGCCGTTATGACGGCATAGCACGCCGTAACGGCTTGCAGCCCCAGGAGGTAAGTTATACTTACCTCCGCCGCGATCCGCTTCGGGAGGACTGCCTCACAGCCCAGGCAGCCCTCCCACGGCAAATCAGGCCCCCGGGGGCCATGTGATCGCTCTCAAAGAGCGATCACATGGCCCTCTATAGCTGGCTGTGGATCTGCCAGCAGGGGGACTGTTTGAAACATCAGACAGTCCCCCTGCTGGTGGGAAGTATAAAGAATAAATAAAAGACAAGTGTAAAAATAAATTAAATATATTTTTATATATATATATATAATATGTATATATATTATATATAATATATATACATATTATATATATGTAACGTCATACAAAGTGTATTTTAATATTAATATAAGTATATATATTAATATTAAAATACACTTAGAATGACGTTACATATATATAATATGTATATATATTATATATATAATAGATGTACATATATATATTATATATAAATACGTATAATTAAAATAATAAATAAATAAAATAATAAAATAAATAAATAAAATATTGAAACAAAATTTAATATAAATTATATATGCATATGTAATTTCATTCTAACTGTATTTTGTTATTAATATATATATATATCGGTAACAAAATACACTTAGAATGACATTCTATATATATCTATATATATATAAAATACAAATAACCGCAAATATATATATATATAGATAAATACATATAATTACATAAAAGATTACATTAGTATACACGTAGAATTTAAATACCTATAAATGCATATATATTAAAATTCTACATGTATATTTAAATAATCTTTTAACGTAATTATGTGATTTGATTAATTAAAATTTGATTGACATGCATGACAACACAGGGAGAAAGTGCAGAGAATTTAATTCGCAAGCACTATATTTGACCCTGTAACTCTCCAAGACACCATAAAACCTGTACATAGGGGGTACTGTTTTACTCGGGAGACTTCGCTGAACTCAAATATTCGTGTTTCAAACTGGTAAATTGTATTACAATGATGATATTTTAAGTAAAAGTGACGTTTTTTGCATTTTTTACAAGCGAACTGCACTTTTATGGTCTATATTATTGTTGTAATATGTTTTACTGTTTTAAAACACTAATATTTGTGTTTAGTGAAGTCTCCCGAGAATAACAGTACCCCCCATGTACAGGTTTTATGGTGTTTTGGAAAGTTAGAGAGTCACATATAAGGCTTGCATTTCATTTTATTCACATTGAAATTTGCCAGATTGGTTATGTTGCCTTTGAGAGCGTATGGTAGCCCAGGAATGAGAATTACCCCCATGATGGCATACCATTTGCAAAAGTAGACAACCCGAGGTATTGCAAGTGGGGTATGTCCAGTCTTTCTTAGTAGCCACTTAGTCACAAACACTGGCCAAATATTTGTTTTTTGCTTTTTTCACACAAAAACAAATATGAACGCTAACTTTGGCCAGTGTTTGTGACTAAGTGGCTACTAAAAAAGACTAAACATACCCCACTTTCAATACCTTGGCTTGTCTACTTTTTCAAATGGTATGCCATTATGGGGGTAATTCTCATTCCTGGGCTACCACACCGTCTCAAAGGTAACATTACCAATCTGGCAAATTTCAATTTGAAAATGTAATGTTCTATATTTGACCCTGTAACTTTCCAAAACAACATAAAACCTGTTAATGGGGGGTACTGTTGTACTCGTGAGACATCGCTGATTACAAATATGTGCATTTTTTTGCAGTAAAACCTAACAGTATTATGACATTCACAGTTAAAATGTCAGACGGAAATGCAAATTTAAAAAAAAATCTTATTTTCTCACTTTTTTTTACTTTTATTCATAATAAATGATGTTCCATATATGAATAGTTAATGATAGATTAAAGCCCTGTTTCTCCTGAACAAAATGATATATAATAAGTGTGGGTGCATATAATTTGAAAGAGGGGAACTACGGGTGAACAGACATATAGCGCAAATTCCAGTTTTTGTTTACGTTTTGTTTTGATCATAACGTGCACTATTGACTCCGTCCTGAAGGGGTTAATCAAATATCATCTGCTATTTAGGAGGTAAATAATTTTTGTTTCTGTCTGTGCAGCTACACCACCCATGGTTGAATAACAAGAAAGAAAAACAGGTTGATTTTTAACTAGATGTTAACTTGCTTTAGAAGTTGTTATCTCTTGCTCTGTAAATTTAACTTTAATCACACACAAGAGGCTCCTGCTGGATAAAGAATGCTATTAACAGAGCAGGAGATAATACATTCTAGATTATTGTGCAAAAATGATTCTATGATATCTAGGTTCCTTTTCAGGAAGTGTTTGGGAAGGCTGTGCAAGTCACATACAGCGTAGTGTCACTGGGGCTGCATAAACAAAGTAATATAACTCCTAAATGGTAGAATTGAGCAGTGAGACTACAGGGGCAATATCTATACACCAAAATTGCTTAATTAAGCTACATTTGTTTCGGTGCCCGTAATATCCGACAGTTGTGGGACAGTTCCCAGGTAACATTTTTTAGTTTTTCTTGAGTTTTGAGCAAAGGGCTACTTTACTTTGGGTTCTATTTTCGGAATCACACAATAAAAACAGTTGTAGTGGGTGCTGCAAGTGTAAACACCACATTTCAACACAAAGTGCAGTACAAAAAAAACTACACCCAGATTGCATATCCTAAAACCAGACTAGACTAACAAATACAAATGTAAATCTATCAGACTCCATGAGGCTTCACCCTGAGACCCTTATCAACTAGTTACAATGGAAAGCAAATGAAGTATGGCTGTCTGTTTGATAGGTGGAACTGGCAGATAAGAGATAAATAAGGGTTTGGGATTTTTTTTTTAACCAGGACTAAAAGTTATGAGAAAATTTAATTTATATTTCAAGTAAAAAATAAAATTATTGAATAACAAATGCCATTGCTGCTCCCTCTGATCTTCCATCCCTGCATTTTTGTTCACAGGACTAGGAGAATGTACCAATCTGAGATTGATGTGAATGACAGCCAGTGGGACAAAGCCGGTTCCCTGCAAGTACAATCCATTGGAAGTCTGGTTGCTTAAAGACTTTGGAGAAAATTTCTAGATGCCAGGCCCAATTCCTGTGTTGTCATTGCCAGATTAAGATTGCCCAGGGCCCTGGGCAGGATGCAAGATTGGGGCCATGGAAGCTGTTCTGTGATTGTAGCGTGCGGAGGGGAGGCTGATTGTGCCTGTGTGTATGTTGTGTTTGGGTGTGTGTGCGTGTTTTGCACCCCTCCTGCTTACCTTTCCCTGGTTTTCCAATGGGGAAACAGGGAGCAGAATCTCTGGCTGTCTGGTGGGGGAGCATTAATGTCTACACCAATATTGGATGCAGACCTCTTTAAGAGCTCTGTTGCGGTTTGACAGAAGTTTCTGGAAAATCATGAAGGAGCTTTTAAAGTGGCCTGCTGCCAATATTAGTGCAGACCACAAAGCTCCCTTGAGCAGGTACGGTGGTTCAGAACTGAGCAGAGAGATCTTTTGATCTTCAGAGCTCCAGTCCCCTCTCTGAGCAAAGCATGAGGCACCACCTAAGCTGCTTTGTAGGTAATCCGACTCTGGCCACAGCAACACTACACTTTGAATATGCGCTATGGCATCATTTCTGAAACCATCCCCACACTGCAAATTTGCCACCACTCATGAAGACTTTCCTCCTGCCAAGTCCTGAACTGTCCCCTGAACTCCCTTGTAAAATTTGGTACAATAGCATTTGACAATTATTTATAATTATAATACATGCAAAAATTCTAGTACTTTACCTGAGCGGCGGGTGGGGGCCCTAAAGTAAAATAAGGGGGGGGGTACTTATTGTCCTCCCCCTGGCCCCCACCCCTGAGCTGTGGGTGGGGGCCCTAAAGTAAAATAAAAGGGAGGGAACCTATTGTCCACCCCCTGCCCCCCCCCCCCCACAGGCAGCTCACTGTTTACTAGACATGCCCCTACTCTTGGTATAATTTACTATTACTAAGTAATCTTTACTTAGTATTAGTAAATTTGGCTGAAAGACCAATTTAGGTCTTTCAGCCTTTTAGTAGATAGCTCCCTAATACCGTGGGAATTAGGAAGTTATCTACTTATTCATTCCTGTCATTCCATTGACAGGCTAAGTAACTTGCATTTTATATGAATGTGTGTTACTTGATTGTTGTAAGTGTTGCAAATGCTTACAGCCGAATCCTGGCTATGTTTGTATACTTTTTATTTAAACTTGTATACAGTGTAACATTCTTCATTCTTCCACTGGGTAGGTATATTAGTACTTAGGCAATACTGTGCTTCGGAACTTCGGCAAATTTGACTGGCAATTCAGCTATTCGGACATTCGGAAGTATCCGAATGTCCGAATTGCCCGAAATTCGTCCGAATTGACATTCGGAATGAAACAAATTGCACATGTCTAGCTTTGAAATAATCTGTTTCCTATTTTGCCTTCTAAGTTTTTTCCCTTTACTTTTTTCTACTCGTGATTTGTTCTCTTCTTATTTCTTTCTCATTGTTTATCCTTCCTCTTATTTTGTATGACCTTGTAGACGAACTCCAGTTGTGTTGATTTCTCGAATTTCTATCCCCACATGCTAATTTCTTCTTTTGCTTACTATCATCTCCTAGACTATAGCCTTCCTCTGTGTGATATGTTCATCCTCTTGGTCTTGGACTTTAGGTTCAGATAACTATCCTACACTCCACTTTGAAAGCTTAACGTTTCATGATACCACAAAGGCATAATAATGGTTGTAACAAAAGTTCTATGAAAAGGTAAATAAATACAATAATTGTTTAGTTATCAACAAAATAAACAAATTTCCAGGATTTGGATAAGCTTGGACGATTTTTACCAACAATGGATACATGCAACACCAAGCAAGTTAAAACAAGTGCTCACCAAGATGGAAACGTTATTGTAGCAACAATGACCAACAATGTGTTGGTCATTGTGGTGACAATAAACATTTTCATGGTGTCCCTTGGTGATTGCTTGTTTTGATGTGCCTGGTGCAGTGTTGCATTTTTTTTTGTATTAAGGATTGGAATTTCTGTGACATTGTCTATGGATTTGGATTGTCCGTGGAAGTAGAGGACATTTTCCCTTTACGGAAAAGTTTTGTGCTTTTATACTCCTTGTTCATAAATGCCTTTTTCAGACTCCTGTGCGCCTGGCAGTTTTCTTTTTTGAATGAATTCCTTTATTTGGTCTCCATATTTAACAACCTATTTAAACACGGTTCTCTCCCTTAAAAAGTGTTAATTACAAACATGTCTACTGCCAAAATCTGATAATTCCCACAGGTTCTGGGAAGCTTTCACACAATTTCGCTTCTCAATAAAAACAGTGCAATTTTCACTAAAACTAGCTAACAGGATCAATACCTTCTTCAAAAGCTGGTTCACCCCAACTAAGTAAAGTTTATCACCTGCAGAGAGGCTGCAGACAACTGTTGATACTGTATGGACCTTATCTGGGTGGCATCTCCAGAAGAGGATGAGTTTGAAGCATATCATTTTTTGCCCTTTGCTTTTTTAACTTATTTTTTTTGAATACACTACCTGCTTAATGCATATGAAAATTAAGGGCTCAATTCCTGCCTATTGTATACAGTTGTAGACAAAATAAAATAATGCATAAAAATAAAAGACAGATATATAATTTTAAATTGGTTTGTTTTTGTTTAATACAGAATACCCCATTCAGAGCCGGTGCAAGTTTTTTTTTGGCTACACAAGAGAAAATGCATTTCGCTGCCCACCTCTCCCCCCAGAAAAAAAAATGCATCTTCACTTGTGTCTCGTACCCTCCATTTGAATTTCTTACCCCTTTAGTGTATTTTATCCCCCCCTTTAGTGTGTCTTACACCCCTTGTGTTTCTTACAACCCCAATCTCTAACTTCCCCCAGCCCCTTTGTGTGTCTCTTTCTTTCCCCCAGGCCCCCTGTGTGTCTTTTTCTTTCACACAGACCTTTTCATGGGGGCTCTAACATCAACCAGTTTTGTGTGTCCATCCTCCCAGGTGTTTTTCCTGCCATGCAGACATAGATATATATCAATACACACAACCATACAGGCACATAGATATGTAGGCACACAATCAAACAAAAACAGTCATACAGGCATAAAGTCATACAGGTGCATTATGATACAAAACATAGAATACAGACACACACAGAGATATGCAGAAACTGTCATACAGAGATATACAGAAACAGACATACAGATACATAGACGCAGTCATACAGAGACATAAAGACGTAAGCCTACAGAACAAGGCATACAGAGATATACAGACCCAGTCATACAGAGACATACAGAACAAGGCATACAGAGACATACGGACAAAGTCATGCAGAGACATACATACACATGGGCTGTAAATGGGGATTCTGGGGGGCACAGGAGCTCTAGAGGGGGGCACAGAGGCTGGAGGAAGGTTAAAAGTTCTGCAAAGGGGTGGCACATGGGCTGTAGAGGGAGGCACAGGGATTGTAGAAATGAGGCACAGGGGTTGTAGAGGATGAAATATTAGGTGCAGATAAGCATAATGATATGGATGGATACAGGGTATGGCCTCTAATTGGTTAAAATAAATTAAGGATTGGGTGCTTTCACAGTATCAAAGTAAATTATGTCCACGTAATACAGATCTCATAATCCTTTTTTTGATTTACATGAATCAGAGAATTTACTTCCCTTTAGCCCTGAAAACATGATTTCAAATTCACCAGAAAATCTGAAAACGTCCTTACCGTTTCTATTGCTTTTCTTCTTTATTGAGACATAAAATACAACTCCAAGAATAGAAAGAAAAGCGAAAATACCAATGACAATGCCGATTATTGCACCTACTGAAAGTCCACCTCGGTTTCCTTGAGCTGTATCTGGGTGGTCTATATAAAGAAATTGCAAAGTTACACACATGCACTATCAAAAGACACAAACTGAAAATAAGCCGAATGACCTGTAGAACACAAATTCCTCTTCACTCAACAAACAAAAGCATGATATATTTCACAGGATATTACAGGGACAATGTGACATGTCTAGATCTACACCTGCGATTTCGAGCCCCGTTCTCAGAGACCTACAATGAGTAAGATCCTCATTCCCTAAATGCTACTAGATGAGTTTTGGGCAACCAAATAAAGTCATGTAATTACGAAACCAAATATGTTAAAGCGCACACAATGATTAAAGTTACTTTACCTTTTTAAACAAAAAAGGGGGTTGTTTTCAATATAACCATAAAATGGCCCCATATAACTTAAGCATAGAAAAAAGAATCCATAGTGCTAATGTTTTATAGACAAATTTGTTTCAAATTCTGTGCCTCTCTAAAAAAAAAATCTAGATTTAGTTCCCACATATTTTAAATTATCATGTTCTTGAGTTCAAATATGCCAGTTTTTATTACCGTATATACTCGAGTATAAGTCGACCCGAATATAAGCCGAGGCACCTAATTTTACCCCAAAAAACTGGGAAAACTTATTGACTCGAGTATAAGCCTAGGGTGGGAAATGCAGCAGCTACTGGTAAATTTCTAAATAAAATTACATCCCAATACAATTACATTAATTTAATATTTATTTAGTGTGAGTATATAATGAATGCAGTGTGTGTGTGTGTGTTTGTGTAGTGTGTGTGTATAATGAATGCAGAATGTGTGTGTGTGTGTGTGTGTGTGTGTATATAATGAAATTCACTTTGAGATTTTTTTTTCATTCAGAACCATTTCTACTTTGGTGAATACCTCTGTATTTCTATACTTTGAGAAACATTGATAACACTAAGGTGTTTAATCACTAAACACACCTTTTTAGTAAAATCACACAATAACAACAAATGTGCTCCAATTGCAGTAAGCTGTTCCAGATTTATTGTTTTAATTTCTAATTTTCTTTTTCACAGTAACTCCCTCGGCACCCTGCCTGATATTGTTTCTGGCAAGCTGAGTGGTTGTCAATGTCAGACATTGAGTGAATGAGAACTAAAACCCCAGACAATGTTGGGGGCAACAACTACACTTTTAGGAAATTACTAGTCCAACTGGTCACTTATGCATAGGAAAACCAAACCTCCTTTTAACTAAGAATGCTCATAAAAAAAAAATACATCCTTCAAAACAGCCTTTATCTTTTAGGTTTTAATTCAACCATGCAATGTACACCAATATTCTCAGATTTATACTTGAGGTTCCTGGTTTGCTCTCATGTCTAGGCAAGAGAAGATGCTTAAGAAAACCCAGGGGGGGGGGGGAGGTGGAGAAGGGGGGAGGCAGCGGAGGCGGCAGCAAGCGCTTACTTACCTTTGCAGCAGCTCCAGTCATCTCCCCAGTGTAAATCTCGCGGTCTGCGTGCCGTGCTGAACGTTGCCACGGTAACCAGTGGCAACGCTCTGACGGACGCAGGTCTCGCAAGATTTACACTGGGGAGATGACCGGAGCTGCTGCAAAGGTAAGTTATAGCACGTTGCCAGCCCCCAACAGGACCGCTGGGCTTGTAATAAGCCCGGCGGTCCTGGTCTGTATTATGGCAATGTAAGTTGCCATAACTTACATTGCCATAATACATTGACTCGAGTATAAGCCGAGTGAGGGTTTTTCAGCACAAAAAATGTGCCGAAAAACTCCGCTTATACTTGAGTATATACGGTAACTATTTTTTTTAAAGATTTCCTTTATCACTTGCATATTTAAAAAATGAAGGGAACATGATCACTATCAGACACTACTGTAATCTATGTGTTAACAGATTGCACTATGGTTTATTTTTTCTATGCTTATGTTATATAGGGTCCTTTTATGGTTATATTGAAAACAACCCACCACACATTTTTAAAAACAAGGTAAAATAAAATAATGTATCATTGTGTGCGTTTTAACACTTTTGGTTTGGTATTTTACGATTTCTGCTAAGTGTACTGGGTGACAATACACTTTAAGTTGTTTTTAGACCGCACTGGATTATTATTGTATATAGCGCCATATATCCCTTATAACTTATTTCCCAAATAAAGACATTTGTCAGATCAGATTCAAAACATACAAATAATGGAATATTTATTTGTTTAACCCCTTAAGGACACATGACATGTCTGACACGTCATGATTCCCTTTTATTCCAGAAGTTTGGTCCTTAAGGGGTTAAAGGGATACTATAAGTGCCAGGGAGCTGTATTCCTGGCACTATTGTTACATCTGCCTCCCCCTCTCTCGCGCCCCCCCAGTCAGTAAATAAAGGGTTAAAAATCCTTTATTTACTTACCTGAACCCAGCACTGATGTCGCTTGGCGCTGGGTCGCGGCTCTGCCTCCTCCTCTGCCCCGGGTGCGTATTAGACCTCCCCACAGTACAGCAACGGAACCAGTGCTTTCCTATGGGGAAATAGCTGACGCTAGATGTCCTCATGCAGAGCGTGAGGACGTCCAGTGTCAGTTACCGGAGCAAAAGTCTGTTAAGATCCAGGAAGCACCTCCAGTGGCGGTCTGGGAGACAGCCACTGGAGGCAGACTTAGTGCTGCAATGTAAACATTGCAGCACTAAGTGCAATATGGACACTGCACTCAGACCACTTGAATTAGCTGAAGTGGTTTGGGTGTCTATAGTGTCCCTTTAATGACATATAAAAGTAGTGTTTTTTTTTATTTTTTTAATTACCATGCAGGTGGATTGTTTGCTTATGCAAACATACACCAATATAATGAGATCTGCTTTTAGAAATCTGTAATAGTACATTTTAATCCATCCTGTTTGTATTACTAATCAATATTTATTAGCATGTGTCTGACCTTTACTGCTTTGGTCATGTTGTGTCTTACGTTTTAGTTTTCTTTTACTTAACATTTTAAAATAGTTTAAAGGGATTCTAAGCACTATAACCACCATTTCACCCATGTTAATTCATTAGCATAGAGAATCAGCTGACTGTCAGTCAATTCATTTAATTCAAATAGGGATGAAACTAGCATATTTATTGAAGAAAAACAACTTCTGCTTTATGTACCTGGACCGGAGGTGCCCGGGGGACCAGGTAAATGTCAAACTAAAACTGCACTGTTATGGTTCCTTTAACATCTACTTCCCATAGATACATTAGCTACACATCAATATTTATTTTACAGGATTATTTCTCCCGGCATATATACACTAAACATAGCTATGCATAATGCGGTATATCTTCATATTATTGGAGTCGCTCACCTGAGACAGTCAATGTCACATTTGCCTGTTCTGATCCAGAGCTTGTTTGTATCTGTACTGTATAAATACCTGCATAGTCTTTCTGGAGATTTGGAATATATAAAGTACCATTTTTGAAAGCAACAGAGTTAGGAATATATTTGTCTCCGTGTACCGGGTCCAAACCGACTATATAGTTTAGTATTTGGTTTGATGCCATTACTTCTCCTCTGTACCAATTAAAGCTTCGGATATCGTTGGCAACATTAGTGACATTCATGTACACCGACTTATTCACAATCGGTTTAACCGGTTCCAAATTAATTGTAATTCCATTGGTTAAAGGTGCCCACAAGTTGAGGATAACTGAAAGACATAATAATTGGGAGCAGGATTACTTATATGATACTCAGACCAGAGGTGCCCATATATAAAAGTCCAACACAGACAGGTGACAGATTGTAACGTAATAGTAATAACAATGCTGACATGCCCTATTCACTGTTTGCCAGAGAAGAGGCATCTCATTGTGAAACAGCTACACTTTATATCAGTTGTTTTGGCGATACGTTTTCAGTCTTGGCACCGACAAGGTATGGAACTCTGACCTGGAGCTGTTTGGTATGACAAGATGGTTGTGAAGAACGCCTCTCAACAAACATGGTTTTGGGCTTTCATCCAACTGTCACAGGTTTGTTCTCTAGTGGCCGGCTACTTGTGGACACCAGACACTTAGTCTCCAGCAGGTGCAGCATGGGTGCATTGTTGCACATGTTCACACTGCACCAAGAACCCCTCATGGCTCAGAAAACCATAAACACAACAGGTTGCACCTAATAGCAGAAGATACTATTTTTGCATAGAAAATTGTGAAAGAGTCCAGGGGACACAGTCCAAAATGTTTAAATTTTCACCAAATTACCTCATTTCCAATAGAGTTTGATTCTCTTATAGATATGGAGCTTCAAACATATCATGCAAGTGGGCATTTACACGTTTCTTGTGTGTCTTCACCCACGGATAAAGGATCAAGCTCTATAAGAATTAAGATAATTTGGTGAAAATTTAAAATTTTGGACTGTTTCCCCGGACTCTTACAAAAATAGTATCTTATTGTTATTAGTCGTAACCAGTTGTGTTTGTGCTTTTTTGTTCAGTTACTAAGTAATTTACTGTTTGATTTATTAGCGCCGGTCCATCTCATGTACCGTATATTGTTTTCTACTTTTGCTTAACCCTTGTGGCACGTCCACCCCCTCCTTCCACATCCAGCATTGTGTATTTTATGCTATTGGTGTTTTTAACAACTTGAATGTCAGAGAGGACACCCAAAAAAAAAAAAAAAAAGACAAATCTGACAGCAAATTAAAAATTACCTACAGGATATACTATTTATATATTTTGTTTTCATTCCCAACCAACTTTGTTTTTTCATAGACAAGGTGTGCCTGGCTATCCTGACATAGTTTAGTGTACCTGTGCTGGAGCAACATGGGTCAATGTCTTCCTGGACACAGAAGTACTGTGAAGCCGAAACGCTGACCCAGTGACACTGGAATCAGGTAGGTGACTGAAAGTTTTTTTTAACCCTTTACATGAGAGGGGGGCAGGTGGTTCAGAGAGGTTATTTTAGAGTTAGGAATACATATTTGTATTCTTAATACTATAAAATCCCTAAGGACACATGACATGTGTGACATGTCATGATTCCCTTTTATTCCAGAAGTTTGGTCCTTAAGGGGTTAAGAATAGGCAGGAGTCCACTGTATGTATTTTTGAGATATTTCAATTATCTTCACTGCACTTCTAAACCCAGCATGCACTTCAGTAACTTTTACTAGTGGGAGGGAGTGAAGAACTGTCACTATCAAAGAAGTGACAGTTCTGTTTTAATCATCAATTCTTTTAAATACAAAGATAAATACGTTTTAAATAATTACAGATAAAATTCAGACATCAGAAAGATTTTATCTGTTACTCGGGGGGACGTGGAAATCATATTACTCGACATCCAGGACACGCAGTTTTTTCCCTTTTAGCCCTGTTGCAGGTGAGGGTGGGGGAAATCAGAGCTGGAGAGCATGACGATTTTGGAAGTGTCCCACGGAAATCTTGATTGGAGTGAGGCATGTATACAGCCAGCACATACCCCACACACATCACATGCAGACAGTACCCCACACACACACATATTACATACAGCCAGTCCCCCCCCCCCACCCCCCATACATATCACATACAGCCAGCACACACACAGTACGTAGGGCAAGCTACCCCCCACACACATCACACACCACTCATACACATTACATACAGTCACACATTAAACATAGCCAGCACACCACATGCATAAATGAGTCAGCACACTTCACACATACAGTCAGCACTTTCCACACACACACACACATTACACACAGCCATCACAACAAGCACATTGTATTATTATTTATAGAACCAGCAAATTTAGCAGCGATGTACAATATGTAGCTAGCACACAGCACACACACATTACACAGACAGTACACACACCATAAACAATGGCAAATGGCGAGACTATGGGATGACACAGGGTGAGAAACTTATAAGAATCCACAAATCTCCAAATCCAAGTGGCAAATATAGCCAGTGGCTATAGTGGAGTTAGGGAGTTTTTCCACATCAGCTATTTTCCATTCAGATTTAAATTGTGGAAATTCAAAATTTAGCAAATAGCTTCGTCAATGTTGTCCAGGGCTCTAAGCAGTGGCTCCAATCTTTCTAGGTGTAATTATTTTAAGTCAGGACAAGTAGATTGTCCTGATGGAGAAGTAGATAGGGCATTACACCTTGTTGGAAATTGTTTACATTTTTAAATTTAAATTTGTATTCATCATAATGTCGATTGTTCTTAGCACTCTTTGATAATAATGATATAATATTATTTTTGTAAATTATGGTATTTATTAGGGATCTTTGCATAACAAAAAATGTCAGTTTGCATACAGTATAGAGAGACACGCAGGTCTCAAACTTTCAAAAGGGATGGTCTGGCTGTGCAGGACCCGTATGTGACAAACGCTCTTTTCCACGGATGTTTGCCACGAACTCCTAAAGGAGTGTGGAAGCTGGCCCCCTGCCCACCAACTATAGTCCAGGTCTGCGACCCCATTCAGGAGTTACCCTGCACAGCAGCCATTAGCAGTTTTCCCTCTGTGCCCCTGGTTCGGCACTTTCCCTTCATTCAAATGGAAACGAACTCTAGCTCCGTGGCGGCCATTCGCATGAACAAAACCCACGAACAGTCCTCAGCGGTACTTAAGCGCTATGGAACTAATTTCGAAGTACACTGCGAGGTAGGTATTGAGTTATATTTTCTACTACGTGGACTTATCTGCTGGTAGTGTTTTATTTATAGTGAATCCAACTCACCTCAATCAGGGCTCATTCCTCAAGTATGTAAGTCTCATAGTAAGGTGCAAGCAGTGGCCATGTCTCCCACCGTCACTGTGAGTATTATATCTCGGAACCTATTGTGCATTTGCCTCTATGTGACCTCTAAATCAGATTCTCATTAAGAAAATGTTTTATTTTTTTGTTTGAATATCCCCAGTTATAATTATTATATCTTCAGCGTTCGGCATTTTTTTAATGTTTATGTGAATGTAAAAGAACAACAGGTAAGTGGAAAATAGATAGGTAGAAAAGAAAATGGAAGTAATGCTCCCAATCCCCATGTCTAATCTCCAGGTTGATCTATTGCCCGCCCATTGCCCCTTGCCACAAATTCCATCCATGGCTTCCATTTTTGTGCTTGTTTTATGCGGATGCCTGTAAAGCATTCGCTACCTGAATTTCCTCAACCCTATCCAGGCATTGCAAGGATTTTGCGGCGTTAATGGGGTGTCTGAAAATAGATTTCGGGCATTTGAAGGGATACCATAGTGCCAGGAATACAAAGCTGTATTCCCGGCACTATTGCCACTCCTTCTGCTTCCCCCTCCCTCGTGCCCCTCCTGCCACAGTAAATAAAGAGTTTAAAACCCTTTATTTACTTACCTGATCCCAGTGCTGATGTTCCTCGGCGTTGAATTGTGGTTCTGCCTCCTTCGAGGGTCCTCGGCGAGCGGGCGCTAATGCGTATGCATGGTGAATGCCGCACGCGCTTTTGGCATCCCCATAGGAAAGCATTGAATCAAAGCTTTCCAATGGGGAAATAGCTAACGCTGGATGCCCTCATGCAGAGTGTGAGGACGTCCAGCATCAGTTACTGAACCAAAAGTAGTTTAGGATCCAGGATGCGCCTCCAGTGGCTGTCTGGTAAACAGCCACTAACGGCAGACTTAGTGCTGCCATATAAATATTGCAGTTTCTCTGGATCTGCATTGTTTTACATTGCAGCTCAAAGTGCAATAGAGACAGTGCACCCAGACCACTTCAATGAGCTGAAGTGGTCTGGGTGCCTATAGTGTCCCTTCAAAGGGTGGTATTTCACCCAGGATGTCAATCCTCGTGGTTCTAAACGTGTCCCACAAAAGGCATTATGTGGGGGCAATCACACCCTGATTGTATGCTCAAACCTTGTTCTTCTCCTTTGTCTCTCCTCTAACAACTTTTCCATGATATGTACGTTTTAATAAGCATAACTTTCAATAATTCGCTCATTGTTAACGTTGATTGCACGTACTAGTACGCATACCTACTCACAAAAAATGTGCAGATTAAACTTGTCATGATGATGTTAAGTTGATATACCTGTGACTGCTGTCGTGGCATAACAGGATTGCTTGTAACCCATAATGCACAACAAAAATAAAGAATTAAAAAAAAAAAAAAAAAAACATCACACCCGTTGAACTTAAAATAAAATAAAAAACCTGAGCGCAAAAAAAAAATCCTGACGAAAAAGAAAAAACCTGAGCGTAAAAAAAATAATCCTTCTTCACCCATGAAGGGCTCCGCGCAGACTGAGCTCTGCAGGACGGGGGAAGGCTTAGAAAGCTTTGCCTCGCGCTGCAATTAGGCTAAGGACACTCTAATTGGTTGGTTTAAGCCAATCAGAGTGCTCTTTGTCATTTTACACAGCCTGGGAAAGTTCTTTGGAATTTTCCCACCCTGTGTAAAATGACAAACAGCTCTCTGATTGGCTTAAACCAAGCAATCAGAGTGTTCTTAGCCTAATTGCAGGGTGGGGCAAGGCTTTATAAGCCTTACCCCGCCCTGCGGAGCTCAGTCTGCGGGGAGCCCTCCATGGGTAAAGATGGATTAATTTTTTTTAGCATCTGATTTTTTCTTTTTCGTCAGGTTTTTTTTTTTGCGCTTGGGTTTTTTATTTTATTTTAAGTTCGACAGGTATGATGGTTTTTTATTTGGCCTTTTTTGGGGCTGAAAAAATGAAAGATTTTAGAAAAAAGAAGACGTCAAATGGTAGGTTTAATTTTTCTTTACAGGTTAGTTATTTTATTCCCCCCTCACTATTTTTTAGGGTGAGGGGGGTAGGTAGGGGGTAACTTTTTATTTGGGTGGGTGGCTAGGGGCTTAGGGACCCCTAGTCACCTTTGATGGGGGGGGGGGGGAATTTGTCTTAGGGCCAGGGGGGGGGGAGGACAGTAGGTCCCCCCCTCATCTTTATGGCCCCCACCCACCGCTCAAGGGTGGAGGCAGGGGGGGGAGGACAGTAGGTCCCCCCCTCATTATCTTTATGGCCCCCACCCACCGCTCAAGGGTGGGGGCTGGGGGGGAGGACAGTAGGTCCCCCCCATTGTAATTTATGGCCCCCACCTACCGCGCAGGGGTGGGGGAAGGGGGGAGGACAGTAGGTCCCCCCATTGTAATTTATGGCCCCCACCCGCCGTGCAGGGGGGGAGGACAGTAGCTCCACCCACTGCGCAGGGGTGGGGGGAGGACAGTAGGTTTTTTGGGGGGCTGCTCACTGCTTACTAGACATGCCCCTACTCGCAGTATAGCGAGTAGGGGCAGATTATTTACTAATACTAAGTAATCTTTACTTAGTATTAGTAAATGTGGCTGAAAGACCAATTTAGGTATTTCAGCCTTTTAGTAGATAGCTCCTTGATACCGTGGGAATTAGGGAGTTATTTACTAAGCAGCTGCAAGATGCATCCGCGGCAATGAATAGGATCGGAGTTTCATTCATTTGAATAAAATTCCGATACGAACAAAGTCCCGAATTGCGTTCTAACACGAATGGAGAAACTGTTAGAACGCAATTCGTCAGTTTTGCCGGTGACCTGTCTAAGTGACAGGACGTTCGGCAATACTGACAGGAGGCATCGTGGGAACAGGGAAGAAACCCAAGGATCATGAGAAAATTGCTGTGACCACCGGAAACTAAGCACACTTTGCTCCTCCGCTGGTCACCGCAGGTCACTGCGTAGGAAACCTCCATAAGAGAAATAGTCCCTACTTTTTCTTAAGTTTTAAAGAAAACTAGAGCAGACAGGAAGAAATGAAGAACAGATCCTGAGAGAGGGAGAGAAGATGAATCAATTGGGGAAAGATACGTTCAGCATGACAGTGCCGCTTTAAGTATTGGTTGCATTAATTTCAGACTTAATAAAAGACTTTTCTGCAACAGTTCTGAGTCTGTGTTTTATTTATTATTATGTATTTATGTGATGGTTACATTATTTTCTATTATTGATTTCACTAAGTATCAGTCCGATTTAACCCCTGCTAAGCACATGTATTACGAGAGAACACTAACAGACATTTTGTATTATAAGAGAACACTAACAGACATTACAGAGACATCCATACATATTATAAGAGAATTGTAACAGACATTTTATATTATAAGAGAACACTAACAGACATTATATGTACATGCATACCTGACAGTAGCAGCCCTTCTAGATATGTCTATAGATAAAAAAAAACACTAATAATTCTTAATTATAGCTGCATCTATAGATTTTACAATACATTACTGGCAGATCGTATACATTAAAGAATTAAACCCTGAGAAAATGTCGAATTATACAGAATTACTGTCCCAATACCGTGTCTTCGTCTCACACAGCACAGGTCATACACTAGCAGTGTGTCAAGTCATAATGGAATACAAGCGGTGATCATGCTAAGGCGCGGCCCATGTACTCACTGTGTGTACACTGTGTGTGCTGATCATGTGCCCGGCTCAGTGTGACAGTGTCCCAGTGTGTTATTTGACACTTACCTATCAGTGCTATACAAAACATGCTGTAAGGTTTGTGGGGTCGGTGTTTCTGGCAGGTCACAGACCTCGATCAGTACAGTACCACCAGGAAATGGTTACAATGTCTACTTTCACTTTCGTTTTACCACGCCTTATACTATGGGATCGTCCCACAAAGGAAGGGTTAGAGAAATGGAACGTTAGATTCTGCGGTGTGCGACTCCTATCATGCTCAGCTTACACGGCACATTACCCCTAGAGATGTTCATAGGCCTAGCTTCCGTCCACGCTATAGCTGGAATTCAAATACATAATGTAAAAAGAAGAATTTATAAAAAAATAACACCAGGTAGACATTTTATTTCCATCATTTTATGGCCTGTTCAGAAGGGACTGCATTTTTTTTAAGTCACCTACACATTTTAGTTAGCATCCAAATCATATTTTTCTTGAATAGGGTCTGTAAGGTTTTTGGGGGAGATATAGGCTGTAGTGTGTGGTGCACATGTAAATAGAATAAAAACACAAATAAAAACAAATGTAAGCTCTCTGGTCATATTTTTTACTCCTGATATGATTAAAACAGCTACAAAATATAGTTAATATTGGTAAGAAGATGAGGGGGTGGGGGTTTAATAAAAATGAATAGATAACAGACTAAATGCAAATATAGAATTTTCACAGGGGAAAGATAATTAGAATAAATAAGAATTAATAACATCATATACTGAAAAGGGTATATAAATAAATGAGACCAAATCTGGGAAATCCTTTTGCATAATAAAACAGGAAGATCATGTATTAAGAGAAGGCTAGGGCAGATTCTGAAAAATCAATAACTCTGGGACATCAGTGGGGATTCCATGTTCCTGAATTGTTTGTTGATATGCTCGTTTATTTTTATCGTGTAAGTGAATTTGTAAAAAAAAAAAGGATTGTGTCCATATCATACGACTCTTCTTCTCTTTATTCGTTTATCTCTCCCCTGCATGGTTCATCATCATTGCTTGGAGGAAGTGACGTGGTCTAGTGACTATTTTGATGTGCCTACAATCAAATTTTAGTTTGTGAGTGCACTTTATTCACTCCTAACACTATAAGTGAACGTGCAATAGTACTCTATGTTTTTTAGTTTCTCTTTTACTGTATATATTTTTTTTTTAGATTATCATTTAAGTCAGTCTCTTTTATTAGATATTCTGTGAGCGTCATGAAATATACTAGCTATATGTATAAAAATGTTAAATTAAAAAATATAGTTTCATTCAATGAATATGATTTGTAATTTTATGCATATATGTGTGTATGTATATATGTATGTGCATACACACAGTATATATACACGTTCAAGTATTATTAATAAATGTGTATTATGTTAAACTGTATATACCGTAAAATAAGTTAAAGGAACACTCCAGGCACCCAGACCACTTCTGCTTAATGAAGTGGTCTGGGTGCTGCCAGGTCCCTCTAGTTTTAACCCTGCAGCTGAAAACATAGCAGTTTCAGAGAAACTGCTGTTTCACTGAGGGTTAATCCAGCCTCTAGTGGCTGTCTCACTGACTGCCGCTAGAGGCGCTTCCGCGATTCTCACTGTGAAAATCACAGTGAAATCACAGTGAGAAGACGGTGGACGTCCATAGGTAAGCATTGAGTAATGCTTTCCTATGGTCTGTTTGAATGCGCGCCCGGCTATTGCCGCAAATGCTCATTCGGAGCTGATGTCAGCAGGGGGAGGAGAGGTCACGAGCGCTGAGGGAGCCCGGCGCTGGAGAAGGGTAAGTGGCTGAAGGGGTTCTAACCCTATAGTACTAGGAAAGCGAGTTTGTTTTCCTGGCACTATAGTTGGCCTTTAAAAAGCATTATTAATAATAATTAACTTCCAATGGTATGTTGCGTTAGCATAAATGCTAGCAAATTTATAGATTTTAATTTAAAGCTCTTTAAAAATGTCCCTCCCCTACCTGTCAATACAATCCTCAACATTAGATCTGTATTCTAGTGGCACACAGCGTCGAGTGCCATAGACTAAGTAACAGGCTGTCCTCTTGCTCCCTGTTACTGTTACTCCTCCAGCAGGCTCTTGCTGGGGGAGTATGGGACGCACTGATGCCAGTGAAGCAAGCATGTTAGTATCAGCATGGAGGATTGCCGTGGTTTTGGAGTGACCCCAAGCATGGCCAATCATTTCACACTGACACACAGCCAAACACCATATACAAGCACACTCTGCCAGCCACACACAATCACACTCAGCCAAGTCCTACACAGAATCACACTCAACCAACACCCACACAATCACAGTCAACTACCACACCCACTCTACTCAGGTGTGAGTGGGGGGAGCAAAGATAGGCCTTTTTTATTCTTGTACCAAGTCTCTGTGTTTCCTAGTTACGCCCCTGCTAGACTGCATTTTCTCCCTGGTAAATACACAATCTCTTTTTTGTTCAAAATGTCTTACTGGTTGCTTTTGGTTCCATTAAATCTCTGTTAAAATTAGAGTAGAGACTTTTGTTTTTTATTGTAGGGTACGTGGAAAATGAAGAATAAAGATGTAATAAACTCACATTTGTATGAGCTATAACCAGCTCAGGTGGAATGGGCGTTCTGCAGTATAATCCCTGCTAGTAGGATATCAGGAAATTCTGATCCACTGGTGCTGTCCAATTCTCAGGAGAAGGGAGAAAAATATATAACAGATAGTGCTCTCTGAAGATAAGATGTGGTATATACAAAACAAAATAAATATACTCACAGTATACAGTGCAGATGACACTGCACTTGAGATATGGCGTGGGTGGTATAATCCCCACCTTAGGATATATAAAATGCCAGGAAAGGATAATATAAAATTGGAGTGATAAAAATATATATAATAAAAATATGAATGGCACAGAGATAAAGCCAAACGTAATTTATTATTAAAAGTATACAATAAAATCCATTAACGCGTTTCACCTCAAGGGTTTTATCAAAATGGAATTTTTTTTTATAAAACCCTTGAGGTGAAACGCGTTAATGGATTTTATTGTATACTTTTAATAATAAATTACGTTTGGCTTTATCTCTGTGCCATTCATATTTTTATTATATATATTTTTATCACTCCAATTTTATATTATCCTTTCCTGGCATTTTATATATCCTAAGGTGGGGATTATACCACCCACGCCATATCTCAAGTGCAGTGTCATCTGCACTGTATACTGTGAGTATATTTATTTTGTTTTGTATATACCACATCTTATCTTCAGAGAGCACTATCTGTTATATATTTTTCTCCCTTCTCCTGAGAATTGGACAGCACCAGTGGATCAGGATTTCCTGATATCCTACTAGCAGGGATTATACTGCAGAACGCCCATTCCACCTGAGCTGGTTATAGCTCATACAAATGTGAGTTTATTACATCTTTATTCTTCATTTTCCACGTACCCCACAATCTGCACCATTGGTCCTTTTCCCTTTTATATTTTACATATCACGGGAGGATCCAAAGCATCATAAGAAGAGAGAACACCAGCGCAACATAGACATTTATCCTCCTCTTTATATTGACTTTTATATATATTTATATATATCCTTTTTATATTTTTATTGGGACTTATTTTATTGTATCTCTTGGCGCAGCCTTTTCTCCCCTTTTTTCCCCTGTCCTGTCCCCATACTCCCATATCCCCTGAACTCTGGGATTGATGTTGCCTTGTATGAGCCGGGATTCGGGAGCTCAAATTGCTCTGATTTTTGGAGCCCAATGGAAAACCGATGGCACAAAATGGCAACGCTTGTGTGCCTTGGAGCCCAAACGCAGTGAATAAGGCCTGGATCCCTCCGCCCCAGCGGCAACAAGGCAACATGTGGATTACCTGTTTCTTAAGCTCTCCTCGGTGGAGCATGCTTTGAAGGGTTGAAAAAAGATGAAAGGGCTAAGCAAATCTCAGCTGAGATACAGGACCTGGGACAAAGGACCTCAAATTTAAAAGACAAAGGGTGAAGAGACTGAAATCTTCAGTGGAGGACCTCTTCAACCGGTCCAGGAGGAATAGCATCAGACTGAGGGGCCTGCCTGAGGAGATACATGAAGCTGACATCCTCCTTAGCCCCTCCTTTTTTCTCTGCTCTCTGGTAGTCTCTTTGAGCCAAGCTAATAGTTTGTTGTTTACCCCTGGTTGGGGTAGTACTTTCTTTATGTTTGCACTGAGTAGGCATGTGCATGGGGAAAAGTTTCGGTTCGGCATTCCGAAATCCAGAATTTTCGCAATTCGGGACTTCGGCAATTCGGCACTTCAATGCTTTGTAACTTCGGCACTTCGGCAGTTCAACACTTCGGAACTTCGGACACTTCGGTACTTCGGCACTTCAGCACTTCGGAACTTCGGCAACTTCAGCACTTTGACACTTCGGAACTTTGGAATTTCGGAACTTCGGCACTTCTATTGCAGCCGCTTAGTAGATAACTCCCTAATTCCCATGGTATTAGGGAGTTATCTACCAAAAGGCTGAAAGACCTAAATTGGGGCCCTTAAGTAAAATGATGGGGGGGGACCTATTGTCCTCCCCCATGGCCCCCACCCCTGAGCGGCGGGTGGGGGCCCTAAATACTAATAAGGGGGGGAACCTAATGTCCTCCCCCCTGGCCCCCACCCCTGAGCGGCGGGTGGGGGCCCTAAATACTAATAAGGGGGGGGACCTAATGTCCTCCCCCTGGCCCCCACCCCTGAGCGGCGGGTGGGGGCCCTAAATACTAATAAGGGGGGAACCTAATGTCCTCCCCCCTGGCCCCCACCCCCGAGCGGCGGGTGGGGGCCCTAAATACTAATAAGGGGGGGGACCTAATGTCCTCCCCCCTGGCCCCCACCCCTGAGCAGTGGGTGGGGCCCTACAGTAAAATAAGGGGGGGGACCTAATGTCCTCCCCCCTGGCCCCCACCCCTGAGCGGTGGGTGGGGGCCCTAAATACTAATAAGGGGGGACCTAATGTCCTCCCCCCTGTCCCCCACCCCTGAGCGGCGGGTAGGGTCCTAAATACTAATAAGGGGGCGACCTAATGTCCTCCCCCCTGGCCCCCACCCCTGAGCGGCGGGTGGGGGCCCTAAATACTAATAAGGGGGGGAACCTAATGTCCTCCCCCTGGCCCCCACCCCTGAGCGGTGGGTGGGGGCCCTTAATACGAATAAGGGGGGGGACCTAATGTCCTCCCCCCTGGCCCCCACCCCTGAGCAGTGGGTGGGGGCCCTAAATGCTAATAAGGGGGGGAACCTAATGTCCTCCCCCCTGGCCCCCACCCCTGAGCGGCGGGTAGGGGCCCTAAATACTAATAGGGGGGGACCTAATGTCCTCCCCCCTGGCCCCCACCCCTGAGCGGCGGGTGGGGGCCCTAAATACTAATAAGGGGGGAACCTAATGTCCTCCCCCCTGGCCCCCACCCCTGAGCGGCGGGTGGGGGCCCTTAATACTAATAAGGGGGGAACCTAATGTCCTCCCCCGTGGCCCCCACCCCTGAGCGGTGGGTGGGGGCCCTAAATACTAATAAAGGGGGGGACCTATTGTCCTCTCCCCCGGCCCCCACCCCTGAGCGGCGGGTGGGGGCCATAAAAAAAATATGTGTCCCCCAGGTGACTAGGGGTCCCCAAACCCCTAGTCACCCCCTCCCCCCCGAAAAAAAATGATCCCCCTACCTAGATCCTGTAAAAAAAAAAATAATAACTTACCATTCGATGTCTTCTTTCTCCTAAAATCTTCTTTTTTCAGCCCCAAAAAAGGCCAAATAAAAAAACATAATAATCGATGCAATAAAAAAAAAAAAAACGAGCACAAAAAAAAATAATAATCCTTCTTCACCCATGGAGGGCTCCGCGCAGACTGAGCTCTGCAGGGCAGGGGAAGGCTTATAAAGCCTTGCCCCGCCCTGCAATTAGGCTCAGAGCACTCTGATTGGTGGGTTTAAGCCATCCAATCAGAGTGCTCTGACAGGTAAATGAAGAGACTGACAGGTAAGTCTATACATGTACCTGTCACAGCACTCTGATTGGTTGGTTTGAAATCCATCAATCAGAGTGCTCTGTGTCATTTTACACAGCGTGGGAAAGTTCTTTGGAATTTTCCCACGCTGTGTAATTTGACTCATAACTCTCTGATTGGTGGATAAAGTATTTAGGGCCCCCACCCACCGCTCAGGGGTGGGGGCCAGGGGGGAGGACATAAGGTTCCCCCCCTTATTATAATTTAGGGCCCCGATCCACCGCTCAGGGGTGGGGGCCAGGGGGAGGACATTAGATCCTTATTATAATTTAGGGCCCCCACCCGCTGCTCAGGGGTGGGGTGCGGGGGGCAATTGTTTTTTTTTTTTAACAGTGAGCAGCCACAGGCAATTCGGACATTCGGAAGTACCCAAATGTCTGAATTTCACGAAATTCGTCCGAATACATATTTGGACCGAAACAAATTGCACGTGTCTAGCACTGAGACAATGTTACCATATTGTTATTTCTCTTTCGTTCTTCTACCCACTGTAACAGTCACCTGGGGACTTATGTCATGATTCCCTTTTATGTCATGATCACCTGGGGACTTATGTCATGATTCCCTTTTATTCCAGAAGTTTGGTCATTAAGGGGTTAAGGGTGTAAACTCTCATTCAGGGAACTCCTCCTCAAGGCCGACTTGACCCTTATTCAAGAGATGCATACAAGATGGTCTCTATACGAGGGTATTCTCCACCCTTCCAAAACGGAATGGAGTCTCCATTTTTGTACATAAGAACAACCCACTGACTATTCATGATCAATTTATGGATAACCAGGATAGGGTTCTACTGCTTAAATGTTCAATTCCCTCTCTTAAATATACTTTTGGATGTATATATGCACCATATATACCATATATATGCACGTCCTCCAAGAGGCTATTAAAAGTTTTGTGGAGCTTTGTGGAAGATTCTGTTAATCTGGGCTGTGATTTTAATGCTGTGCTCTGCCCCACAGTGGATCACTCCGATACCCCGATGGGCCCCCATCTATTATATCTAGTTAGTCCAAGATGAATGCCTATTGGACATCTGGAGGGCCCAACACCCGTTGGTCAGGAACTACACAATTTTCTCTTGCCCTCACCTCTTATTCCCACATTGACTCCTTAATTTTTCCAAGGATCAGACTTTACTCAGAAATTTATAATCACACTCCCTCCCACACCTCAGGGGATCCCATTTTACTGGAAAAATCTAATTCTTTCTGGACCAGTTAGCCCTACAACAGTTGAAAGAATGACAGTTAGAGCATTTGTTGGCCCCAGTTTCTAAGGAGAAGGTGGTGCGGGCTATTTCTTCCATGAAAACTCATAAAGTACCGGGCCCAGATGGCTTCACAATGGCCTGTAATAAAACATTATCAAATGAGCTGACTTCCCAGTTCCAGGATTTGTTTCAATCTCTATGGGAGTGTAGTCCCTTTCCAGAATACTCATTTCTGGCCAACATCATCTTAATTAACAAAACTAGGTAAACCATACATTTTTCTGGCAGTTATAGACCCCTTTGCCTCATCAACACTGATGCTAATATTTTTGGTAAACCTTATCCATCTAGACCAGGCGGGTTGTATTCCAGGTAGACAGAAGTACGAGAACACCAGACAAAATATAGATCTTCCATGGTATGCGTGGACCAGCAACATGCCTTATTTGCTCATCTCTTTGGATGTAGAGTAAATGTTTGACTGAAATGAGTCACCTTTTTTATTTACTTTACTGAAACACCTTCAATTTCTGCCTCATTTATCAAAGCTGCAGCAGCTTTTCACCACTTACCTACGGCACATATCTCCATAAATTCCAGGCCTCTCCTTTTCCTAGTGGTGTCCATTGACGCATGTTTTGTTTGCCCTATCTATTGAGCCACTCCTCTCTCAAATGCAACAGCTGGGTTGTAAAAGACTTTAAAGGACTACAAGGTCGCTGCTTACATGAAAAACCTTATACTCCCCATCATCCATCTGGCCTCTTACCTTCCTGCACTGTTTTTGGTGCTTCATAACTTTTAATCCCTGCCAGGTTGTAACGTGATTATCTAAAAATCCATTACACTCTCTATACACATCCCACAGGAGGATTGCAGACAGTTGTCAGAAACCTTCCATCTGCAGTTCTTTTCCTCCTTTGTCCATTATCTGGTCATTGTACATAAACCTGTACTGCCATCAGATCTTTATATCACTAATTATCCTCCAATTGTTTCTGCCTTAAAAATAGACATTGAAGATTGGGAAAAGTAATCTCCTGGGTGGCCATATAGAGATAGAGGTGAGGTTACTGCAGTACCCAAAAACAAAAAATAAGACTGAACAAATGTTTTGGGTTTCTCCTTTATCAATAATGACATATTTGCCATCTCCTTGGTGGGAAAAGTACACAACATTAAGATGAATATTAGGCCACATTTACTTTATCTATTCCAGACCATCCAGATCCCAGTGACTGGTTCTTATCCGCAGTCCTTCCAGACTTCTATTTATGACTTTGTCTGAATGAGCCAGACATATATGTTAAAGGTTTAATTTCAATGCTTTACTCCTTGCCAACACGCTTTATTCATGGCTAACATCAATTGTAGATTGGAATGATCTGCCATGTGTGCAGAGATGGGAGTCGAACCTGGGGACTGATATCATGGGAGATGGGAATGCATGGCAAAAGCATCTGTGGGTTCCTTTACAGGAACAAGGAATTAAAATGATGCTCAGATGGCATGTTAAGTCTATTTCACTCCATCGCATGGGGCATACACCCTAAGACCTTTGTTGGCAAATGTGTGGCTCTCTCTACATATGTGCACATGTGGTGGATATGCTCACTGCATTCTGGAAAGAAATTCACCAACTATGTGAGACCGTTCTCTCGAAAACCCATCCCAATATTTCCATGGACTTTCCTCTTATCTAAACTAATAGAAGCACTTAAGTCTTATAAGAATAAGTTACTGTTTGGGATCACCATTGCCACCTGCAGAGACTTGACTGAAAAGTGACTGCCCACCTTCCCTAAAGATAACATGCAAATTGCAAGCTAACTGCTTTTCTACATCACACTTCTACATTTTTCTGTGAGTTGTGGAAACCATGGTTGGAGTATAACTCCTAAATTACTGGTAGTAGCTTGTTGGGATATGGGCTTCATCCACTCCATTATCCTCTGCACCCCTCTACCCCCTATCCCTGTTTGGTTGCCTATATTTAGTGATGTCGCGAACTGTCCGCCGAACCGTTCGCGAACATTTCGCCGGCAAACAATAGCGTGTTCGTGGCGAAACGAACATACGCAATTTCCGGTCCGCCCCCTATACGTCATCATTGGGTGAACTTTGGCCCGGAACCTCACAGTCAGCAGACACTTCCTGATTGGCTGGAATGTGTCTGCTGACTGTGAGGTTCCGGGCCAAAGTTCACTCAATGATGATGTATAGGGAGCGGACCGGAAATTGCGTATGTTCGTTTCGCCGCGAACACGCTATTGTTCGCCGGCAAAATGTTCACGAGCGGTTCGGCGGACAGTTCGCGACATCACTACCTATATTCCCTGTGGTTTAACTGAACGGACTGTGTTCCCCTGGTTTGATACCTTCCCTCTTTCAAATTTATCAGAAGCGCTCTCTCCTTGACAGCCATTTGGCAACAAGCCGTAACTGATGGCACTTAGCCATCATTGCCCTGGAACTGAAATCGGCCACTCCACCCTCACTTCCCCGGTCACCTTTACCCCTTGTGTTTCCACCTTTCCCAACCAGCCAGGAGAGCGCTAAATGGTGGGAAGGAATTATAGACTATGAGGAATAATCACTCCCTAAGAGCCAATGACAGCTCAAGTAGATTTCGTCTGAGATATTCGGTGCAAGTATTGCAGCCCCACTGCCGAGCCTTTCCGACTTGACAACTTTGATGGGAATTTCGCAAGTCATTTATTTGTTCAAGAAAATTCAATTTATAACATGTAGACTCATTAGGAAAAAAAGACTCAAAAGAGTTAGTGTGCTAAGTGTTGGGATAAATGTTTTATGCAATTTTAAAAGTATTTTTTTTCTAGGAACAACTTAGATACTGTACAGAACACAATAGACACACAATGCTACGAAGAGAGGTGAGGGAAAAAAAGTTTTTCCACTTCTTGGTTGCAGTACATGAGTAACAAGCATCCTAAATAGGAAATGCTCACAAGGTGACGATTCCTACCCCCAGAATTTTATTTTAATTTTATTACTGAGGAACAGTACTGAATGTGCCACAGAGCTGACTAGGGTCAGGAGGCTTGGACACAATAAACAATGCCATTATTATTATTGTTGTTATTGGCATTTATATAGCACCAACAAATTCCATAGGGCTTTACAATATTACAAGAGGGGGAGATTTAACAATAAACAATAAAACTATAAAAACTTACATTAACAATAAGTTGAAGAGGACCAGGGTTTGAGTCCTGCAGGAACACGTGGGAACGGCGTTCCTGCACTTTTTTTACAGCAGGAACGCCGTTCCCGTTGTTCCTGCAGGCACTCAGGGGGCGGCAAAAAATGTCACCCCAATTGCCCCCCGTGTTTCCCCTCTCATGGGGGGGCCCAAGAGGTGGCCTAATGGCCACCTGATGGACCCCCCCGGCAGGCGCCTGTCTCCATATCAGACGCGGCGAGGGAGCTGTGTTCTCTCTGCTCCCTCACACAGCGCGGGCTGTCTACTGATGCCGGGAGCCGGAATATGATGTCATATTCTGGCTCCCAGCATCAGCAAATGGCGCGCAAGGGAGCAGAGCAGAGAGAACACACCTCCCTTGCCGCATCTGATATGGAGACCGGCGCCTGCCGGGGGAGTCCATCAGGTGGCCATTAGAGGCCATGAGAGGGGAAACACGAGGGGCAATTGGGGGCAACATTTTTTTCTGCTTTGCCACCTTGCGCGCAGAGAGAACACAGCTCCCTCGCCGCGTCTGATATGGAGACAGGCACCCGCCGCACTGAAGCCCCACTGGACCCCAGGGACAGGTCCACGCCTCCTCTCTAGGTAGAGAGGCTGGGTGGACATTTTTTTATTTAAAAAAAATGAATAATTTGTGAGTGTGTGTGTGTGTATGTGCGTGTGTCTGTGAGTGTGTGTGTGTGTGTGTCTGTGAGATCACACGCGTATATATATATATATATATATATATATATATATACACACGAGTGTATATTATTATTTTTTTTTGGGGGGGGGGTGGATCTTGGGTGAATTCCCACACTTTATTCCCCAGGACTTGACCCTTGAAGAGGACCCTGCTCAAAACAAGCTTACAGTGTAGAGGCATTATGACAAATTGCAAGTTTATTTATTGTTTAAATAAATACATATCGGTAATATGTTAAAGCTTAAAAATGTACAGTATTTTGTAATTTAATCTACTAGAAATATATACATGCTTTATAGTTACTGGTGGATGGAGTTACTTGTGGCAATCAAAATGGCAACGAAACACAGGACAGCGTTCCGGAATGAAATCCCTGGTGATTATGATAGAAACCAGCTAAGAATGAAGGGGGGACCTGGGAAACTTCCTGACTTAAAAAACTTCACCCTATCAAGAATGAACAAAGGGCCCACGTCCATTGAACCACCGATGACTGAAAGGGATTAGCCCTATTTAAAGAACTTTGGGGAAGCGGGTTATTAGGCTGCTTGACGCCTAAGGGTATTTTTGTTTGCATTATTATTTTAATTGTGACCCTGAAGAAGTCCACAATAGTGGAGGAAACATGTTGGACAGAGTTTTTAAACATCTTAATTTTATATTAACCCCTTAAATAGTTTTTAATACGACTGTGCATCCAATAAATCTAATTCAAGCACGGAGACAAGTATCCAAGCTTTCTGATTATTGCGGACTACATCTGCAGCAGGAGGAACCAAAAGAAGGTGACAAATTGCAAGTTTATTAATGGTTTAAATAAATCCATATGGGAAATATGGTGAGACTTATAAATGTGCAGTATTTTGTAATATAATCTACTAGAAATAAATAAATGCTTTATAGTCAGTATTTATTTATATGCTTCCTATTTTGTTTGTTTCGTTCACACAAATTTGGTTACTAAATATTCTTATGTACATTCTTATCCACATCCTGTCCTTCCTGTGAATGTTTACATGGTGTGTTCAATACAAACATGGCAACATTTCATTCTTTGTGTGTTATTAGTTTAAGCAGACTGTGATTGTCTATTGTTGTGACTTAGATGATGATCAGATCACATTTTATGACCAATTTGTGCAGAAATCCATATCATCCCAAAGGGTTCACATACTTTTTCTTGCAACTGTATATTATTATATATTTTTTATGTATATACCCTTGTTTTTGTGCTTTTCTACACATGCTTGTTTTTTACTACATTTCCCGATTCCCTTGCCACAAGGAGGGGTTATCTCGCAGCTTCACAAAACAGGCTACTCCCCTAGCTCCTCCCCTCTAGCAACCACACTCCCCCTCCTTCCACCTAATAATCACAAACAGAATATCCAGCATCCTATGACATCCCCACCTGCACCGATCATGTGGTGCTGGTCATGGACTCAATATTGGCACTCCAAGATAAAATGCGTTTTCAGGTTTTTAACGCTCATTTTAGGGGGATAAGCATCCCACCCACCTCCCCACCCTCCCCTTGTCAAGTCCCACCTCTTATTTTGTGTTATCAGCCACTCTACCCACAAAGCTGGCGGCAGCCATCTTTATACTTCTATTAGGGAGATCGCGGTGGCCATCTTGGTTCCCCCCTTTTAAAGCTATCCCATACCGAATTAATATATACATTTTCTTCTGAAATAAACTTTATTTTCAAGTTATTTTAATATTTAGAGGCATTACGCCAATATATTTATTCAGCTCTTTGATGTATATTATGTTTTATACTATGTTTAATTAGTTCATTCCTGGTCTGATCACACCACCTGTTTTAAGCTATTTAAACAAGATAGGTCTCATAAACTGTAACACTTTGAGGAAGCCTGTTGTAGGTGAAATGCGTTAGTGTTTTATAATTCCTTTTATGTTATACTTGGTTTTATATAATTTTTATCTCAAAAATAAAGTTAATTATTTTATACCACTTGGTTAGGGGAGCCCAAGCTGCTGTCACATCCTGTTCCTAGCTGTGGATCATACTGGCAATGGCTTCTGGTATACAGTACTCTTTTTACAATTCTTGTTTAGTTTTTCTTGTTTTTTCTGGTTTTCTATTCCATGTTTGGTTTTCTTTATGCTGGGTTTTCTGGATTCATTCCTGTATTTCGTTCCTGGAATTCCCAGTCTCCAGGATTCCTTTATATGTTTGTTTTATGTTGCCACACCCGTTCTTTTTCCATGATTCCTTTTGTTTCAGTTGGACCCTGCAGGCAGTTGCTCAAGTCTTCTTCCCTTTCTTGCAGGTAAGTGCTGTGTGTGTTTTATTATTGTTTATTTAGTCATGCATATTTAGGTAGATAGGACCCACCTTAATTGGAGGACTTTGACGTGGTTGGTGGGCTGCATACATCTTGGCCATTTATGTATGTCTAAAGCTCCAATGTTTTACATATATAGTACTTCGTTATGTCTCCTCTTGTTTTGCCTATTATATCCTGTCTTGTTTTATTTTGTATTCCCAGTCCATGTACATTCCTGTCCTGTCCTGCCCCTGTTCTGTTAATGTTTCCCTTATGTATTGTGTACATGTTCTGGGTTTAGCTTCCTATCCTTCTCTGGTTCTGGGGGTCTACTAGTTTTGTCTTGTTTTCTTCTTTGGTGCCTATCCTAGCCTTGCCTTGTTTCTGCCTTGTACTGGATACATTCCTGCTGCAGAGGCTCCCTATTCGGCTCCTGGGAGGTCGGCTTATTTCCAAGCTTCTAGTTCCTGGGATCCGCTGAAGCTGCATCAGGGTCCTGGTATGTGGCTGCACAAACGCTGGTGCTCAACACCGGGGGGCGTGGGGTTACCCTGCACCAGACCCTGCTAATCCACTTCCACACTGTGACTCCTACTTTCAACATCTGGCATACTTGGTCCCGGTCATCCGACCGCCACCCTTACAGCTGCCACACATACTGAATACAAGCGCCGAAAATTCCACTCCCTTACAGATCCATAATATTAGTTACAAACTACACAGTCACAAGGCATACACTACTATTAGTTGCAAGGGTTTAATTGCTAGCAGATGATGTTGCAAATCCTTTTTGTATATATATATATATATATATATATATATATATATATATATATATATATATATATATATATATATATATATATATATATATAAAATAGTGCTTTATCATTTACCTTGTGTATATGTATGTATATATATATATATATATATATATATATTTTATTTTTTTATTTTTTTTTATGTTTATATATTTGTAGTCGGGGACAATAAGCCGAGTTATAGTAGTGGTGGTACAATTTGGTTGTGGTGTGCCGAAATCGACATTCGGGTAGGCCTGTAAAAGAGGGCAAAAAGTTTAACAGTTTAATCCTTAATACGTGTTGACATTGCATAACCAGTACTTTAAATGCCTGCCTCAGTTCCCTCTCTGTTTGAGTTATTTGAGTGTAGGACAAATTGATCTAGTATGTTGACTGGGCACCATTTATTGTTGATAGTATGTAGGTGTATGTCTGCAGGTGGGTATACGTTTAAGAGTTTGTAAGCTAATTTAAGATTGAGGTGGCAAAAGGATGTGAATGTCACCATGGTATCGATGGAGTACGGATTGACAATTCCGAAGTGAACTTATTAAAATGGCCAGAATTCTGGTATATAAATGGTTGGTATAAGCAGACAGAGCCGCGTGTGCCGGCAATCTACCATGACCATGAGATGAGCTAATCCAGAATGAGATCATGAAATGTAGGAGTTGTAGTATGTGGTTAAGCAGCCCTGGAATGTTTGGAGGAATACCTGAAATGGGATTGAGACAAGGCTTCAGCTGTTATGTTGTGACCGGCTGGTATGTGTATGCAGACAAGGTAAAATTGCTGTGTTGCTGCCAGCCAAGTAATTTTGCATACTGCTGTGTTTGACTAGCAATTGACAGACTTCCTCCCCCAAAGAGACCCCTGGGCTGTACAGTGGTGTATATGGATGGAGTATACTACAACAAGAGCTAAAGGTTACTAAAAGAGTAGGATTCATGTCTCTGCGGGTCATGTGTCACGGAACCAGTTGTCCTTGATAATTGCTGCAAACCCAGTCTAAAATAACAGGGGAGTCGTTGGTCAGTGGGGAATGAACATGCCTTACCCGTTACAATAGGGTAAGATGTTAGCCTACATTAACAGGTCTGCTCGAACATGTGTTGTCATGGTGCTACTGTCAATAGGAAACCTGGAGTAGGCAGAGCAGTCAGGAAATAAGGGGTTACCTTGCGGTATAATGCACATGGCAAAGTACAGAGAACCAAGGAGAGACTGGAGATACAAATGGGAACAGACACCTTTGGCAAATGAATGACTGAGTCTTTCCTGATATGCTGGGCACTGTCCACGGGGGGCAGGGCTGTATTGACAATAAGTCGAGATGTACGCCTATTAATGTCACCAGTAGTTGTCTGTGATACTTGCACGGGCATAGATACCCGACTGGGGAGCTCAGAGTTGGCAATCATGAGTCTGTACAGCTTGGCTTCAGTGCTGTATCTGGGAGTGGTAAGTTTTTACGCATGAGTTCGGCAGCAATAAGGAACAGTCCAGGATTACAAGGAACTGTAATAATGGTATCCTGGTACTTGACCAGGGTACAATAGATTAGTTTGGGTGGAGGGTCTGGCGGTAATTAATTAACTTCTTCTAGTGGTGAAAGACATAATATGATGAATAAACAATGAGTAAATGTAATGGGCATGTCGATGAGAGTTTAGCCCTGTATCAACTGGGCGCTCACTAAGTGCTGCATGGCGAAGGAATTAGCTATACAAGGGGAAGATGAGGCCTTGCCACATGCCAAATGACTCAGAGAGTCTCTAGCTGTGATTTTGGCCGAGTGCCAGGGTCTTACCTGAGTTGGGAGTCTGTAGCGCAGATATTTTGCTCACCCTTGCAGATAGCCACAGGCCAAGGTGGTCAGGTAAGAATTCACCCGGCCTGTGGGTCTGTGCACGGGGGCTGTGCAGGATGCAGTACCAAATACGCAGGACAGGCAAGGACGGAACCAGCAGGATAGTCGAGGGATAGCCGAGGTCAAAGGATGCCAGAGGTCAGGAACAACGAGGAGTAGCCGAAGTCAAGGAATGCCAGAGGTCAGAATAAACGTAGTCAGAAGCCGAGGTCAAAAATACGAAGCAGATAAACTGGAACACTGGTACGACACAGGAACACTAGATCAAAGACTTGACACTGAGCACAGGGCGAGGCTGGGTTTAAATACCCTGCTGATGATTGATCAGAGTCAGGTGAGACACAGACAAGTCAAGGTGCAGCCCCCGGTGTAGTAGCCATGCCAGGATGAACAAGACCGGAATCAGTAGTCTCTGGTAAAGCTGCTGTGGCTCAGAGGCAGAAAGCAGGACTAGGATAGATAAGTTCCCCGGTTCAAGTCCCCTGTTGGGAATTCCAGGAGCGACCACGTCTGGCCGTCTGTCTCACAGGTGAGAACCCTGACACCGAGGGACTGAGGCCACAGTAAGAAGTGGCGTGAATGTTGGCCTCTCGGTGACAAGTAAGAGATTCAAATGAGTGACCGTGACAGGTGAGGCCCTATCTAATAACCTGTAGAGGTTGGAGCGAGGCTCTTGCTATGAGTTGGGCCGATGGGTGAATACCTCTGTGTGAGGATAGGTGTTGGCCTCGCGGGACTGAATTATTAATATATATACTAGAAAAGGGCCTGCACCAAACCCTTTGCAGCCAGTTGATCTATCCCTAAGACGTGTACGGGAGTAGAAACATAATGGATTGATAGAAAGTATGTTGGAACGTACGTACGTACATTGCCCAACTAGTGAGGTTGAGCTTGGATGTCGTAGAGAGGAAGAGAGGAGAATGGATGTCGTAGAGAGGAACCTAAAGAAATAATGGGAATATGTCCAGGATGGTGTTCGTGCTAATTGAAATAACGTACCTGTGTTGTGGTTAACGATTGATACGTCAACAACAGGTTGATAAGTAAGAATGGTGGGAACCAAGACAAAATAAGGGGACTTATGTATAATGAGTACATACCTAGGTCAAACAAAATGAGTCAGGAAAAGAGATACCTGATTGAACTGAATCTAGATATGAGTTCCCACTGTTCGTCCTACTAGAAGGACCTGAAGTATGCATGAGAAAAAATAGCCTAAGTAATTAAACGCCAAAACATGTATGTAACATATCTAACTTAGTAGCGTGAAGCGAATTATGAACTCTAGTAATCACCTTAGATGAAGGTGTGGGTTATACTAATCTAAGTAAAATAGACAGACCGGGGGTAATATCATCAGGATCCAGTAAGAGATTATTAAAATGAAGATAATACACTCACATTTAGAAGAGCTCTAGCCAGCTCTGGGGTAAAGGGCATGTAGCGGTATGATCCCCGCTAACGGATATAGTGGAGAGGTACGTCCGTCAATCCAGTCTGGTTAGGCAGTGCTCCAGGGTATATATAAAAAAAACAACGATAGTGCTCTCAGTATATATTTTAATAATAATAAAATATATAACATGTACTTACAAGTATAGAGCAGAAGGTACTGCTCTATTAACTCAGCGCTGTTGGAATAATCCCCACCTCGGATTTCTTGAGTACAGGATACAGGATAAAATAGAAAAAAAATGCCAGGAGAATAAAAAAGTGCAAATAAGATACAATAAAAAGAGAATTAGTATAAAAATTTAATGACCCAAAAACTTTTATTGCTTTAAAATACACAATTTAAAACCATTAACGCGTTTTACCATAAAAAGGCTTTATCAAAATGGTATAGACCATCATACCTGGCATACAGAGTAAGGACCAAACTTCTGGAATAAAAGGGAATCATGACATGTCTCACATGTCATGTGTCCTTAAGGGGTTAAATAAGAATGTGTAACTTAAAATTGGCACCAAAAATTGTGTCAGCCAATCACAGAGCAGATGATAACAAACATAGTAAAATGTATAAAAATGAATAAAATTCATATGATACTATAAAGTAAGCTACTGTGAGCATAATGATATAGAAATGTATTTAAAGGGCGGAGCCTGGACGCTGAAGAGGCTAGTCGCATACACAGGGAGCTCCGCTCTCAAAACGGCGAAAAAGCGGGACAAACTTCCCCAAATTTACCCCACTTCTACCCTTACCTGCCAGCAGACACCCCGAGACAACATGGGGAGAAAGGGGAAGAAATCGGTGCCACACAAACCCCCACCGAGTCTCACAATCGGAGAGATGTGGCTGCAGGCACGAGGCGCAACCGAGGCCAACATGGCGGCCCAACATGGCGGGTGTTCGGATTTTTCCGACGACATCTCCGACAACGAAGGGGGATATCTGATGACCCCAGAAGGCACGACAAAGGGGCAACGCGGAGGATGAAGGGCCGGTCACGGTTTCGGTCATGAAAGCGCTCATGGCGGATTTAAAAGTCAGCTTCCATGAAGAGATTAAGACGCTCCGAGCAGACCTGCAGGGCCTGACAGGCCGCATCTCTAAACTGGAGGGCTCGTCCATGACCCATACTCAAGACATAACAATGGTACAACACGCATTACAAGGCCTGGATACACTGAACCGGCAACTCGACCAGCGCCTCGCGGCGCTTGAGGACGCTAAACGGGCGTCCAACATAAAAGTAAGGGGAGTAAGTGAGAACATTGCCGAGGCAGATCTACCTCCTTTAATTGACCGGCTGCTGCTCGCAATTTTTCCGCAAGGGAATCGGGCAAAGACCACCCCAGAAAGGGTTTTCAGAATCCCTAAGCCAACGACAGCACCGGCTAAAGCCACACGGGATGTTATTCTGAGCCTCCGTAGCAGCGGGCACAGGACGGCGATTCTGTCCGCTTTTCGAACCAAATCCCCCTTCCGATTTGAGAATATGGACATATCGCTCTACCCGGATCTCTCGAACAGCACTCTAGCTTGGCGAAGAACGATGAGGCCACTTACCACGGTACTGCGTGCCCACAAGGTGGAGTACCGCTGGCGACCCCACAGGACACTATCTGTTGCACGAGGAACGGAATATCACACTATACAGGACGCCAAAGACACCCCGGCGTTCCTCCAGCTCCTGGACTTGCCGCAAGAGTTGATGACCTCGGCAAACCCAGCTACAACGGACAGTCGCAGCTCTCCCAACCGCACCCATGTATGGGACCCGGACAAGAGTGTCCCATTCGTCCCCCTGAGTTCCACGCCGGAGACATACGCTGCGATCACGACTTAGAGACTCAGGCAAAGCCACTAATTTGGATGTTTATATTGTGCTATGCATTTCATGTTTTTCTTTTCTGGAACTTATTCCGTGCAGGCGGCTGCCTCATGGGGACAACAACGACAGTAAGAGTACCAGGGACAACCATACAAGTTAGGACCCAGGAGACAGTGGTTAATGCACAAGCAGGGCACACCGGGGCATACCTGAATCAGGCTTACAGCGTGAGACCCTGACCACCGCGAACAGCCTGTCATTTTTGCTTTTAGCTATACTTACCGTGATGCCCACTGGTATAACTTTACGTAATTATTGTATTTTAATCTCTATATATGCACCTCTCGTATGCTCAGTGAATTGTACATGTAGGCTCCTAGTGAATTCACACAGCCATATATAGTTAGACTTGAGTACAGCCTCCACTGTTTGCTCGTCTCACATAGTTGTCTCCTTGCAAATTGTTCGTCTTACTGATGAGTATCCAGATTGTTGTCTAACTAACTTACAGAACTCATGAGTGTTTCTGCGCAGCAGAGACTATTCGTTCCATGTAGCAGCAGTGCAGCAAACCATACAATATACTTACCGCAGGCGACTAGCTCGTTATCCACAGAACACATAGCGGTTATTTACCCAATGCAATTGTACCCTCATGCATATAAGCACTGTATTTGACAATGTGTGGACTCTACTGACCGCTCTCAAATGTTATACCTAATGACCCATTCGAGTTTCTCTAAGCGTCCCACCCTAGATTTTATGCAGGGCATCTATCTGCTTAGAGAGTATAGCACATGACTACACATCATAGGCTGCTTCTAGCATTGATAACTGCCGTTTGGAGCTCCTTACTACAGCTTTTTGGTTTAACTTCTATATGTATTCTATTTAGTTACTGCTAACTCAACTGCATAGGCTTCGCTAGGCTGTCTACATTTTTGCATAGTCATGGACATATCCATGTCAGAGAAGTGCCGCCAGCCATAATGCTTAATGCATGCCTCGTTACCCGTAGTAACGTTTTTTGCTGTCATACTGCATTTAAGTTTAAAGGTGTTCAAACCTAGACTTCTAATGAACATGCACATCGGTATAGCCCATAGGCCATCACTGACCGGCTGACAATCAGACGACAAGTCAAGGCTGGGGCTACCTGCTCCAACACCTATGCCACGACGTAATTGGGCTAGAGTAATGTTCTAATTCTGTTTTAAACATGTTTGTTCCACCGTATTTAAAACCAAACGTGAACCTACTCTCGTTAACCAACACAAAAAATGAAAAATTAGGCATTGTTCAGCAGGAAATGTAATTAACGCTGTATTAACCCTTATCTGTATATCACTATTGCATTTCCCCTCTTTTTATTCTGTACCCTATTGCACATGCCTTAATAAAAGAAAGATTGACAAAAAAAAAAAAAGAAATGTATTTAAAACGAAGTGTCTACATAAAGATAACTCCTGTAATGTGTCATCACGTGATCGGCTTGGTTTAGGAGCAATGCTCCTTGGGAAATGTTGTAAGCTAATGTAACTGGCTCTGTGAGTGCTAACCGGCGTGGTAGGGGCGCGATTACGTGATCGGCTTAGTTTAGGAGCAATGCTCCTTGGGAAATGTAGTGGGCTGCTGTAAACTGGCTGTGTGAGCGCTAGCCGACATGATAGGGGCGCTTGCACAGCATGTGAGGGAAGGTGGGAGGTGATTGAAAACAAGCATTACGTTTGACCGCTCGGAAAAGGGGAGGGGTTAGGGAGGTGGGAGGGCGCGGCAGTCTTAATATTTGGCCGCTTGGGTGCAAGGGCGGATTGTGGGCGGCACGAAATGAACATGCCGTCAAAGAACATACATATTAGGAGGGGAAATAAGTGAGGGAAGCAGATGTGTCCATATTTGTGTTTGTGCGGGTACATATTATAAACTGGTACATATTATAAAGATTGGCATAGTAATATACAAATAACATATACATTAAATATCTTTAGTATGCTCATATCCTAGAAATTCTCCCACTTGTGCATATATCATTTAAAGGCACATATACCATTTTTGAGAACTCGTATATCTTTTTAAAATAATTTTCCTATCTAACTGGAGCATATGTGAAATGAATAAATAGGTATAAGTATATATAATAAAACATAAGGTTTAACATAGTAATACATATACATTAAATATCCTTTAGTATGTGATGTAGAATTATTAAAAATCTTTATTGAACTTGTACTGAATTATTGTACTAACTCCATTTTAACCTCACACTGTGACAAATCCTCCATTTTGTCCTCATAACCTGACTTCTCCATATGAAAACTACATTACATGACAGAATTGCTCAGCACATCTAACACAATAGACAAAGACTGTATTTTTCCATAAAGATATGACTAACCCAGGAACTGCTGAATTTCCCCTAACTCGCAACATAGTATAAATTGAAGGCCATGAGAACACTGTAGTAATGAAATGTTCTATTCATAAGAGACTTGCACCTGACCACGAGATCTGACATCACCGACCGTGTAAAATGACGCTCAAGACCCACTTGTCCCCACCCATGTCCAAAATAATACCACCTCTTGGTGGGTGGACACGAAGCTAACCACTTAGTTTTTGATCCAATTAATAATATTGATGGGTGGACACTGATATAGTCACATAACATTTAATACAATTAATGATGTTTATTTGTTATTATCTGATATTCAATGATGATGTCATTTTGCCTTTAAAAAGGTCTGCATAACTGTTTTCCAGCTAGATGGCATTACATTTTCTGAAGTGCTTTTAACCTGAACTCCATGTGTCAGTGTGAGCTTACTTCTGCGTATACGCAATTTAATCATCTCAGATTTGGACAGGAACAGATAGACATTTAAACATATTTGTTTATTTCTAAATTAATCTACATCAATTTGGCGCTTTCCAACATGGGGCATCGGGCTATGTCTGGCCGGTGAGCCGTCCTAAGGAAGATGCTGTTGGACGGGGGAATCCTGGGGGTAGGAAAGGAGACTGATCACCTCCAAGTACACGGTAGAGACTTCTGCAGAGCCACCGGTATGTTCCGGCCCCTTTGATTGACCCGTCCACGTGTCTGTGACTGCTTCCCGGGAAGACATCAAAGACAGGTAATATCTTGCCCGGTGTCTCGTTACTCACTTGTTTACCTGCATTTAGTCTATCTGTTGCCTGGGTGTGTTTGTATTGGCCTATTTTAGCTTAAGTGCCCGGGTTGAGTGTCTGTTTGCTTGTTTTCCCCTTTTTTGAGATAAAGGGGGGTGGACCTGCGGGGGTTTTGCCTGGGGTTCTCTGTTTTGCCTGTTTCCCCTTTTTGAGATAAAGGGGGGTGGACCTGCGGGGGTTTTGCCTGGGGTTCTCTGTTTTGCCTGTTTTCCCCTTTTTGAGATAAAGGGGGGTGGACCTGCGGGGGTTTTGCCTGGGATTCTCTGTTTTGACTGTTTGCTTGTTTACCCCTTTTGGGATAAAGGGGGGGGGGGTGGACCCGGGGGATTTGCCTGGAGTCCTGTTGCCTGTTTACTCCTTTTAGGAACCACGTGGCTGTGGTTGTAGGGAAAAAGGGGGGTTGACCTGTGGAAGTTTTCCTGGGGGTCTTCTTTGCCTGTTTACCTCTTTTAGGAGCCTCGTGGCTGTGGCTGTATGGAAAAAGAGGAGTGTTGGAACTGTGGATTTTGTGTAGACTCATAATTTCCTGTGATCCTTCTTGTGTCACTTTGATAGCCTAGCTAGCCTCATTGTGCACGTAACTCTGCTTGCAGAGAGGTGGTAACCCACAGCTTCGAGCGCTGAGGCTGGTGGAATTCCAATTTTATTTTATTTGTGGCGGGCGGATTCAAGCAGGCATTGCTTGTCTCCAGCACCACGTAGTAGTGAGACTTATGAGTGGGTTTCATAGGGGCACTACGGGAGTGAGGATAGAGGTGGCCACTTTTAGTGGACTGCTATAACGAGGGAGGCTAGACAGGATTCGGGTCGGAGATGATTGCTATTTCCTGTGGCCGCTGGTAGTGAGACTTGAGGAAGTCGTTCTCCGAGCGGGGACACTACGAGGTTGAGGGAGGTGACTTTGGAGTAAGCACATGAGTAAAAGAAAGGGATTACTGTTGATTTTATTTGAACTGTGATGCATGCACTGTATTTCAACTGTATTGTTGTCTTGTTTGTTTAATTAGGAGTCATTCAAACTCCTGTGTCTGTCTCTAAGGATTTTTTTTTCCTTACCTTTTTACCTTTTCTACACTTCCTGTACTATTACACTATCCTCTCCTATTTCTATTGTGAGAGAAGTGATTGGTCACACACTTCTCACCTCGCTCCAATTAGTGACTAGTCTACGTTTTGGGAAGACGCACTTGGGGGGACCCACCCCTCTCGAGTGAGAAGTCCACCATTGTAGACACTGTTTAAAACCTTTTTCCCCTATATCTGGGACGCCTGTATAGGAGGGGAATGGAACAGGGTTAGAAAAGCCCAATAAGGGCTGGCTAGCGCGTGTGATCTAGTTGAAGATAGAGATTGCTAAAGTGTGTAAAATTGCTGTGCCTACATGTGGTAGATTACAACCAGAAAGCTGGCGTAGATTACTGACAGAGTAGCAATGCTATTCAGCAGGAAGGTTGGGCTGAGGAAGAACTAAATCACAAAGGGATAGGAATATATGTATATTATAATAATTGTTTTTGTATTTTGTGTTAGCCATTACCCTGGTAGAGGGTGGGGGTTTTGTATTGAGTTTCACTGAGAGTATTATTAAATGTTGTGCTTTTGTGTCTCTTTGCTTTTGCAATAACTGTAACGTGGCTATCCTTCTGTCTTGTTACTGTACAGCATTGACATGGTTAAAGAGATTCTGCTGGCAGTCTCTCTCCCCCACTTCACCCGCCTTCCTCTCTCTCTTGCTTTCTGTGAGGGGGGGTTGCGTGCTTGCAGATTCAGATTTGTGTTTCGTAGAGTTATTACTGATAAGACTTAGCAATGGAATTTTTGCTAGAAAATATTCTAATTGTGTATTTTGCTACTTACATAGGAGTGATGTGTCGTATAGGAGGTTTCTAGGGTTTGTGTGTTGTTGCTGCTGCCATTCGTGCGACGCCAGCAGGTTCCGTGGCGTTGTATATGTATTTGGACGTGTTGAGTGATTAATAGCTGGTGAATGATGGGGGAGGTTGGTTGCATCCCGTGAGTTTATTTTTTGCACCATGTTATTCCAAAGCTTCACGGGCTGTTAAATGTATAATGCTTTCATTTGTCAGCTGAAATGCCCTAAAAGAAAATGGCCCCTAGAACAAAAGAAGGTTGTCCTTAAAGAGACACGTCAGCCCAGGCTCCTGCCCTCACTCTGCCCTTAGTGAGGTCATATATACGCCCATATATAGTGTCACTTCGAGATCCACTTCTACCACGCTCATCCTATCCTAAGACATGCTGTCTTCCTTAATTCCCACATATTATGAATAAAAAGTTACAATTACTAAAATTATCCTACTATTAGTTTCCCTATATCAGGAAAGTGTCTGTGAACAAGTGTGTTTGAACTTTGTATAAAAAAAATTTAAAAAAATTGATAACATGCTGGAAGAGGGGTTATCTTAAAGAACATGTACTATAAAAAGTTTCTAATAAACAAAGATTTCTTGACCAGTTAACATTATAAGCATAACTATTAACAAATGAATAAGCCAAGTTTAAAGACTGACTAACATAATTTTTGTTGTAAGCCCAGATATTTTATTATTGCATATGCATAGGAATTGAGACTTTGGGCATTATAGTATATTAATTCTAGATCTGTTACTAGCAGCAAGTGCTTAGCCTTATGCCTATCCCACGCATGCTTAAAACACTTCTACTGAGTTAACCTCTACCACTACAGTTGGAAGGCTATTCCATGCATCCACTACCCTCTCAGTAATGTAATGCTTCCTGATATTATTTTTAAACCTTGGTCCCTCTATTTTTGAGACTATGTCCTCTTGTTATGGTAGTTTTCCTTCTTTTAAATGTCGTCTCCACTTTTACTGTGTTGTTTCCCTGTATGTATTTAAAATGCTTTTATCATATTTCCCCTGTCTCGTCTTTTCACCAAGCTATACCTGTCAAGATCCTTTAACCTTTCCTGGTGAATTTTACCCTTCAATCCATGAACCAGTTTAGTAGCCCTTCTTTGAACTCTCTCTAAGGTATCCATATCCTTCTGAAGATATGGTCTCCAGTACTGTATCCAGTACTCTAAGTGAGGTCTCACCAGTGTTCTGTACAATGGCATGAGCATTTCTCTCTTCCTACTGCTAATACCTCTCCCTATGCAACCAAGCATTCTGCTAGCATTTTCTGCTGCTCTATTACATTGTACATTGCCATTAACAGCCAGGAACTGGAGAACAAGAAATGTGGATTAATGTATAGCCATTTATAAGCTTAACAAAATCTCCATTATCTTTTCCATTTATTTTGCAGGAAACAATGTTATTTGTCTATTTTGCATGTTTTAAAAATACATTATCAGTAAAGAGTAGAATAAATTTTATCCCGTTTGCGAGACATAAAAATTGTGATAATGTATATTTGTGATATAAGTAGGAATTACATTTTGAGATGTTAGATATAAATTAATAAAATAAAGAACAAGAGTCAGGGATAGCGTCTGTCTCCACGGGCACAAGTCTGGTGTGGGAGATGTGGTGGGCTAGCCGCTGCAGGACACCCACGGAGTGAAACGTTCGAGGCTTGTGGAGACAAGATAAGCATGTTAGCCTTTTATTATTTTTCTCTAGGGAAAGCATAGGGCCAGTTAATAGTTGTTGCACATGGGCTATTTACAGCCTCCATTGCATTTCTACCTAGTCTTGATTTCAGATGTATCCTCCATTGCTACATCACCTGTCTGCTCCCTTACCTGCCCACCCCCGCTTACTCCTCCCACCGATCCCTCCCCTTCATCTACAGTCCCCCACTTTCTCCTACTACTCCTCCCTCTACTCCACCTTCTCCTCTCTCCTCCTACTTCTCCTCTTCTCCTCCCCCTACTCCTCCCTCTACTCCACCTTCTCTTCCTCCTACTCCTCCCTTTACTCCACCTTCTCCTCCTCCTAATCCTTCTTCCTGCTCTTACTCCCCCCTCCTCTTCCTACTCCTCCCTCTACTCCACTTTCTCCTCCTACTCCTCCCTCTACTCCACCTTCTCCTCTCTCCTCCTACTTCTCCTCTACTCCTCCTCCTACTCCTCCCTCTACTCTTTCCTCCTACTTCTCCTCTACTCCTCCTACTCCTTCCTCCTGCTCTTACTCCTCCCTCTATTTCTCCTTCTCCTCCTCTTACTCCTCCCTCTATTTCTCCTTCTTCTCCTCCTACTCCTCCCTCTACTCCACTTTCTCCTTCTACTCCACCTTCTCCTCTCTCCTCCTACTTCTCCTCTATTCCTCCTTCTCCTCCTCCTACTCCTCCCTCTACTCCACCTTCTCCTCCTCCTACTCCTTCTTCCTGCTCTTACTCCTCTCTCCTCTTTCTACTCCTCCCTCTACTCCACCTTCTCCTCCTCCTACTCCACCTTCTTCCCCTCTCACTCTATCCACTTCTCTTTCTTCCATCTCCCCACCACCATATCTATATCCTTTATATGCTTCCTCCCTTCTTATTCCTTACCAATTTCCTCCACCTATAGACAACTCTGCCTCTACCTGACAACATTATATTTTGAAGGAAAGTTGCTCTGGCCACTCTTCCGCCACTTCCCAGGGGGGAATACCACACTAACGAAAAATTATTCAGACATGAAAGAACTGTTTTGGGCACTCTCAAGGAAATAGTGCGGTCCTGACCCAGATTCCCATGGAAGTAAGACACCTGTAAGGGAGGTGGCTGTCCCTCATGTTTTTTCTTCACTAAGTCCCCAGAAATCTCATGAAAGGAACCTGACTCATTAGAACAAAACATGAACAATCAATTCACAACTCTCTACAGAGGGGGGTCAGCAAGAGAACTGTAAATAGAAAGACAAATACCCCCCAACCTCACACAGAAATAGGTGAGGAAACCTCTTCTACTGCTCCTCATGGTTGCTTTGAACAGATGAAAGAAGAAACAAGACACCTTTCAACAGAGCATGCAGTAGCTTTACCAGATCCTGACTCCACTCTGTTTGCGGATGAAGAGGAAAGGTACCATACTGGATTTGCTGTTGCTACAGAAGATCAGGTACGTCAAGCATCTTCACTTTCCTCACCCACATCTGCTCAAGACGCTGAATTGACAGCCTTCTCAGTGGCATACAAAATGCCTGAAGGAAGACATGCCAATACCTACACTGACTCAAGATATGCCCTGGGTGCAGCACATTATTTTGGATCAATCTGGAAGATAAGAAGCACCACTCAGCTGACTAAAAGCTGCCAACCAAGCCACAAGTGCACCAAGGGAAGTGGACAGAATGGTGTCCGCTAAAGAAACTTCTATACTCACCATGTAAATCCTACCTACAGATCTCAAGCTTCTGAAAGAATGACAAAGCAGCTGCTGACCCTGAAGAAATACAAAGCTGGAAAAACAGAAAGGGGCAACCCTTGAAGATGGGCTGTACTCCAACACTCTCAAGCTCTGTTTACCCAAAAACATGTACTGGGCAGTGAGCCCATGGAACTTTATACCTATCCAAGACCCTCATGAACTCTTTGATCTCTAAATACTCCTAAGCACCTAGCTAACTCTCAATATCCCTTTCAAGAATCCAGGTGACAAAGAGCTACTGGGTCAAATATGCACTAGTTATAATAGACATTTTGTCAGGATGGCCAGAAGCCTAGCCAGTCATCAATGTGGCAACCAAGACCATATACCCAATAGTGCATTGTGAAAGTTGCAGAGATCACTCAGTGGATTCATTGTTCCAGATTCAAGACTCTCTCTCTCTCTGCAACTGTCAGGATCGGGACAGGGATCCAACACGCAGAGTACAAACAGTAGAAAGGTACGTATACCGGGCCTTAGAATGGCCGGACTAACGTACATAGAGTAACAGAGAATAGTCAGAGACAAGCCGAGGTCGAGGGAACGAGAAGACAGGTAAGCGAGAGACAAGCCGGGTCAGAGGGATAACAGAGATAAGCAGAATAGTACAACAAGCCGGGTCAAAACCAAAGAGAATACTAGAATACAAGAGCACTGAGTGACTAGACAAGCTAGAACCACGACAGGGCAATGAGCTGACGAGTGAAGCAAGCTTAAATACCCTGAGTCCGGAGAGTAGGCACGCCTCAGCTGAGTGCTGATAGGATAAAGCCAATAGAGTGGCAGGTCGCTCGGGATAGCGTCAAGACGTCACGTATCGAGCGTCATGTTAGAAAAGGAAGCGGATCCCTTGCGGCCAGCGTTAGAATGACTGGATGGACCGTGAGGAACGGGAGATATGGCGTGTCTAGACGGATAAACAACTAAGTCTCTACCCTTCTCAAAGGTAGAGACCTCAGGTACCCTGACAGTACCCCCCCTCTCAGATACGCCCACCGGGCGGAAGGAACCGGGACGAGATGGGAAGCGGGAGTGAAACGCCCTGCGGAGACGAGGAGCATGGACGTCCTCCTGAGGTACCCAACTCCTCTCCTCAGGACCATATCCCTTCCAGTTGACCAGATACTGTAATTTTCCCCGGGACAATCGGGAATTGATAATGGAGTTAACTTCGTACTCCTCCTGACCGTCCACCTGAACAGAACGAGGTGAGGAAACCGCAGAGGAGAATCTGTTGCAAATCAGTGGTTTCAGCAAGGACACATGAAAGGAGTTGGGAATGCGTAAGGCCGACGGCAGAGCTAGGCGATACGCAACCGGGTTGATACGAGACAAAACCCTGTAAGGACCTATGTACCGAGGCGCAAATTTCATAGAGGGAACTTTTAAACGAATGTTCTTAGTACTCAGCCATACTCTATCCCCAGGGACAAAAACTGGAGCCTCCCTTCTGTGTTTATCAACGTGTTTTTTGAACAACATAGAATTATGCAGGAGAATCTGACGAGTCTGATCCCACAACTTCTTCAGATTGGCGACATGATCATCAACCGACGGTACTCCTTGGGAAGAAGAGACCGAAGGAAAAATGGAGGGATGAAAGCCATAGTTCATGAAGAAGGGGCTGGAACGAGTAGAATCACAAACGAGATTATTGTGTGCAAACTCTGCCCAAGGAATCAAACCGACCCAATCATCCTGGTGTTCGGAAACAAAGCAGCGCAGATATTGTTCAATCTTTTGATTAGTACGCTCAGCGGCTCCGTTAGACTGAGGGTGATATGCAGAGGAAAAGTTCAATTTGATGCCTAATTGAGAACAGAAGGATCTCCAGAATCGTGAGACAAATTGAGAGCCTCTATCAGAAACGATTTCAGAAGGTATCCCATGTAAGCGAAAAACTTCTCTCGCAAAAATCTCCGCCAATTCAGGAGACGAAGGAAGTTTAGGCAACGGTACAAAATGAGCCATCTTAGTGAACCTATCCACCACCGTGAGAATAACAGTCTGTCTCTTGGAGGCAGGTAAATCCACAATAAAGTCCATGGCCAAACAGGACCATGGTTTCTCAGGAATGTCCAAGGGGAGCAACAAACCACAGGGAGATGCGTGAGGCTGTTTAGTCCTGGTACAAGTCTCGCAAGCCCCGACGAACTCCTTAATATCCTTTCGTAAGGAAGGCCACCAGAAATCCTTGGAGATCAGGGAATAAGTCTTGCGAATGCCAGGATGGCCAGCCACCTTGCTTTCGTGGAAACACTGTAAGAGCTCCAGTTGGAGTTCAGGAGGAACAAATTTTCTTCCCTCAGGAGTCTGTCCAGGTGCCAGATGCTGTAAGTTCAAGATCTGGGCAAGCAGCGGAGAATGGATTTTAAGACTTGTGTTAGCAATAATGTTGCATTGGGGTACAATAGAGGACAGAACCGGTTCAGAAGAGGCCAAAGGTTCATATTGGCGAGATAGAGCATCGGCTTTAGAATTCTTTGAACCAGGCCTATAAGTAAGAACGTAGTTGAAATGGGTGAGGAATAACGACCAACGAGCTTGCCTGGAAGACAATCGCTTGGCCTCTCCAATATAGGACAAGTTTTTGTGATCCGTTAAAATAGTAACAGGATGTAATGTCCCTTCCAATAAATGTCTCCATTCTTTTAAAGCTTTGATAACAGCTAGTAGTTCTCTGTCCCCAATGTCATATCTGCTCTCCGCACCAGACAATTTTTTAGAGAAAAATCCACATGGATGTAATGGTTTATCCACACCTAGCCTTTGGGATAGGATAGCACCTACGCCAGTCTCCGAGGCATCTACCTCAAGTAGGAAAGGGAGAGTGGTATTAGGGTGAACTAAAATTGGGGCGGAAGCAAAAAGCTCCTTGAGAGTTTTGAAAGCAAGGAGAGCTTCCGTAGACCAATTCTTAGTATCAACCCCCTGTTTGGTCATATTGGTGATAGGCGCAATAATAGAAGAGTAACCCTTAATAAAGCGCCTATAGTAATTGGAGAACCCAATAAATCTCTGAACGGCCTTGAGACCCTTGGGTAGAGGCCAATCCAGAATGGACTGGAGTTTATCCGGGTCCATCTTAAATCCCTCCCCAGAGATCACATAACCGAGGAAATTTACTTGGGATTGATCGAAACTACATTTCTCCAATTTGCAGTACAGACCATGTTGAAGAAGTTTGTGCAAAACCCTTCTGACCTGTTCGTGGTGAGTCTCAATCTCTCTAGAATGTATGAGTATATCGTCCAGGTATACAATAACACACTCCTGCTGAAATTCCCTAAGAACCTCATTTATCAGATCCTGGAATACAGCCGGTGCATTACATAACCCAAAAGGCATAACTGTATATTCATAGTGACCGTAGCGAGTATTGAATGCCGTCATCCACTCGTGTCCCTGCTGGACTCTCACCAAGTTATATGCCCCTCTGAGATCTAACTTGGTGAAAATGGTAGAACCCTTTAAACGATCAAAGAGTTCGGTAATCAAAGGAATGGGATAAGCATTCCTAATGGTTATCTTGTTTAAACCTCGATAATCAATACAAGGCCTAAGTGAACCATCCTTCTTTTTAACAAAAAAAAATCCAGCCCCGGCAGGGGAGGAGGATCTCCTAATGAATCCCTTGTCTAAATTCTCGTGAATATACTCCTCTAGAACTGAATTCTCTTTAGTAGATAACGGGTATACATGTCCCCTGGGAGGCATGGTACCAGGGAGGAGGTTAATCTTGCAATCAAAGGATCTGTGTGGAGGTAAGGTATCAGCTCTCCTTTTATCAAATACTGCCTTTAAATCCAGGTACTGAGGCGGTATTTGAGTCTCTGTAGGATTAGAGGAGTTAGCCGACGTGTTCGCCAGGCAAAGGGGCGAGACCCTCCGCAAACATTTCTCTTGACAATTCTGACCCCATGAAATTATCTCCCCTAACTCCCAATTAATGATAGGGTTGTGTCTCTTTAACCAGGAGTACCCCAGGACTATGGGAATAGAAGGAGAGGAAATGATCAACAGGGATAGGTCTTCCTCATGCAAGATACCAACAGTTAAATTAACAGGTATGGTCTCACGGAAAATAACAGGCTCAAGTAAAGGTCTACCATCTATGGCCTCAACGGCCAGAGGTGTCTCCCTTAACTGGGATGGGATAGTATGCTTGTTAACAAAAACTTGATCGATAAAGCTCTCAGCAGCTCCAGAATCAATCAAAGCCATGGTTTTTACTACTTCCTTCTCCCAAGTCAAAGAAACGGGTAGCAGAAGCCTGTAATCTTTATAATTGTGAACAGAGGACAAAATAGATACACCCAAGGCCTGTCCTCTAGAGAAACTTAGGTGCGAGCGTTTCCCGAACGATTGGGACAATTTAGGCGTAGATGACCTCTGTCTCCACAGTACATACATAAACCCTCCCTTCTCCTGTACTGTCTCTCCTCCTCTGTGAGGTGAGTATTACCTATCTGCATAGGCTCAGGAAAACGTGAGGTTTCGATCTCAGAATTTCGAAATGCAGGAGCTAGTTTAAAGGGGGGTCTACGAGTTCTATCTCGAGTGTTCTGCCTCTCTCTTAAGCGTTCATCAATGCGAGAGATAAAAGAAATTAGATCCTCCAAATTCTCAGGGAGCTCTCTAGTAGCAACCTCGTCAAGGATTACATCTGACAACCCATTTAAAAATACATCTATATAAGCCTGTTCGTTCCACTTAACCTCTGCCGCCAAGGATCTGAACTCTAGTGCATAATCCACAAGTGTTCGATTTTCCTGTCTAAGGCGCAACAGTAACCTAGCTGCATTGACCTTTCTACCAGGGGGGTCAAAAGTTCTTTTAAAAGCAGCTACAAAGGCATTATAGTTATAGACTAACGGGTTATCATTCTCCCATAAAGGATTAGCCCATCGCAGAGCCTTCTCAATGAGTAACGTAACAATAAATCCAACCTTCGCTCTATCTGTAGGATAGGAGCGGGGTTGTAATTCGAAATGGATGCTGATCTGGTTCAAAAAGCCACGACACTTCTCAGGAGAACCGCCATAACGTACTGGTGGAGTAATACGAGAAGAAGCACCAACAGTAGCTACTTCTAGACCTGAACTTACAGGAGAGATCGAAGGAGTACGTGTCTCCTCTGGTGGGTTACTAGCACGAGACAATAGTGCCTGTAGTGCTAGGGCCATCTGATCCATCCTGTGTTCCATGGCGTCAAACCTGGGGTCGGAAGAACCAAGCTGACTGTTTGTACCTGCAGGATCCATTGGCCCTGTCGTAATGTCAGGATCGGGACAGGGATCCAACACGCAGAGTACAAACAGTAGAAAGGTACGTATACCGGGCCTTAGAATGGCCGGACTAACGTACATAGAGTAACAGAGAATAGTCAGAGACAAGCCGAGGTCGAGGGAACGAGAAGACAGGTAAGCGAGAGACAAGCCGGGTCAGAGGGATAACAGAGATAAGCAGAATAGTACAACAAGCCGGGTCAAAACCAAAGAGAATACTAGAATACAAGAGCACTGAGTGACTAGACAAGCTAGAACCACGACAGGGCAATGAGCTGACGAGTGAAGCAAGCTTAAATACCCTGAGTCCGGAGAGTAGGCACGCCTCAGCTGAGTGCTGATAGGATAAAGCCAATAGAGTGGCAGGTCGCTCGGGATAGCGTCAAGACGTCACGTATCGAGCGTCATGTTAGAAAAGGAAGCGGATCCCTTGCGGCCAGCGTTAGAATGACTGGATGGACCGTGAGGAACGGGAGATATGGCGTGTCTAGACGGATAAACAACTAAGTCTCTACCCTTCTCAAAGGTAGAGACCTCAGGTACCCTGACAGCAACATGAGAAGTAACATTTGTTGATTTTTATACACTTTTGACTCTAAAGAAAAAAAAGATACCAACAAGTAGGTGTTTGATGGCCATAATAATGCCTGACCACCTGCCATCGATGGAAAGCCGAGGACCCCAAAAGGAGACCTCGTGAAGCTAAAGAGATCCAAACGCCAAGCTCCCTCAGGATTATTTGCCCATCCTGAGTTTGTGGTGAAATTAATATTGACTAAATGATCCGAGTCCACCTACGCTGATGTAGCGTGGGACAGGTTTAATACTACAATGCATAAGCAAATGCGCCCTAGCCAAGGTTATTATGTCCATACACATAATACATGACAAGGTACTCTTGACACACCACATTCATGCTTCAGAACATAAAGAGGAGCACCCCTCTAAAGGGAAAGTTTGACACATATATATATATATATATATTGATGCCATAGGTGTGCCAAGGGGGGTACCAGATGATTTTGCAGTAAAAGGAAAGTTTGAGTCCATTTTCCCAACCGTCACTGCTAATAATAATAATATTTTGATTTGCATTTATTATATCTATTGCAACCAACAACGTTTACCTGTCACCATGACTTGTTGTGCCTATATTCCAGATAACACAGGTCCATATGGTAATGTAAGCTTGTCTATTTATGATGTCCCTCTGAAGAACTAAGAAGACTTTAAGAACCGTTACTTCATAGGGTTTTGTGCCTTTGGGCTAACCTGTCTTCTGAAACTAACCAATAAAGTTTATCTTTTAGAATTTAACATTTCATAGGGGGGACTGATGTAGAATTATTAAAAATCTTTATTGAACTTGTCCTGAATTATTGTACTAACTCCATTTTAACCTCACACTGTGACAAATCCTCCATTTTGTCCTCATAACCTGACTTCTCCATATGAAAACTACATTACATGACAGAATTGCTCAGCACATCTAACACAATAGACAAAGACTGTATTTTTCCATAAAGATATGACTAACCCAGGAACTGCTGAATTTCCCCTAACTCGCAACATAGTATAAATTGAAGGCCATGAGAACACTGTAGTAATGAAATGTTCTATTCATAAGAGACTTGCACCTGACCACGAGATCTGACATCACCGACCGTGTAAAATGACGCTCAAGACCCCCTTGTCCCCACCCGTGTCCAAAATAATACCACCTCTTGGTGGGTGGACACGAAGCTAACCACTTAGTTTTTGATCCAATTAATAATATTGATGGGTGGACACTGATATAGTCACATAACATTTAATACAATTAATGATGTTTATTTGTTATTATCTGATATTCAATGATGATGTCATTTTGCCTTTAAAAAGGTCTGCATAACTGTTTTCCAGCTAGATGGCATTACATTTTCTGAAGTGCTTTTAACCTGAACTCCATGTGTCAGTGTGAGCTTACTTCTGCGTATACGCAATTTAATCATCTCAGATTTGGACAGGAACAGATAGACATTTAAACATATTTGTTTATTTCTAAATTAATCTACATCAGTATGCACACATACTATCCTAGAAATTCCACCACTTGTGCATTTAAAGGCACATATACCATTTTTGAAAACATATATACCATTTATAAAAGAGATTTCCTTATTAACTGGAGCATATGTGAAATGAATAAGTAGATGTTAGTATACATAATAAAACATAATAAAACATAGAATGTAAAAGATTTGTTTAAGACAGAAGTGTAGTTATAAAAACTTAAACAGGTCAAAATCTGCATTTAAACCATACAGTGTAAGAGTTTGTAACTTGTAGACCCATTCCATCTCCGTTATATCACCTCCCCTCCAGGGTAAGGTACATTTTTTCATCCCCATGCATTTGAGCATTTTAGGATCTTTATTATGGTGAAATGTTTGGATACAGAATGGTTCAAGTATCCATTTTTTATATTTCTGCAGTGTTCGCTTAACCTTGTTTTCAAGCACCTTGTGGTCTTTCCAACATACTGGAGGCCACATGGGCATTCAAGCAGATAAATCACATTTTTTGTATTGCAGTTAATAAATTCTTTAATATTGAAAGTCAGTTTAGTCCTGTTGGAGGTGAATTGTGTTGTTTTGGACGGAACGGCACAATCGTTGGTTTTGCATACAATACATGTTTTACGTTTGTAAAAACATTTCACTTGAGGAAATAAGGATGCTGAGTTTTTAAGCGTAATTTCTTTAGTAAAATTTGAAGTTAAATTTGTTCTAAAAATTGGAGCTCCTCTAAAAACTATATTAGGTTTTTTAGGTCAAATTTGATTGAGTTTATCATCATGTCTTAAAATGTGCCAGTGTTTTTTTGATAATTTTCTTCATTGCACCACTTTTATTATTATTATAATTATTATAATTAAAAGCAATAGGGAGAACTATAGATTCATTGTCTGTTTTTGGCTTATATGTTAAAATCTAATTCCAGTTTCTGAGTTTTGTCTTATTAATAGTGTCCACAAAATCTGTTTCTGGATAATTTTTTTCAATACATTTGTTTTTTACAATTTCGGCTTATTCATTAAAATCTTCCAATTGAGTACAATTCCTGCGTAAACGTAGAATCTGGCTTTGTGGGGCGCTTTCAAGCCAGTGTTTATGGTGGCAACTATAACCAAATTCCTGAAGGCTTGGCGAAGCTCTCTTTCTGGTCGTGGTATGTACGTATGGTATATGGAGGATTTCCATCTACCCAGTCTCTTGATGATGTGGACCCGGGTGTTTGTACTAGAGGCTGATGAAGTGGCTCCTATGCGGAAGGAGTGACCAGAGAACGAAGCCGGGTTGTAACCCAGTTTTGCCAGTAAGATTCTGACGTGCGTCGTGAATTTAGCAGTGGTGAGTGGGTGCCCTTGTAGTAGTAAGAGTGGAGAGTCTGGTAAGTGTGTGTGATGAGTTGACCGTAGGTGGTCTAGTGCCTTAACCGGACCAAGCATTATCGGTGGGAAAGAGGGGAAATATAGTGGGGTGTAGTAAGTGATTAGTTTTGGTAGATGGGAGCGTAAGTATGTAGTGATCCTCCACCTTAGTGAGGTGTGCGGTTTTGAGGCTGTGTGTGATATTCCCATTGACAAACAATAGTGAATTCTCTGGGTCTGAGGAAACCGTAAAAAGCTAGATAAATTGTAGACTTGATCACCAGATTCGTGTTGGGATCGAATGGGGATTCATCGAGTAGATTGCTGAGTAATCTAAAGATAGGCCCATCTATTGGTAGTCTGGTGGTGGTAAGTAGAACAGAAACATTAGAGATACCCTTAAAGTCTTTCTTGATGGGGTATAATGACAAGAAGGGGGTGTTGTTAGGGAAATTAGTGAGACTGTGGTGCTGAACCCCCGTGAGGTATAGTTTAATGGTATTGTGAGAAAGTTTTAAATGTACGTGGCAGAAGAAGGCAAAAGCCACCATAGTTTGAGTAGAAAAATCACCTTGTAATCCAAAATCTGCTGTGAATTTATTAAAAATGGTAAGTGCCCTACTGTAGGTGACAGCTGTGTTAGGTGATAGTGCTTGGTGTGTGAGAGTCCTAGCGTGGTGCATTAGTGCGTTCAATACAGGATTAGTTCTTGAAACCGCGGTGTCCTGGATGGCTGACGGTGGGCCGTAGGGAGTGCCTGGAAGAATACCTGGAATTGAGAGCGAGACAGAGCGTCAGCGGCCGTGTTGTGGACACCCGGGATGTGAAAACAGACTAAGTGAAACTGGACGGTTTCTGACAGCCAGGTCAGCTTGCGAATCAGGTGTGTGCAGACGCCATGATGGGGTAAATTTCAAATAGGGCTGAAGTCTCCCTGAATCCTGGCAAGGCATCCGTCTCAGTGGGCCAGTGACCCCTGAACCAGTGATTACCGAAGACAGCTGCGAAACCCGTGTAGGCTGCAGCGTCTGTGTGAATGATGGATGAGGAGTCAGAGAGAGGGGGGATAAACATGGAGATACCATGCCAAAAACTTCCCCCACATGAGTATGTCAGCCTTGGCGTGCTGGTCCAATGAAATTGGGCAGGAGTCCGGTACCCCGTGAAGCAGACAGAGAAGCCTGGATACGAATGACCTTCCCTGCAGAATGATGCGCATCACAAAATTTAGGGACCCCAATAGGGACTGAAGTTCCCTTCTGGTGCATGCATCACTCCGCAGGAACATGTCTACCTCCCCTCTCAAGCGGACCAATTTGTCGGGGGGAAGGCTGGCGCGGAAGGTACCAGAGTCCAGCTCGATCCCCAAGAAGGTTAGTTTATTAGTGGGGCCGATGGTTTTGGAGGGTGATATGGTTACCCCGAGTGTGGAAAAAAGTGCTGAGGTGTATGTGCACCTGGTTCTATCAGTAGGAGGTCGTCCACATAGTGAATGACCTGAGAATGTTCAGAAGCAGCCAGCATAGAGTTTCTGCGAATATATCAAACAGTTTAGGGCTGCTTCTAGACCCGAAAGTGAGTCGTGTGAAAAAATAGTATCTGTCTCGCCATTTAACACAGTGCAAATGCCAAGGTGATGGGTGCATGAGTAGTAATTTGAATGCATTTGTTATGTCCGTTTTGCTAAGCCAAGCGTTGCTACCAGTTGAAATGATGGATTGTATTGCATCGTCAATTTTTACTTACTGTAGTGAAAATTCTTCTGCGGGTATGAGTGAGTTAATGCTGAGAACAAAAGAGGAGTGCGGTGACGATAATCAGGCGTTTTTTATTAGAGTAGTTGTGCACATCTATACCAATGGGATTAGTGCACCAGGAAGAAAAAGATGAGGAGATGAAGGCAGGGCCGGATTAAGAGCACACTGGGCCTGGTGCTGACAATTATGATGGGCCTAATTACGGAATTTTATCAACCAAAAACACTAAATCAGTTATACCTCCCAAGCGTCATGTATCTGATGGAGATGGTGTTGGAGGGAAACTCATAGGATGCAGCTATAAGAAAACACATACTCTATGCTAATCTCTCTCTAATTTATGCTTTCATCTTACAAGTAAATCCATAACCCCTAACAGCAGTGTCCAGTGAAGCAGGAAGTCAATGGGCGGGGTAAAAGGGTGGGCCACTGGTGCGAATCATGTGACCAGACCTGCCAAAAGGGGAGAACATGCCCAAAAAGGGGGCATGTCTGTCCAAAGAATTTGAAGGACAGCCTGGCATGAATGCATGTCAGACTGCCCGCCAATCCTGCAGACTGTCCAACTAAGGGCATACTATGCAGACAGCACCCTGAGCTTGACATAAATGTGTCTAATGATGCGCTCACTCCATGCTTTCTAAGGACTGTCCCCTAGCACTCGCTGGTCCACTTCTCTCCTTACCTTCTTACTAGCAAGCAGAAGTTCCTGGTATATAGTCTGGGACAGAGAAAATGTATATGTAGTAAGTGTAAAAGAAAGGGGACATGCCACAGTGTTAGAGAGACCAACGTCTGCATTACCTAAACTAATTTTATTGTCAGCCAGTCCACACAAGTTTTGTTCCCATACATCCCTCTTAAGCTTCCAAACTTAAAAGGACACTATAGTCACCAGAACAACTACAGCTTATTGTATTTGTTCTGGTAAGTAGAATCATTCCATTCAGGCCTTTTGCAAAAAACACTGTCTTTTCAGAGAAAATAACTCCACTGGCCACTCCTTAGATGGCTGCTAGAGGTGCTTCCTGGGGCAGTACTGCCTAGTGTGCAGCACTGCCATTAAGTGTCTCCACCCTCTGCATGCAGACACTGAACTTTCCTCATAGAGATGCATTGATTCAATTTATCTTTATGAGGAGATGCTGATTGGCCAGGGCTATGTTGAGCTTGTGCTGGCTCTGCCCCTGATCTGCCTAGTTGACAGTATCAGCCAATCCTATGGGGAAGTATTGTAATTTGCTCAGACCACCACTTCTGATGATGTCAGCAGACAGTCAGTTCAGATGCAGACCCAGCAGCATATTTTACTATACTTAGGGAGCCAAGAAGGGGCCAGGGTGGTGGTTTTAACATAATAGGGTCAGAAATACATGATTGTGTTCCTGACCCTATAGTGCTCCTTTAAGCAAGAGTATGTGAAGAGTAGTTAGGGTTGCCACCTTTCTTGAAAAAAAATACCAGCCTTAATCATTTGTATAATCACAAGGAGTGACATCAGAGAAAATTCTGTAAAATCACCAACAAACTACTCACAGTTTAATTCTGCTGTATAGATGGATTGCTCCCAGTGTCTCAGTCTCGCAAGTCACCCAGTGTATCACAGTGTCCCCATGCCACCCAGTCTCCCAGTGTCCCCATGTCTCAGTGTGTCCCCATGTCACTAGGATACTGGGGACACAGTGAGACATGGGGACACTGAGAGACGCAGGGACACTGAGAGACATGGGGACACAGAGACCCGGGGACACAGAGACCCGGGGACATAGAGACATGGGGACACAGAGACATGGGGACACAGAGACATTTAGGGAAACTGGGAGAAATGGGGACACTGAGACACTAGGGACACAGACACTGGGAGACATGGGGACACTAAGACACTAGGGACACAGAGACATGGGAACACTGACACTGGGAGACTAGGGGACACTGGGAGACTAGGGGACACTGGCTGGGAGACAGACACTTGGGGATACTGGGAGACATGGGGCAGTATTGGACATAGACATGGGGACACTGGGACATATAGGGACACTGGGACACATGGGGACACTAGGCACACAGAGACATGGGGACACCGAGACACTAGCGACACTGGATGGGGAAATGGGGACACTGGGAGAAATGGGGACATAGTGTCTCCGTGTCCCAATGTCTCAGTGTCTCCCAATGTCCCTATGTCTCACAGCGTCCCCATGTGTCTCAGCATCCCCATGTGTCCCAGTGTCCCCTAGTGTCTCAGTGCCCCCATGTTTTCCAGTGTCCCCAAGTGTCTCAGTGTTTCCAGGTCTCCCAGTGTCTGTGTCCCCATGTGTCCTAGTATCTTAGTGTGTCCTAGTGTCTGTGTCCCCATGTGTCCCCTAGTGTCTGTGTCCCCTAGTGTCTCAGTGTCCCCATATGCCCCCTAGTGTCTATGTCCACATGTGTCCCCTAGTGTCTCAGTGTCCCCATGTGTCCCTGCTGCCTTTCCCCCCATCCCTCACTTACCTGAGCTGTAGAGATGCTGTCTGGACTCTGTGCTGTGTTGCTGCTCCCCCACGGATCAGTGAGTAGTAGAGAGAGGCAGGGATATGCTGTAATTTCCTATCCCTGCCTCTCTCCACACACAGTGACCCCTACTGGCCGGTGCTGGTATTGCAGAGTAATCTCCATTTATTCTGAGAAAAATACCTGCATTTGTATTGCCGATATTACTGCAATACTGGTATGGACAGGCAGCCTCAAATTTTTTTTTTTTTTTTTTTTTTTTTTTTTAAATGGGCCTATTCCATGGGCCTGGGCCTGGAGCTGCAGCTCCATCAGCCCCTATGTTAATCCGGCCCTGGATGAAGGGGCCGATCATAAAACCGTATGAGATTTCAGAGGAAAGGAGAGTGTCTGTGGATACTGGGTCTTGGCAGGCTGACAAGAGGTTGGGACATTCAAGCGTGCCTGAGGGGATGGCTACGAGACCCGTGAGAAAACCCTGTGTGAACTCCGTGGTCAAATACTCCACCAAATGCCTGCTCGGATGAGATCTTAAATAGAAAACCAGGTTGTCGACATTAATGTCGGTTAGTCATTTGTTACGAAACAACCTGGCTGGGCACATGGTCTTCGTGTGTGCCCTGAAGCAGATGGAGCAGATGTGCAACAACCTACAGGCGCTGAAGCTGCAGGACCAGGCATTAAAATTGTTGCACACCTGAGCTTTGCCTAAGAAGGAGATGGGCCTACCCAGTTTATCCCGTTGACCACCCGCTTGTTTATTGTGAGGGGTGAAAGTGGGTTGAGGGGTGGGAGTGGAGGTGGATGGATCAGCTTCAGAAGGGCACAAATCAGCCGTATGGGATGTAGAATTACATACAGCACAAGACTCAGACCAGCGAAGTGGCGACAGAATAATTCAGTATCCATCTGACACCAGTTAATTCTAATATGGAACTGCTTCAGATGGGTTGCCGCCTTCGCTGATACCGATTTATGGTAGTCGTAAAAAGATGAGCCCCCGTACTTGATGCCCAAATCCACCACTTTATGAAGATAGAGGTCTAGTTCCTCTCTCCTGTGGGGATATACCGAGCAAATGATGTTGCGGTATATCCCGAAGGCTATTACGAACTGTGGAATGGATCATTTCTTATTAAGCCTAGGATCTCTGGTTTTAAGCACCACAGAGATATCCCCATAGTTATATGCTCGGTTTTCCAGCACATCTTGAGAGGCCATAAGTAGTGACACCAGACACACATCCTTCCCTTCTAGAATTTCTTTCCTAATGGAGTCTGGGACGGAGTGAGCTGGTGACACAAAAAGGTGATGTAGCTGTGGCTGGTGCTGGAGGGGGAAGTACAGGGGAGCGTGGTGGTGCAGCAGAGACTGCCGGGGTGGGGGCTGAGAGGCCAGGGAGGTTACCTGGGGAGGCGATGGCACTCTCCACCTTACATGACCTGCTGTTCAGGGTCTGCAGGTTGGCCAGGATTGCTGCAAGGGTGACCTGAGTGGCTGTGAAAGTGCCTGATGGCTGTCCTTGAGAGCTAGTGCCTGGCCTAGGCTCGGGGACCTGGTTGGTCAGAAGTCTATAGAGTTCCGCCTTTCTAGCCGTAGCCGGAAAGGGGATGCCCCTGAGCCTAAGTTCGTCCGTAATTTTAGGAATAGTCCATGCTCTCAAGGACGTAGGAGTAGAGGGGGTGAGAGATTCGCCTGGAGACTCGGATCTGATGGGAGTGAACGGAATCTGTTCGGCAGACAACTCGTCGATGGGAGCTGGTTCTTGAGACATTCTAGAAATGAATTAGTGAATTACATTTAGTAGGAGCGTAGGATAGAACAGAAGGGAGTATGAGAGGGGGGGTTCCTTAGGTGAACTGGACTGTAAGGCTAGTGCCAAAGCGAAAAACTTAACTGTGAACCAGTGACAGATGAGGACCTGCTAGTGCCGAGTGGCGGTGAGAGGCTCTATCTATGATTTGGCTGAGGGAAGTTCGTTGCCACAGACGTGGTGGCGGGACATTGGCCTCTCGATGACAGTTAACAGATTCAAATCGTGTGTCCGTGAAAAGTGAGGCCCTGACTGCGGCCCTGTAGAATGGCGAACGAGGCATCTAACTATGATTTGGGCGTGGGGCCGTACCTCCGTGTTGAGGTGGGAGATGGCCTTGCGGGACCAGGATGTACTTAGGTAAACTAGGGCCGAAACCTAGACCCTTAAGCCAGTTCACGCACTTTCTATGGGTTAATTGGCAATTATGGGTGTAATGAGTGGATACTAACTTTGATAGTGGTTATAACCAGTAACTTGAAACTTCGAGTGTTTTAAGTAGAGTCGCTTGGCAGCTGCTGGTATCGTATAAGAAGCCTAAGGATTAAGACAGATGTTGATGTGTTTGAGCGTAACGTAAGGGCGTATGCTTGAAACTTTAAAAATTGGAGGCAGTAAGGGGTGGCTATAGGAGCGCAACGTGAGATCCTGAGGTGAGGGATCTGAATGATTAGTCCGAGACTGGGACGAGTTTATGCTATAGAGGGAGGCTGATTGAGGCCTTAGGGGTAGCAAGTGCTAGTAACGAGTAAAAACACAAATACCTGGTAATAGAGTGGGGTACCAGGTTAGGTAGGTTAAATAGGTTCTCGTCTGATGGCAGTAGAAGAAGCCGGGTGGCAGGGCTGCAGAACGGACGGAGGATTCAGCTGGACACCTCTACTGCTGGAGACTGGAGCTGTTTGGCGGGAAGCTCGGACCGGAAGTGCTGGTTGCTATGGAGATACACAGCTAGCAATCAACTTGAACGGCAGAGGTAAGTAGGGGCTGGGAGTTTAAGTAAGGGACTTACTCCCCCCACAAATACAGGACTAATGGCCATTCTACATATATATCCTAGAGCAAGATATAAATATATTGCTCTAGGATTTTCCAAATGGTTAAAATGTAACTTTTATTTTAACAAAATAGACTTTTAAGATTTATTCCAGATCTTTCATCAGGAAAAGCCAGTATAGCTTAATGAAGTGGGTTTGGTGCAACAGTCTCTGAGTAATGTCCTCTTGTTCTTTGTCAAACTGATTAAAAGTGGTTTGACAAAAACTGGGGCTTTCCCAGCCCCCAGAGACAGACTCCAACAGTTTAAGCCCATATGTGAAAATGTGATGTGCATATCAAAAATGCATGGGAGTAAACATGTGTGAACGCAGTGTTTAATATATGCAAAAGTAAACTTTATTATTCTCCTTATGCATGGTGTAATTGGAATGCAACTGTATTCTTTTTCTTCTTTTATAGTGACTATATGATGCTTTAGTGTTTAGTACAATTACTTTTCCATAGACCCAATAATTTGTCCATAACTTTCCCATCTCTCCTCCATGGTTTTCACCAACCTATTTACTCCTCCCCCTTCTGCCCCCCCCCCTGATTTTCTGTCTAGTCACTGCTCTTTCCCTCTTTTAATTTACCCTCCCTGTTTTTCTTCTTTTCCTCTTACTTTCTATTGCTTTATCAACTCTATTCAATGCTCTCTACCATTATTTTCTATCAATTCCCTTATCTCTTCTCTATTCTAAATACCTAGATGTAACTCCAGATACCATCCCTAACCTTAACGAATCAATTACATTATTATTTTTTCATAGTGCAATATAATCTTTGTTATAATATACTGTCTTCTTTTTTTTTTTTAGTTCATGTATATTAAAAATTCTTAAGCAATCCATTGTCTACCTTTCCCAATCCGCTTTCTGTCTGTATCATTGCACGTTCAGTCAGATTGTCAATTATCTGACCCAATGCTCCTTGTCAGTGCTACATCTCAGCTTATGAGCAGAGACCTCTATTCCTTTTGGCTTGTCCAAACTGTGCTGTCTATGTTCCTTGATTGTATATTTTGAGTATATATTTTATTAATATTTTTGGCGCCTAATAAATATAAAAAACAATAATGATGTGCTCTTTCTGCCTGCAGCTTTTCCTTTTGGGTGAATTGAACAGTAAACAGACATTTCCAAAATAATTAGGTTTTGGTCAGATAACTGACAGTCTAACTGAAAGTACACTAAGATACCTGTCAGACATTAGACTGGCAGACATGATATGATTAATTAGTTTTTATGTTATTTTATTGTATTATGTTTCTCTTTCAGTATCTTACATTGTATACTATTTTATTGCAGATGGACAGTTTCTTGTCTGTCACCAGGTTCTCCAGAAAAGTCTTTATGCATATATTCTAGAGGTTCAACAAGGAAGCATATAGTGTAGGTTCATTAGCCTCTTTAATCAGCTGGTGTCTTCAGACTCGATACATTATTTTGCCATTGGTGTATGCTGCGGTTATCACATCTCCAGTACGTTGTGGATATCTGTATATCAATTCAGTAGAAGTCAAGCTCTTGCCTGCTAAAAGTTTGCATTTGCTGTAAAGTGACAAAAAAGTGATAGTTAGATGATTGTGCTTATCTTAAAATATGCTTTTTTTCCCCTAAAGATTTAAACAATACAATGATAAAGTTAAAGTGCAAAGTACAAAGACCCCTGATGGTGACATCGTTGCTGGCATCCGATGATGGGGGGCTGCAGGCAAACATGAGTTATATTTACCTGAAACTTTCCCTTGTGAGTGCCGCCATCTTCTGCTGCGCTTTGGCTGCCAGGAGCCAACCTCACTGCTGTAGTCTTGTGCATGTGCAAGAGTACAGCATTGATGTCTATGGAGGATCCTGCAAGACTTTAGGCAGCAACCTAAGGTGTAGTTTCTTGATGACCGGCAGTAGGGGAGCACACTGCCAGTCACTTCATGTACCTTGGCCAAGTGGACCGCAGTAGAGATTGTTCTGTATCTTCTACCAGTCTGACAGGAAGTGCTCACTGTGAGCATTGAACAGCTTTCTGTCAGACCGGGTAGAGGATACAGAAGATCCTATACAGCGGTCCTCTTGGCCATGCTAGACAAAGGTAAGCAGGAGGGGGAAAGAGACAACAAAGAGGTGGGAAGGATGGACAAAGACACACAGAGGGGATCGGGTTTTACAAAGACACACAGAGGGGTTGGGGGAACAAAGAGACACACAGAGGGACTGGTTGTATAAAGAGACACAGAGGGGCTTGGGAAGGGGACTATAACACACAGGGGTGCTAGAGAGACATTCAGAGGGACTGGGGAAAGAGACAGGGACACACACGGAGGGGCTGGGAAGGGGAAAATGACACACAAAGAGGGGCTGTGAAGTGGAAAAAGAAACATGCAAATGTGCTGTGTGGAGGAACACACAGAGGGGTTTAGGAGGAGAACAGACCAAAAAAGGTGCTGAGGAAGAGACGCATAAAGGTGCTGGGGAGAGAAAGAGACATAAAAAGTTGCACATTTTTGTGCAAGTAGCTGGTGTTGCCTGGACTTGCATAGGGTGCAAAATAGCCTAGAACTGCTCTGGTCATAGGGAGGTGAAATACTTCCATTAAAGTAATATGTGGGTCTTAATCTTCCCAGTATACTTTTTATTCATTAATATTTTTTTTTTTACTATTTATTGTGGTGGCTGCCTAGCAAGCACTGCCAAGAGTTTCTAACTACTTGCCTGCTGGCTACTAGTGCTGCCACTGAGCAAATAATTTGGATTTATTTTTAAGATTTGAGGCCTGGATTTGAAGCATTCGGTACAAATTTCAGATGTTTAGATGCTTTCGCTATGGCTAAAATATGGACCAAATAAAGGATGAGATGCAAAAGTTGTACATTGTTAAATAGTGTGATTATACTACGTGGCCATTCAGGCTTTAATGAATAAACTCGACAGGATAATTTACTAAAGTGAGAATTCAAAGTAAATTCAGAGTGAATTTCAAATATAAGGCCAACATAGCTAAACTGAAAGCACAATTGACCTAGAGATTTTTTCCAGTTTGACTAGTTTGACCTTAGATGAATACTATAGGGTCAGAAATACAAGTGTGTATTCCTGATCCTATAGTGTTTAATACACTATTTAGGTGGTCCCCCTTGCCCCCAGCTGTAAAACTCACCTTTAATCCAGCATCACGAGTGTCCGCCGGCACGGTCTCTCCCCCGATCTATGCCACTTCTGAAAGGCAGGGTTTACATTAAAATGCCTGCAGGGACAGGCTATAGACACCAGAACAACTACATTAAGCTACAGTTGTTTTGGTGACTATAGTGTCTCTTTAAATGTATGCATAACGTCATTCTAAATTATTATGATTTAAATATATATGTATATTAATATCAAAATACATTTAGAACAAATGTAAACTGCTTTATAATTTTTTCAATATCTCTCTCTCTCTATATATATATATACACACGTGATACTCGAAAAATTAGAATATCATGCAAAACTTCATTTATTTCAGTAATGCAATTAAAAGGGGAAACTAATATATGAGATAGTAGAAACTAGAAGAAAGGTAGAAAAGCCAGAGGCAGTTCACCTATATGAGTGGAGCATACAGTGATAATAATGGATACCTACCCTATAACAAGGGTCGTCTAGTCCTGATATTGTTGCAGTATCACTTTAAATTCAGCGTATATATACATAGAAAGAAAAACATATACAGGGAAATAATAGTGCAAATCTGTATGGTAATTAACCGTTGTGCAGTGATCAAAACAGAATGCTAACTCACATTTTTTAGAGCCTAAGATGGGATAGGTGTCAGGGTACCTGAAGCCTCTACCTCTGAGAGAGGTAGAGACTTAGAAGTTTATCCGTCCGGACGGCATGTCTCCTCGGCCCCTCGCGGTTCACTCGGTCTTGCTAACGCCGGCCGCGAGGGAGTCACTTCCTTTTATAGCAGGAGGACCGGAGGTCGACGTCATGACGCCAACCCGGAACGTCCTGTCACTCAAATCTCGGGAGACGAATCAGGTCTCGCCGGAGGCGTGTCTTCTCTCCCTAACCAGGATACTTAACTGTGGCTCTCTCATTTACTCATTGCCCTGTCGTGGTTCTAGTCTGCCTAGTCACACAGTGCTTTGTTATTCTCTTGCCTTTTGGTTCTGATCCGGCTTTGGTATTTACTCTCCTGTCTTTCTGTTATCCCTGACCCGGCTTGTCTCTCGCTTACCTGTCTTCTCGTTCCCTCGACCTCGGCTTGTCTCTGACCATTCTATCGTAGTTATACGTTAAGTCCGGCCATTCTAAGGACCGGTATACGTATCTGCTACTCTTTGTACTCTGCGTGTTGGATCCCTGACCCGATCCTGACATTACGACAGGGCCATGGATCCTGCAGGTACAAATTGTCAGCTTGGTTCTCCTGATCCTAGGTTTGACGCCATGGATCATAGGATGGATCAGATGGCTCTAGCACTACAGGCGCTGCTATCTCGCCCTATTAATCCACCTGAGGAGATGCGTAATATGTCTGCTTCTTCTGTGGCTTCAGGGCTAGAGGTAGCTACTGTAGGTGCTTCTTCCCGAGTTACCCCACCTGTACGTTTTGCTGGTTCTCCTGAGAGGTGTCGTGGCTTTTTGAACCAGATCAGTATCCATTTCGAGCTACAGCCCCGTTCATACCCTACTGATAGGGCAAAAGTGGGATTTATTATTACCTTACTCATTGAGAAAGCTCTGAGATGGGCTAATCCGTTGTGGGAGAATGATAATCCATTAGTCTATAACTATAATGCCTTTGTAGCTGCTTTTAAAAGAACTTTTGATCCCCCTGGCAGGAGGGTCAATGCAGCCAGATTACTGTTGCGCCTTAGACAAGACAACCAAACACTTGTGGATTACGCACTAGAGTTCAGGTCTTTGGCGGCAGAGGTAAAATGGAATGAACAGGCCTATATAGACGTATTTTTAAATGGATTGTCCGATGTAATACTTGATGAGGTAGCGACAAGAGAGCTTCCCGAGAACCTGGAAGACTTAATTTCCTTTATCTCTCGTATTGACGAACGTCTAAGGGAGAGGCAGAATACTCGAGATAGAACCGGTAAATCTTCCTTTAGACTAGCACCATCATTTCAAATTTCTGAAACCAAAACTCCACAGGTTTCAGAACCTATGCAGTTAGGCCTTACTCGTCTGTCAGAGGAGGAGAGACAGTACAGGAGAAGGGAGGGACTGTGTATGTATTGTGGGGCCAGAGGTCATGTACGTTTGAGCTGTCCCAGTCGTCCGGGAAACGCTCGCACCTAAGTTTCTCTAGAGGACAGACCTTGGGTGTTTCGATTTTGTCCTCTACTCATAACTACAAAGAACATAGACTCCTATTACCGGTCTCTTTAACTTGGGAAAAGGGAACTTTAGAGACTATGGCATTGATAGACTCCGGCGCTGCTGAGAGTTTTATCGACCAAAAGTTTCTCACCAAACACACTATCCCATCCCAGTTAAGGAAGACACCCTTGGCTGTTGAGGCCATTGATGGTAGACCTTTAGTTGAGCCGGTGATTTTCCGGGAGACCACACCTCTTTACTTAACTACTGGTATTCTACACAAGGAGGAAATATCCCTACTACTCATTTCATCTCCTTCTGTTCCCATAGTCCTGGGATACTCCTGGCTTAAGAGACATAACCCCGTTATAGATTGGAGATCAGGGGAAATAGTTTCGTGGGGTCAGGATTGTCAAGAGAATTGTTTAAAGAAAGTCTCACCCCTTTGTAGTGTCAACGCACTTAATAACGCTACCGACTCTACCAAAGTACAGATACCGTCCTTGTATCAAGATTTAAAGGCAGTATTTGACAAAGGAAAGGCTGATACCTTACCAATACATAGGCCTCTTGATTGCAAAATTAATTTACTTTCTGGTACTATGCCCCCCAGGGGTCATGTATACCCTTTGTCTACGAATGAAAACTTAGTTCTAGAGGAGTATATTCGTGAAAACCTAGACAAGGGGTTCATTAGACGATCCTCCTCTCCTGCTGGGGCTGGATTTTTTTTTGTTAAAAAGAAGGATGGTTCTTTAAGACCCTGCATTGACTACCGAGGTCTTAACAAGATAACCATTAGAAATGTATATCCGATTCCCTTGATCACCGAGCTTTTTGATCGATTAAAAAGTTCTAAGATTTTCACTAAGTTAGACCTTAGAGGTGCTTATAATTTGGTGAGAATTCACGACGGAGACGAGTGGAAAACTGCATTCAATACTCGATATGGGCACTATGAGTATACTGTAATGCCTTTTGGTCTCTGCAATGCCCCGGCGGTATTTCAGGACCTTATTAATGAGGTTCTTAGGGAGTTTCAGGATGACTGTGTGATTGTATACCTTGATGATATACTTATACATTCCAGGGATATTGAAACTCACCACGGACAAGTCAGAAGGGTTTTACACAAACTTCTTCAGCATGGCTTATACTGCAAACTAGAGAAATGCAGCTTTGACCAATCCCAAACTACCTTTCTTGGTTATGTGATTTCTGGGGAGGGGTTTAAAATGGATCCGGAGAAGCTCCAATCCATATTAGATTGGCCTTTACCTAAGGGTCTCAAGGCTATCCAGAGATTTATTGGTTTCTCCAATTACTACAGACGTTTCATTAAGGGATACTCCTCTATCATTGCTCCCATCACCAATATGACCAAACAAGGGGCTGATACTAAGAATTGGTCTACTGAAGCACTTCTGGCTTTTAAGACACTCAAGGAGCTGTTTGCTTCCGCACCAATTTTAGTTCACCCTGATACTACACTACCTTTCCTACTCGAAGTTGACGCTTCTGAGACGGGTATAGGTGCTGTTCTGTCCCAAAGGTTGGGTGTAGATAAACCATTACATCCTTGTGGATACTTTTCCAAAAAATTGTCGGGTACTGAAAGCAGATATGACATTGGTGACAGGGAACTACTAGCGGTTATAATGGCCTTAAAGGAGTGGAGACATTTATTGGAGGGTACTTTGCATCCTGTTACTATTTTGACAGATCATAAAAACTTATCCTATATTGGAGAGGCTAAACGACTATCATCTAGACAGGCTCGTTGGTCCATATTTCTCACTCACTTCAACTACGTACTCACATATAGGCCAGGTTCTAAGAATTCTAAAGCCGATGCCTTATCTCGCCAATATGAACCTGCTGCCATATCTGAGCCGGTTTTGTCCTCTATAGTACCCAAGTGTAACATTATCGCTAACACTACTCTCAAAGTCCATTCTCCGCTACTTGATCAGATAAGGAGCTTGCAGCATCTGGCACCTAGACTGACTCCGGCTTCCAGACTTTTCGTTCCTCCTGAACTCCAATTGGAGCTCTTACAGTGTCTTCACGAGAGTAAGGTGGCTGGTCATCCGGGTGTTCGCAAGACGTATTCTTTGATCTCCAAGGATTTCTGGTGGCCTTCGTTACGGAAGGATATTAAGGATTTTATCGGAGTTTGTGAGGTCTGTACTAAAACTAAACTACCGCATTCGCTTCCTTGTGGCCTTCTACAACCTCTGGAAATTCCTGACAAACCTTGGTCCTGTGTGGCAATGGACTTTATTGTGGATTTGCCTGTTTCTAAAAGGCACACTGTTATCCTCACCGTAGTCGATAGGTTTACCAAGATGGCACATTTCGTACCTTTGCCTAAACTCCCGACTTCTCCTGAATTGGCGGAGATCTTTGCTAAAGAGATTTTTCGCTTGCATGGGATTCCTTCGGAGATCACTTCTGATAGAGGCTCCCAATTTGTTTCACGTTTTTGGAGATCGTTCTGTTCTCAATTAGGCATCAAATTGAATTTTTTGTCCGCCTATCATCCTCAGTCTAACGGAGCTGCCGAACGAACCAACCAGAAGATTGAGCAATACTTACGTTGTTTTGTTTCCGAACACCAGGACGATTGGGTCGGTTTGATTCCTTGGGCGGAGTTTGCGCACAACAATCTCGTTTGTGACTCTACGCATTCAAGCCCCTTCTTCATGAACTATGGCTTTCATCCATCTATTCTTCCCTCGGTTTCTCCTTCCCAAGGAGTGCCGTCGGTTGATGTCCATGTGGCCAATTTGAGGAAGTTGTGGGATCAGACTCGACAGATTCTTCTACACAATTCTATGCTGGTTAAGAAACATGCTGACAAACGTAGAAGGGCGGCTCCGAATTTTGTTCCAGGCGATAGAGTTTGGTTGAGTACTAGGAATATTCGCCTTAAAGTTCCTTCCATGAAATTCGCTCCTCGTTATATTGGTCCCTACAGGATCTTGACTCGAATTAACCCAGTGGCGTATCGTCTAGCTCTCCCAGCTACTTTACGCATCCCGAACTCCTTTCACGTGTCATTGCTGAAACCTCTAATCTGTAACAGATTCTCCTCCACAATCGCCCCTCCGCGCCCTGTTCAGGTGGAGGGTCAGGAGGAGTATGAGGTTAACTCCATTATTGATTCTCGTGTCTCCCGGGGGAGAGTACAATATTTGGTTGACTGGAAGGGTTATGGTCCTGAGGAGAGGAGTTGGGTACCACAAGAGGATGTTCATGCTCCTCGCCTTCGCAGGGCATTTCACTCCCGCTTTCCATCTCGCCCCGGCTCCTTCCGCCCGGTGGGCGTATCTGAGAGGGGGGGTACTGTCAGGGTACCTGAAGCCTCTACCTCTGAGAGAGGTAGAGACTTAGAAGTTTATCCGTCCGGACGGCATGTCTCCTCGGCCCCTCGCGGTTCACTCGGTCTTGCTAACGCCGGCCGCGAGGGAGTCACTTCCTTTTATAGCAGGAGGACCGGAGGTCGACGTCATGACGCCAACCCGGAACGTCCTGTCACTCAAATCTCGGGAGACGAATCAGGTCTCGCCGGAGGCGTGTCTTCTCTCCCTAACCAGGATACTTAACTGTGGCTCTCTCATTTACTCATTGCCCTGTCGTGGTTCTAGTCTGCCTAGTCACACAGTGCTTTGTTATTCTCTTGCCTTTTGGTTCTGATCCGGCTTTGGTATTTACTCTCCTGTCTTTCTGTTATCCCTGACCCGGCTTGTCTCTCGCTTACCTGTCTTCTCGTTCCCTCGACCTCGGCTTGTCTCTGACCATTCTATCGTAGTTATACGTTAAGTCCGGCCATTCTAAGGACCGGTATACATATCTGCTACTCTTTGTACTCTGCGTGTTGGATCCCTGACCCGATCCTGACAATAGGCTCAAATCACTTGCGCTTTAGTACCGTCTGGTGGTACTTGTCCCCTTCTTTTGAAGCGTTGGTGGAATCCCTCAGAGATAAGGGATACAAAGAAAACGTAATAGGAGATAATATAGTGTAGTAACTTAGGTTATAAAGGTGAGTATACTGTATCTTTAAATAGGTGCTCACCTTATTCAGAGCCAGGTACTTGGCTCTGAGTTTACCAGCTTGAGTGTCAATAAGGGAGACACTTTCCCTTCTTGGAGCAGGTTTGGTGAAGATCAGAGGAGACTTGAATTAAAAATAAAAATTTATTTTGCCAGCAGGCAGTAAAATACAAACAAATAAAATAGAATAAAAAAAATGTCCCATAAATATCCTTCACTTCCGAGACGCGTTTCACCCTACTTGAGGGCTTTCTCAATCGGTGTTCACTACTCTCCTCCTCATTCTGGTTTAAATATCCTGGTCCGGTTCTTCATTGGTAGATTTCCTAATTGGTTAGCCAATCACATCACTCATTTGGGGGGAGTGTAGTGTGGCTTGTCAAAATCGTTTTTTTTTTTTTTTATTCATTCTGTTTGTAACAGGAAGTGACATCACTTCTGGTATTGCAGTCGCCATTTTACTTGTGGGCAATAAGTAGGGAAAGTAGCAGAGTATCCTATATTCGTGCCTGTCACTTAGGTGTTTCCAAATGAGATGCAAAAGTTGCTCTCATCAGAAAAGAGGACTTTGGACCACTGAGCAACAGTCCAAGTCTGTTTTTCTTTAGCCCAGATAAGACGCTTCTGACGTTGTTTGTTGTTCAGGAGCAGCTTGACAAGAGAAATACGACATCTGAAGCCCATGTCCAGAATCCGTCTGTGTGTGGTGGCTCTTGTCCACTCCTTGTGAAAGTCCCCAACACTTTTGAATGGCCTTTTCCTGACAATACTCTCCAGGCTGCGGTCATCCCTGCTGCTTGTGCACCTTTTTCTTCCACACTTTTCCCTTCCACATAACTTTCTATCAATGTGCTTTGATAAAGCACTTTGGGAACATCCAACTTCCTTCGCAATCACCTTTTGAAGCTTTCCCTCCTTATGGAGGGTGTCAATGGTGGTTTTCTTCACAACTGTCAGGTTAGCAGTCTTCCCCATGAATTGTGATTCCTACTGAACCAGACTAAGAGACCATTTAAAAGGCTCAGAAACCCTTTGCAGGTGTTATGGATTACTTAGAATATTGCACCTTTTCACAATATTCTAATTTACTGAGATTGTGGATTTGGGGTTTTCATGAGCTGTAAGCCATAATCATCACACTATGACAAATCACGGCTTGAACTATCTTGCTTTGCATGTAATGCATCTATCTCATATATTAGTTTCCCCTTTTATGTTGCATTACTGAAATAAATGAACTTTCGCATGATATTCTAATTTTTTGAGTATCACGTGTTTTTATATATATATATATATATATATATGATCTAAGTACTTTTTATGTACTTATAAACTTTTATTAACTTTAACTAACTTTTAAAAGTTTTTTGCAGGCATTAGGGGGACTGCCTGAGAGCTTGCGGACCCTGTAAGCCGGCTATTCTGGCCATGTGATCGCGAGGGAGGGGATTGCCAGTAATCAGGTAAGTGGCGATTTAGTAAATATCTGATACCAAATCTCCATTTGTTAACACTAAATCAAGTATGGCCTCCTTACGAGTTGGTTCCTCAACGACTTGTTTTAGAGACAATCCCAATAGGGAGTTTAGAATATGTGTGCTCCTGGCACAAGCAGCTATTTTGGTTTTCCAATTCACATCAGGAAGATTAAAGTCACCCATGATGATAACTTCCCCTATAATTGTCATTTTAGCTATTTCCTCAACTAGTGGATTATCTAACTCTTCTATTTGTCCTGGGGGCTTATGAATCACACCTACAAGAGTTACTGTGTGATTACCAAATTCTAACGTAACCCAAATGGACTCTATGTTCGCCTCAATAACTTTTATTAGGCTAGATTTTATGCTATCCTTCACAAACAGGGTCACCCCTCCCCCTTTCTTGCCTTCCCTGTCTTTTCTATATAAAGAGTACCCGGGTATTGCTATGTCCCAATCATTGTTCTCATTAAACCATGTCTCAGTAACCGCAACTAAATCTACATTATCATTTGCCATTATTGCCACAAGTTCATCGATCTTATTCCCTAAGCTGCGAGCATTTGTAGACATGACTCTAAGCTTATCATTTTTAACACATTTGCTACAGGCACCTTCTGTCCTTGTTTTGGGGGGCAATTGGACTGATGTTTTATCACCCTTTTGCTCTCCCCCCCCCCCTCCCTAGTTTAAATACATCCTAGCAAAACCTCTAAACTGCTCACTGGGAACATTTGTTCCCTTTTGAGAAAGATGCAAACCATCTTTTTTGTACCGTTTAATTCCATTCCAAACAGAGCTACTATGAGAAATAAAGCCAAATCCTTGCTCCCGACACCATTCACCAAGCCACACGTTAAAGTCCCTAATACGCATCCGCCTGTCGTTCCGAGTGTTATGCACAGGCAGAACTTTAGAGAATGACAGTGAAGAAGCAACCTGCCGTATATCATTGGTAAAACACTAAAAACTTCCTTTACCTCTGAAACCTCATTGCAAGCTAAGTAATTTGTCCCTAGATGGACAATTACATCCAATTCCCATTCCAGCTCTGTTCGCTTAACAATATTACAAATACGTCTCCTGTCTCTGTGAGCAGTAGCTCCGGGAAGACATCTCACAAGACCACCATTGTACATCTCCACACCTCTTATGATAGAATCCCCCAACAATAACAGCTTTCAATTAGGCCTCACCATAGTCTCCAAGCTTGTCTCCACAACACCACTACAACTGGTGCCTGAGCCTGTCTCCACAACACCACTACCCTCAGTACATGAGCCTGTCTCCACAACACCACTACCCTCAGTGCCTGAGCCTGTCTCCACAACACCACTACCCTCAGTGCCTGAGTCTGTCTCCACAACACCACTAGCCTCAGTGCCTGAGCCTGCCTCCACAACACCGCTGCCCTCAGTGCCTGAGCCTGTCTCCACAACACCACTACAGTGCCTGAGTCTGTCTCCACAACACCACTAGCCTCAGTGCCTGAGCCTGCCTCCACAACACCGCTGCCCTCAGTGCCTGAGCCTGTCTCCACAACACCACTAGCCTCAGTGGCTGAGCCTGTCTCCACAACACCACTAGCCTCAGTGGCTGAGCCTGTCTCCACAATCCCATTAGCCTCAATGCCTGAGCCTGTCTCCACAACACCACTAGCCTCAGTGCCTGAGCCTGTCTCCACAACACCACTGCCCGCAGTGCCTGAGCATGTCTCCACAACACCACTACCCTCCATAACACCATTACACTCTGAAAGTGCAGAAAATGAATTATGTAGAGCAACAGACTGTGCAATATGCCTTTTATCCACAACTCTAAGTCTACCAGATCCTACAGTAATCCATTTGCCATTCCTAGTACGTCTCTGTGGCAGTGGCTTTGTTGCAGTTCCAGAGTTTGTTTACCAGATAATTTACAAATCTCAGATTTCAAAAATACAATCTCCTGCTGCAATATAGAGAACTGTCTACAGATTAGACAGCATCCAAATCTCCAAAAAGTGGAACGTGAAACAAGCAGTCAGACAGTCCCCAGGCTGCTAAAAACTAATATATATATATATATATATATATATATATATATAATAAAATAATTAAAACATTTTATAATATATTATACATATATAATGTCCTTATAAGTGTAATTTGAGATATATACACATGAAATATATATATATATATATATATATATATATATGACTTTGTGTGTGTATATATATATATATATATATATATATATATATATATATATATATATATATATAATCCAGTAAGGTAGGCTGCTCTCCGGACTTAAAACTTCAATTTATTATGACAGATTAAACAGATTAGGTTGTCCTGTTGTGTTTGACCCTGAGGAAGGTCCCGAGCGGGGACCGAAACGTTGGTCGTCATTTTTAATCTGTCATAATAGATTGAAGTTTTAAGTCCGGAGAGCAGCCTCCCTTACTGGATTCTCTATCTATTGGAGCCTTGGTTTTGGCCCGGCAGCGGTATACTTTACACATGAGTGCAGGGGAGATATATATATATAATATATATGGGAAAAATACATTTATAAAAAACAAATAAAAACGCTAACTTTGGTCAGCGTTTGTGACTAAGAGGCTACTACAAAAGACAGGAAATACCCCATTTGGAATCCCATGAGTTATCTACATTTGAATATGGTATGCCATGATGGGGTTATTTCACATTCCTGGGCTACCATATGGTCTCAAAAAGGCAACACAGACCCAGCAAACCAATCTTGCACACTAAATTGGGCAAGCCCTATATTGACCCTGTAACTTTCCAAAACAGCATTAAACCTGTACATGGGGTGGGGGGAGAGGTATTGTTATACCCAGGAGACTTCACTGAACACAAATATGTTTACAACAGTAAAACTTATCACGACAATGAAATCACCAGTAAAAGTGCAGCTAACTTTGGCAAGCGTTTGTGGCTAAATGGCTACTACAAAAGACTGAATGTACCCCATTTTGAATACCGTGGGTTGTCTACTTTTACAAATGGTATGCCATGATGGGGTTAATTTTCATTCCTGGGCTGCTATACAGTCTCAAAGGCAACATAGGCCCAGCAAAGCAATCTAGCAAATTTCAATGTGCAAACATGGAAAAGGGGAAAGCCCTACATTTGACCCCTGTAAGTTTACAAAAACCCATAAAACCTGTACATTGGGGCACTGTTGTACTCGGGAGATGTTGCTGATAACATATTGGGGTGTTGTTTGTCAGTAACACATAACAGAAACTGAAGTACAATATGAGAGAAAAATAGCAAAAAAAATGACTACCCAACGGTTTGACAAAGACTGGAGGTAGAATTAGTGCATCGAAAGTGTTAAAATACCACCATTTGAAATACCCTAGGGTGTCTACTTTTTAAAAATATATAGTTTGATGGGGGTAAATTACATTGGCCGGCTTGAAAAATGTCCAAATAGGACATGGGTGCATAATGACCGACTGAAAATTCCACGTTGAAAAACTGGAATGCGCTCCCTCCAATTAAGGTATTTTATACCACATGGGTGGTATCCAGGGCCGGCCTTGGCCTTTGGGCGCCCTGTGCGAGAAATCTTCACAGCGCCCCCCCTTCCCGTCCCCCCTTCCCCACTCCTTCCCCCTTCCCACACACCCTGTCACACACACACACAGACAGCCATACACACGTACACACACAAAAACACGCAGGCAGTCACACACACAGACATAGAATGTGACGGCAGATAAGAACCATTCGGCCCATCTACTCTGCCCAGTCAGTCACACATAGGCAGTCACACACACACACACACACAGGCAGACAGCCACACACACACAGGCAGACAGCCACACACAGACAGTCACACACACACACAGTCACACACACACACACATACAGAAAGTCACACACACAGACAGAAAGTCACACATACGCAGCCACACACACACAGGCAGACAGTCACACATACAGGCAGACAGTCACACACACACACACACACACAGGCAGACAGTCATAAAAACACACACACAGACAGTCACACACACACACACACAGTCACACACACACACACACAGTCTCACACACACACACACACAGTCACACACACACACACACACACACAGGCAGATAGTCACACACACACACACACACAGACAGTCTCACACACACACATAGACAGTCACACACACACAAACACACACACACACACACACACACACACACACACACACAAAAGCAGACAATCACATAGTTACCTCTGTTCCTTGTGGAGGCAGACAGGCAGTGCAGCTCCTGGATTCTGGTTGTTGGGGGAAGCAGGGACTCCTTCCTGCTTCCCCTGCAGCAGTTAGATGGCATTTTAGCTCCGCCCCGCCGCATGCTAAGCCCCGCCCCACCGCAATTTTTTTTTTATCCCGGCCATGCGTGAGCTGTGCAGCCGCAGGGCGCCCCCTGCTCTATGGCGCCCTGTGCCATCGCACAGCTCGCACACCCCTAAGGCCGGCCCTGGTGGTATCACTGTACTCAGGAGATGTTGCTGAACACATATTGGGGCCTTTTTTGGCAGTAACCCTTAAGGTTCTCCGTACATGTTTTCTTAAATTGCTATGTGTGTCAAAAGAATCACCAATTATTATTTTTTTTTAATTTGGCACAGATTGGTGGTAAAATGGTTGCATGAAAAGAGTCAAAATACCCCAAGTTTAATACCTTTGGTTGTCTTCTTTTAAAAAATATATACATGTGAAGGGTTTTTCAGGGATTCCTGACAGATTTCAGTGTTACAATTTAACCAGCGTTAATTTTGAAAAAAAAATGGTTTGGAAATAGCAACGGGCTACTTGTACTTATAGCCCTATAACGTTCCAAAAAAAGCTAAGAACATGTTGTAACGGATCACCTGGCACCCCGACTTGGTACCTCCATTGATGGATGCTCCTAGTGCTTCCCCAGGGCTCCAAGTACTCCGCCAGACACCATAACCACCGCAGACCTCCAGAACCGCCGCAGCTTGGTTGGGGTCTCGCCGTCTCCTACCCACCCAGGACCTACGACAAGGCTCCAGGATCCAGTGGGTAAACCTCTCCTCTAAGAGAGTAACGCAAGAACAAGCTCTTAAAAGAGCTTAGTAGTGATTATAGCAAGGGAGTATGAAGAGCATAGCAATCCCTTGTAGCAGATCCCTCCAATAAGAGACAGGACTCTAAATTGAGGGTGAAGTAGAACTGATGTTTAATGACACATTTATGCAATTCTCCCATGCAAGGGAGACACCCACAGACAATCAGTAACCATCTAATCGCTAACTGGTTACATCCCACACATACCCTCCCCTTAGCCTGAGAGGTAACACAATTAACTGCACAGTTTAAACACACATTTTTACCCAATTTATATAACTTTAAAACTATACATCACATTTGCATAAAACTTACATTTTCTGAATCAGCATATATAGGGAACAAACATATCCAAAAATCATTCAAATCCGTTCAGCCGTTCGGGAGTTAGCTGGAAGTCATATTTTGACCGACCGCACGCACATTTTCATGCCCAAAACAGTTCCAGAGATTTGAGCTGTGCGGCCGGTCTATTTCCAATGTTAAAGTCAGTTCAAACAGACGAACGGCCAACCGTTCGTGCAAAAGTCAACGTTGAAGTGCTGTTCAAATTGTCGAACGGCGTTCGAATTGTCGCTTCAAATCCAGTCAAATGAGATAGTTCCAGGGAAGGTAAAACTTCAGCAGTGTTCGTGCCATCGAGTATCCGATTTCAATTCCATGAACTCGACGGCAAAACACTGCTGACCGCGTTCGAATGAATTAAAATGGCCGCCACCACGTGTTCGGCTGCATCCGAAGTGCCAATTTAAAAGTACAGATCCTTTCCGTAGGTTTTAAAGGGCCAGAAGCAGCACAATAAAATCCATTATGCCCAAATAAGTCTTTAAAGGGCAATACATCCCAGGGGCCATAGTCATAGGGCAGGAGGCGGGCAAGCAGGCCCCTCCAAAAACTCATGGCAAACTCCCTTAACTGGGTGGTATTTCTAAACTCAGGACAAAATTTAGAAACTATTTAGCATGGGCGTTTTTTTGGCGGTTTAAGATGTGTAACACATTTTTGGGGTCAAAGTTCGAAAAAGTGCATTTTTTTTACATCTTTCCACCATATTTTATCATTTGTTTTATAGTAAATTATATGATATGATGAAATTAATGGTATCTTTAGAAAGACCATTAAATGGCGAGAACAATGATATATAATATGTGTGGGTACAGTAAATGAGTAAGAGGAAAATTAAAGTGCAACACAAACACTGCAGAAATGTAAAAAGAGCCCTGGTCCCAAACGGTAAGAAAATTGAAAAACGGACTGGTCACAAGGGGTTAAGAATGTTGCCCAAGGGGGGCGGGGCCTTACAGCCAAGATGGCCAGACGCACATGCAAAGAAGCTTCGGCAGATACAGAAAAACAACATATCAGACCCAGGGGGCTGATCTGCATTCAAAGCGGCACAGCGGCACAACATATCAGACCCAGGGGGCAGCGGCTGCATTCATAGCGGCACCCGACTCTTGAAGCCCCGACAGCGGGAACCGGAGCCCAGCAGTGTAGCCTGCTATGCAGCGAGACGCACAGGGAAGCCGCAGGGGAGACGGCCGCGCTCTCGCGGCCAAACCACGTCACAATCTAAGCATGGGTCCCCGTTCCCACCCCTTTGGACCGGTGGGGGTTATCCCGGTCCCCACCAACCCAGGGCAAATGACGCAACAAGCCACGGCTATACCCTACCGCCTGACCAACACGGCCAGTAGGCCGCATAAGATGGCGCCCGCATACCAGAGTCAGAAGCTCGCGCCAATACACCAGGGCAGCCAGAGCAATAACCCGGTGGAACATTACACAGAGTTACTGGACATGATTTTCCAAAGGTTCTGGGAACGTCTGGAGCAACGCTGCAGACAGAAGCAGTCTGATCCTATGGAGGAGGTGAGGAGGGATGAGGAGTGGAGCTGGGGGAGGCCTCAATCAGATGAACCCCACAAAGCGACTGACACTGTCTACCCCAGACACCCTCCTAGGCAGAGGGCCACTCGGAGAAAGCCTCCGAGACACCGACCACACCTCCGGAAGCCCGACCGTCTCTGGCGACAACAGAACATCCAAGCTTTCCAGGGCACCTGACAGAGGGAAGACCCGGCCTCAATAACGAGACACCAAGTCTGTGAACCGTAGGTACTGGCCTACATACTGGGTTGGGGAGCTCCCTCCTTATACCTGCAACTCACCGTCCTCCTGCGGACTCTGTCAGTTCGAGGTGCAGGGGAATCGACTGACTGCGTGTTTGTTAGCCCGCAGTCCCATCAAATAATGCTCCCTGACTCAACCTGAACTGTCCAAGCAGATATTCACTAATAGGCTCCCACTGAGCAGACATGTTCACTTTGCTGTCTTTGTATGTAGTACTCTTTTGATTAGCTCTGTAGGGTTGGTAGGCAACCTAGCATGTTTATTGCTGCGATACTCACACTTCACTGCATACCTACACCAGGATATCGTGTATTAAATAGTTACTCAGTATACCAGTAGGTTAAATTGTACTTAATTGCTAACTAGCCTCAGAGGTTCACTCACCCCCTCTCTCTGTCACATTATATACCATACTCACCTATAAGCATTTACACTGAGAGTACACTACATGCCTCATCTGCTTGCCACCTAACTGATGACCATAGTTTACATGTGTAAAGCCTCATACCCTACCTAGCCTAACTTTGATACAGCAAGCATACACTTTTATGTAGACTGCAAGATATTGACTACTCTAGGCTTAACCAGCATGTTTTACATTTTTTATGTTCCCACACAGTTAAGGCGCAGCAGTCGGGCATGTCTTTAAACATTTAAATATTGCATAATCTAACCGCACTAGCAAGTTTTAACATATAGCATTGTCAGGGTATTTATATCAGCAGACATTTTGTGCTATGATAGAAATACAAAGTGTATATTCTGAAGTCAATCTAAATAGACCAGACTCCATTTTGTATCTTCAAGTTAACAAAGAGACACAACATTTCTATCCTTTCTCTAAAACTGACCGCTTTGCCCGAGCTGAATGGAATGTGTAAGATAAGCAACCTAGAGATAAGACATTGAGAACTGGGGATGGATAGACTGTCTAATTACTAATGGAATATAATAAATTTATACCCAGACGTAGGTGACAGGGAAGATTGAATAAAAATGTTACTTTCTATACCAACAGATTCTCATTGTATTTTTGAGTTCATCTATAGTATTATAAGCTGTCATATTAGGAATTATTACAGAATATGGAGACACATAGTCTGAAGAAATCCTCTTGATCTGACAGAAAATATAAAGTTATAGCCACCATATAGATAACGAAAATGACGTCAAAAATAGCCACCAGGAAAAGTTAACTCTTTCCTGGATAGGTATGTTTTGTGGGACAAGACTGCCCTCTTGAGTCCAAATACTAAAATGGTTACCTAGAAGGCAACCACACCCCACATTTGTGATTGGCTATCACTTAGAGGAATTTCCCCTTTAAAAAGTTAAGACAAGGGAAGAGAGGGAGATTCAAAAAAAGAAAAGAAAAGAAAAGGACACATTACAACACTCTGGGGATTTAGAGAGATCCAGGCAGAATCGGGCGATCAGAGTAACCAAGAAACTCTTACACTCCATGCAGAGTCAGAGAGAAACATTCCTTGACACTTAGCTACCTGAGAACATCTGATGAGAATATCTACTTAAACTGGTAAATATACTGGCTTCCATTAATTAATTAAAATTAATTAAAATTAAAGGGACACTCCAGGCACCCAGACCACTTCTGCTCATTGGAGTGGTCTGGGTGCCAACTCCCACTACCCTTAACCCTGCAAGTGTAATTATTGCAGTTTTTCATAAACTGCAATATTTACATTGCAGGGTTAACTCCACCTCTAGTGGCTGTCTATTAGACAGCCACTAGAGGTCACTTCCTGGGTTCTAGCACAGGTTTCCTGTGCTAGAGCGTCGCTGGACGTCCTCACGCTGTGTGAGGACCTCCAGCGTCGCTCAAAACCCCATAGGAAAGCATTGAAATTATTTTTCAATGCTTTCCTATGGGGAGACGTAATGCCGCGCATGCGCATTAGGTCTCCTCGGCCGGTGAGCGAGATTAGTCTCGCCCACCGGCCGACGTAATCATTAGGAGGAGCGTCGCGGAGGCGGAGACAGCGGCGAGGGACATCGCCGCTGTCCCAGGTAAGTGACTGAAGGGGTTTTCACCCCTTCAGTAACCGGGGATTGGTGGGTGGGAGGGAGAGGGACCCTCCAGTGCCAGAAAAACGGATCGTTTTTCTGGCACTGGAGTTTCCCTTTAATAGCATGATATATGACTGGATAAATCATGATTAGATTTCATATTTAGAAATCTTAATTATTAAAGAATATATATATGGTTATAGCATCCCATCTGCAGCTGGGATTAATATAGCCATTAATGTATTTGTGTGATTAATATCACGTTAGCATATCATGACCATTTATCCAGCTGAATTGATTGGCTCTAAAATAAGATAAAATATCTATTTAGACAAATTAATTAAAATATCAGCTTATGTAACATAGTAAGATTTTCTCTTAATTTGATGGAATCAAGGAAGTGGTTACTGACTTTTTAAATATTAAATTTTTATTTAAAATTGCATAGGAGTAGATCTTAAATCCCTAGAAGAGGTCTAGCCAGCATTGCAAGGGTTACTTCTGCCAGAAAGTTTTTACTGCAGCTCTAAGGAATGCTCTGTCTCCGTAAAACTTTGTTTCCTTCTCTGTGAAGAAAGGGTCGTAAATTGTCTTGACAGCTTGTAGATTCAATGCTGTATTAACCAGGAAACGTATTGCTACTTTGTATTGCATATATATTGTTTTATACTGAATATTCATTGATTATTGCCATATTGTATTGCATATTGTTATACTGAAATTCCATTGATTATTATCATGCATGCTACTTATATTATTATCATTTGAATATAAAAATAAATATCTATTTTTATAACAAATCTGTGACTTAATTATATGGTTTACCTTTCACTTATAACGATAACGATTAGGGATCTGAGAACTAAAATAGTGGGTAATTCTCATCTGTTTACTATTATTATCCCATAAATATCCCCACAGCATACTGTTTCTACATTAATCGTATTAACTCTCAGAGATGATATACACTGCACTGAGATATCCCCATCCTGTATGTATCTTTATCGTCTCCATTTTTTTATTCTGTACCCTTGCAACTTTAAGCCTCAATAAAAGAAAGATTGAAAAAAAAAAAAAGAATGTTGCCCAATAGTCTCTTTTCATGAATAACACCCATTATTTTTTGTAATACTATCCACATTGCTTACCATATATTTCCTCCTCAGCGTTGCAATGTTGATTCTATAAGAAAGAAACAAAGATTAATTTTATGAAGAAAATCAGTGAGCACTTGTTCATCCATATTAAAGGGGAACTGTTACTTTCCGAGATTTGTGGTAATATATTTACTTATCCCCTGTATTTAGCAAAAATAGTGCTGTTAGGTCTGACTAAAACTAAAAGAAACAAGTGTTTGATTTTATAGTAAATGGTGGCAAACTGATTATAGAATGGCCATATGTAGCACAATATAACCATTTCCAACTATATTAGTCTAAATCTTCTCACATTATGACATATTTAATCCTTTACATTGAGCAATAACTAATAATATAATACTCTGCTCTGAAGGTTATACGATTATGTACAACACTCAAATTATACCCTGTACACAGCCCTTTAAATTAGCCATGATGTCACCAAGTATTTCACCCAATGAAAGGGAGGCTCTACATGCTGCTGTGTTGTGATATAATTAAACAGCTAGGGTTGAGATATACTTTACCATCCCCCAATCACACGATACAGAGCGCTCACAGAACACTTTGTACTCTTTATCCTAGGAAAAAAATGTATTTGCTGATGCCAACATTAATACCAGCTGGGGGAATCTTTTGGCAGACTGTAGAAAGCATAAAGAACAGTTAGTGATAGAATTGTGTCAGGATTACAGAATGATCCAGCACGTAGAATTGTGTAACACAGAGGACTGATAGGTAACGTATACCGGACCTTAGAATGACCGGACTAACGTACCAAAGAATAGTCAGGAATAGCTGAGGTCAAGGGAAACAGAAAGAGACAACGATAAGGAAATGCCAGGAGTCAGGGATGCCAGAAAACAGGTACGTCAAAAACAATGCCAAAGTCAAATAACCAGAATTACCAGAATCAATAACGCGCTCTCGGACAACCACAAAGGAAACCAAGACAGAGCACTGAGCAGGATGAGAACTGGGCCTAAATACCCCTCCTCTAGATTTGATAGGCTGTAACCCGCCTTTGACCCCAAAGGCAGTTACCAGGTTACCATTTGCATAATTGCTGCTCAGCATTAACCCTTCGGTGGATTAGGTTGCTGCTCGGCACAACTTTTCCTGTGTGGACAGTAAATGTAATTAACCACATTTTTATAAGCGGATGAATACGTGACATTACCCCCCACCTGAAGAACGCCCACCGGGCGGGCAGGACCAGGCTTGAGAGGAAATTTGTCGTGAAAATAGCGAATCTTGCGGCCAGCATGTATATCAGATACCGGAACCCAAGAACGATCGGCTGGTCCATAACCTTTCCAATGCACCAAGTAGTGTAAAGTGCCCCGAGAAAACCTGGACTCAATTATGGAGGAGACCTCATACTCTTCCTGTCCAGAAACAACTAAGGGAGGAGGAGGGACACTTGAGGCAGTATATTTATTGCACACAAGAGTAAGGACACATGAAAGGTATTAGGAATTTTCAAGGAGCCCGGAAGGGCTAGAGAGTACGCAACAGGATTGATCCTACGAAGGACATGAAAAGGTCCAAGGAACCTAGGAGCAAATTTCATGCTAGGGACTTTGAGCCTGATGTTACGAGAAGATAACCAAACCGTCTCATCCACTTGGTAAACAGGGTTGGCACCTTGATGTGTATCAGCATGATGCTTGAAACGGTCAGCAGCAGTACCCAGAGCAGATTGAACTTTAAGCCAGATGGTCATCCAAAGCAGAAATAGCCGTATCAGAAAAAACAGCCGGTAGGACAGTAGGATGCCGGCCATTATTAACAAAAAATGGACTATGCCCAGAGGAGTCATGGTCAGCATTGTTCCTAGCAAACTCGGCCCATGGTAGTAATTCGGACCAATTGTCTTGAGTGCTATTAATGAAATATAATTCCAAGGACTGGTTAGCCCTCTCAGCTGTACCATTGGTCTGGGGGTGGTAAGAGCATGAAAAAGACAATTCAATCCCTAATTGTTTATTGAAGGCCCTCCAAAACCAAGACACAAACTGAGAACCTCTGTCAGATACTATATTGTGAGGAATGCCATGCAGACGGACAATTCCTAGTATAAAGATTAGTACCATGTCTTGAGATGACGGCAATTTCTTGAGAGGAATAAAATTAGCCATTTTAGAAAAACGGTCCACAACCATGAGAATGGTGGCATAACTGTTAGAACTAGGAAGTTCAACAATGAAGTCCATGGACAAGTGGAACCATGGGACCTCAGGAATAGGAAGAGGTTGTAACAAGCCACAAGGGAGTTTATGAGACACTTTGGAAACTGCACAAACAGAACAAGCCTGCACATATTATTCCTTAACATCCCTCCTGAGGGAATCCCACCAGAATGACCTAATGAAGGCAGAAGTGGATTTATTAATACCTGGGTGACCAGCAGACATATTGTCATGAAACACCTTCATGTTATTAACCCTCTCCCTAAATGGAACGAACAGTTTGTCCTGAGGTTTACCGCAAGGTGCCTGAGACTGAGCATCCTTGATGGAGCCAAGCAGTGGAGAGGACAATGAAAGGACAGTGGACGAAATGATACATTCCGGGGGAATGATATGGGACGTTTCTTGCTCTAGTATAGCTTCAGTATCAAACTGCCTGGACAAGGCGTCAGCCTTGGCATTTTTAGAACCAGGTCTGTAAGTGACAAGAAAATTAAAGCGAGAAAGAAATCTAGACAAGTTAGAGTAATGATCAAAAGGGGATCCTTGGAACCCTCTAAAAGATGTCGCCACTCCTTGAGAGCTAGAATAATGGCCAACAATTCTCTATTGCCAATATCGTAATTGCGCTCAGCAGGAGACAACTTTCTAGAAAAGTAACCACAAGGATGTAACAGAGTTTACAGGCTCTCCCTCTGGAAGAGAACTGCCCCTACCCCTGTCTCAACCTCCGATATGAAAGGCTAACTGGTGTCAGGATGTTGTCAGGGTACCTGCGGTCTCTGTCTCTGAGAGAGACAGAGACTTAGACGTTTTTCCCTGCAGACAGCATGTTCCTCTCGCTCCTCGCGGTCCCTCTGCTTGTTTACACGCCGGCCGCGAGGGGAGGACGCCGTTTTGTGACGTGGCGTTCAATAATCGACGTCATGACGCAAATTCAGTCCGACATGCCAATCAAACTCCGGAGACGAATCAGCACTCGGCGGAGGCGTGATTACTCACCTTAACAGGGTATTTAATAGAGCTTTCAGTATTTGCTCATTGCCCTGTCGTGGTTCTAGTCAGCCTAGTCACACAGTGCTCTTGTATTCTCTTGTCTTTTGGTTCTGACCCGGCTTTGTTATTACTTACCTGTCTTCTCTGTTATCCTTGACCCGGCCTGTCTCTCGCTTACCTGTCCTCTCGTTCCCTCGACCTCGGCTTGTCCCTGACCATTCTATACGTAGTATTACGTTAAGTCCGGCCATTCTAAGGTCCGGTATACGTATCTGCTACTCTTTGTACTCTGCGTGTTGGATCCCTGACCCGATCCTGACATTACGACAGGGCCATGGATCCTGCAGGTACAAACTGTCAGCTTGGTTCTCCTGATCCTAGGTTTGACGCCATGGAGCATAGAATGGATCAGATGGCACTAGCACTACAGGCGTTACTATCACGTCCTATTAATCCACCTGAGGAGATGCGTAATACTTCTATCCCTCCTGTGGGTTCAGGACTAGAGGTAGCCACTGTAGGTGCTTCTTCCCGAGTTACCCCACCTGTACGTTATGCTGGTTCTCCTGAAAGGTGTCGTGGCTTTTTGAACCAGATCAGTATCCATTTCGAGCTACAACCCCGTTCCTACCCTACTGATAGGGCAAAGGTGGGATTTATTATCACCTTACTCATTGAGAAGGCTCTGAGATGGGCTAATCAGTTGTGGGAGAATGATAATCCATTAGTCTATAACTATAATGCCTTTGTAGCTGCTTTTAAAAGAACTTTTGACCCCCCTGGCAGGAAGGTCAATGCAGCTAGATTACTGTTGCGCCTTAGACAAGACAACCGAACACTTGTGGATTACGCACTAGAGTTCAGGTCTTTGGCGGCAGAGGTTAAGTGGAATGAACAGGCTTATATAGACGTATTTTTAAACGGATTATCCGATGTAATACTTGACGAGGTAGCGACGAGAGAGCTCCCCGAGAACTTGGAGGACTTAATTTCCTTTATCTCTCGCATTGACGAACGTCTAAGAGAGAGGCAGAACACTCGAGATAGAACCGGTAGACCTTCCTTTAGACTAGCTCCATCATTTCAAAGCCCTGAAACCAAAACTCCACAGTTTCCAGAACCTATGCAGATAGGCCTTATTCGCCTCTCAGAGGAGGAAAGACAGTAAAGGAGAAGGGAGGGACTGTGTATGTATTGTGGAGTCAGAGGTCACTTACGTTTGAATTGTCCCAGTCGTCCGGGAAACGCTCGCACCTAAGTTTCTCTAGAGGACAGGCCTTGGGTGTTTCTATTTTGTCCTCTACTCATAACTACAAAGAACACAGGCTTCTATTACCCGTCTCTTTAACTTGGGAGAGGGGAACTTTGGAGACTATGGCATTGGTAGACTCCGGAGCTGCTGAGAGCTTTATCGACCAAGTTTTTCTCACCAAACACGCTATCCCATCCCAGTTAAGGAAGACACCCTTGGCTGTTGAAGCCATTGATGGTAGACCTTTAGTTGAGCCTGTGATTTTCCGGGAAACCACACCTCTTAACTTAACTACTGGCATTCTACACAAGGAGGAGATATCTCTACTACTCATTTCATCTCCTTCTGTTCCCATAGTCCTGGGATACTCCTGGCTGAAGAGACATAACCCCATTATAGATTGGAAATCAGGGGAAATAGTCTCGTGGGGCCAGGGTTGTCAAGAGAGTTGTTTAAGGAAAGTCTCACCCCTTTGTAGTGTTAACACACTTAATAACTCTACCAACTCTACTAAAGTACAGATACCGTCCTTGTATCTAGATTTAAAGGCGGTATTTGACAAAAGAAAGGCTGATACCTTACCACCACACAGGCCTTTTGATTGCAAAATTAATTTACTTCCTGGTACTATGCCTCCCAGGGGCCATGTATACCCTTTGTCTACGAATGAGAACGTAGTCTTAGAGGAGTATATTCGTGAAAACCTAGACAAAGGGTTCATTAGGAGATCCTCCTCCCCTGCTGGGGCTGGATTTTTTTTTGTTAAAAAGAAGGATGGTTCTTTAAGACCTTGCATTGACTACCGAGGTCTGAACAAGATAACCATTAGAAATGCCTATCCAATCCCCTTGATCACCGAGCTTTTTGATCGATTAAAGGGTTCCAAGATTTTCACTAAGTTAGATCTCAGATTTGCTTATAACTTGGTGAGAATTCAGCGGGGACACGAGTGGATGACTGCGTTCAATACTCGTTATGGGCACTATGAGTATACTGTAATGCCTTTTGGTCTCTGTAATGCTCCGGCGGTATTTCAGGACCTAATTAATGAAGTTCTTAGGGAGTTTCAACATGACTGTGTTATTGTATACCTCGATGATATACTTATACATTCCAGGGATATTGAGACTCACCACGGACAGGTCAGAAGGGTTTTGCACAAACTTCTTCAGCATGGCTTGTACTGCAAATTAGAGAAATGCAGCTTTGACCAATCCCAAACTACCTTTCTTGGTTACGTGATTTCGGGAGAGGGGTTTGAAATGGATCCGGAGAAGCTCCAATCCATTTTAGATTGGCCTTTACCTAAGGGTCTCAAGGCTATTCAGAGATTTATTGGTTTCTCTAATTATTACAGACGTTTCATTAAGGGATACTCCTCTATCATTGCTCCTATCACCAATATGACCAGACAAGGGGCTGACACTAAGAATTGGTCTACTGAAGCACTTCTGGCTTTTAAGACTCTCAAGGAGCTGTTTGCTTCCGCACCAATTTTAGTTCACCCTGATACTACTCTGCCTTTCCTACTCGAAGTTGACGCTTCTGAGACGGGTATAGGTGCCATTCTGTCCCAAAGGTTGGGTGTGGATAAACCATTACATCCATGTGGGTACTTTTCCAAAAAATTATCAGGTACTGAGAGCAGATATGACATTGGTGACAGGGAACTCCTAGCGGTTATCATGGCTTTAAAGGAGTGGAGACATTTATTGGAGGGGACTTTGCATCCTGTTACTATTTTGACGGATCATAAAAACTTATCCTATATTGGGGAGGCTAAACGATTATCATCGAGACAGGCCCGTTGGTCTATATTCCTCACTCACTTCAATTACATACTCACATATAGGCCTGGGTCTAAGAATTCTAAAGCTGATGCCTTGTCTCGCCAATATGAACCTTCTGCCATATCTGAGCCGGTTTTGTCCTCTATAGTACCTAAGTGTAATATTATTGCTAACACAACTCTCAAAATCCATTCTCCGCTTCTTGATCAGATCAGGAGCTTGCAGCATCTGGCACCTAGACTGACTCCTGCGTCTAGACACTTCGTTCCTCCTGAACTCCAACTGGAGCTCTTACAGTGTCTTCACGAGAGTAAGGTGGCTGGCCATCCGGGCGTCCACAAAACATATTCCTTGATCTCTAAGGATTTCTGGTGGCCTTCTTTACGGAGGGATATTAAGGATTTTATCGGAGCCTGTGAGGTCTGTACTAAGACTAAACTACCGCATTCGCTTCCTTGTGGCCTTCTACATCCTCTGGAAGTTCCAGAGAAACCTTGGCCCTGTTTGGCGATGGACTTTATTGTGGATTTGCCTGTTTCGAAAAAGCACACTGTTATCCTCACGGTGGTTGATAGGTTTACCAAGATGGCACATTTCGTACCTTTACCTAAACTTCCGACTTCTCCTGAATTGGCGGAGATATTTGCAAAAGAAATTTTCCGCTTGCATGGGATACCTTCTGAAATTACTTCTGATAGAGGCTCCCAATTTGTTTCACGTTTCTGGAGATCATTCTGTTCTCAATTAGGCATCAAATTGAATTTTTCTTCCGCCTACCATCCTCAGTCTAACGGAGCTGCTGAACGTACCAATCAAAAAATTGAGCAATACCTACGTTGTTTTGTGTCTGAACATCAGGACGATTGGGTCGGTCTGATTCATTGGGCAGAATTCGCACACAATAATCTCGTTTGCGATTCAACTCACTCTAGCCCCTTCTTCATGAATTATGGCTTTCACCCTTCCATTCTTCCTTCGGTTCCCTCTTCGCAGGGGTTACCGTCGGTTGATGTTCATGTTGCCAATCTGCGGAAGTTGTGGGATCAGACTCGACAAATTCTCCTACATAATTCCGTACTGTACAAAAAACACGCTGATAAACGCAGAAGGGCGGCTCCAAGTTTTGTGCCTGGGGATAGGGTATGGTTGAGCACTAGAAACATTCGCTTGAAGGTACCTTCTATGAAATTCGCTCCTCGCTACATTGGTCCCTACAGGATTCTGACCCGAATTAATCCTGTGGCGTATCGCTTAGCACTTCCTCCTGCTTTGCGTATCCCTAATTCTTTTCATGTTTCATTGTTGAAACCGTTAATCTGTAACAGATTCTCCTCTAAGGCCTCATCTCCTCACTCTGTTCAGGTTGAGGGCCAGGAGGAGTACGAGGTCAACTCCATCGTCGATTCTCGTATCTCTCGCGGGAGGGTTCAATACCTGGTGGACTGGAAAGGATATGGTCCTGAGGAGAGGACTTGGGTACCTCAGGAGGATGTTCATGCTCCTCGTCTTCGCAGGGCTTTTCACTCCCGCTTTCCATCTCGTCCCGGTTCCCTCCGCCCGGTGGGCGTTTTTGAGAGGGGGGGTACTGTCAGGGTACCTGCGGTCTCTGTCTCTGAGAGAGACAGAGACTTAGACGTTTTTCCCTGCAGACAGCATGTTCCTCTCGCTCCTCGCGGTCCCTCCGCTTGTTTACACGCCGGCCGCGAGGGGAGGACGCCGTTTTGTGACGTGATGTTCAATAATTGACGTCATGACGCAAATTCAGTCCGACATGCCAATCAAACTCCGGAGACGAATCAGCACTCGGCGGAGGCGTGATTACTCACCTTAACAGGGTATTTAATAGAGCTTTCAGTATTTGCTCATTGCCCTGTCGTGGTTCTAGTCAGCCTAGTCACACAGTGCTCTTGTATTCTCTTGTCTTTTGGTTCTGACCCGGCTTTGTTATTACTTACCTGTCTTCTCTGTTATCCTTGACCCGGCTTGTCTCTCGCTTACCTGTCCTCTCGTTCCCTCGACCTCGGCTTGTCCCTGACCATTCTATACGTAGTATTACGTTAAGTCCGGCCATTCTAAGGTCCGGTATACGTATCTGCTACTCTTTGTACTCTGCGTGTTGGATCCCTGACCCGATCCTGACAGATGTATCAATATGTCGGTGGAGGCAAACCGCTGTTTGAGAGTTTCAAAGGCTTCAATAGCCTCCTTAGACCATATCGTACTACTAGCCCCCTTGCGTGTCATATTGGTGATGGGGGCTATTACTGAAGAAAATCCCTTTATAAATCTTCTGTAATAATTGGCGAAACCAATAAACCTTTGAATGGCTTTCAACCCAGTGGGTAAAGGCCACTGTAGAACAGACTCTAGTTTTTTAGGATCCATCTGAAACCCCAAGGCAGAAATATTATATCCTAAAAACTGTACTTCAGACTGGTCAAAGATACATTTTTCCAAATTACAATAAAGTTGTTTTTTTAACAAGGTTTGCAGAACTTGTTTAACGTGATCGTGGTGAGACTGGAGGGCAGGAGAATAAATAAGGATATCATCCAGATAGACCAAGACAAACGAGTAAATATAATCCCTGAGTACATCGTTAATGAAATCTTGGAAAACCGCTGGAGCATTGCACAACCCGAATGGCATCACTAGATATTCATAGTGTCCACTTCTGGTATTAAATGCAGTCTTCCACTCATGGTTTTCCTTGATTCTCACTAAATTGTAAGCACTTCTAATATCAAGCTTAGTAAACACTTTAGCACCCTGGAGTCTGTCAAATAATTCAGCAATAAGAGGAATGGGGTAGGCATTCTTAATGGTGATTTTATTCATTGCCCTGTAATCGATACATGGGCGCAACTCACCATCCTTTTTAGATACAAAAAAGAATCCTGCACCAGCAAGCGAGAATGATTTTCGTATATGGCCTTTATTTATTGAATCCTTAATATATTCCTCCATTACACTACTCTCCTGAGGAGATAGAGCATAGACTGCTCCCTTAGGTGGCATAGCGCCAGGTAGTAAGTTAATGGAACAGTCATATGGTCAATGAGGAGGTAGAGTATTAGACTGAGTCTTGCTGAATACTTTTTTAATGTCACGGTATTGTATAGGAATCTCAGGATTTTGAGGTGTACTAGTGGGTAATCGATAGTGCCCACTCTTTTGGTGACATGCAATATACACCTTTTACTACATTTCTTAACCCATTCTAATATTTCCCCATTGGCCCAGTCAATGTGAGGGTTATGCTTGATAAGCCATGGAAATCCTAATATGATAGGACAAGAAGGAGATGCAATCACCTGAAATATAATCTCTTCCTTATGCAAGGCACCAATTTATCCTGCTGCTTTTGTCAGCAGTCACATCATCAATAAATACAAGAGAACCAGTTCCATTGGCAGCCATACATGCCCACGCCATGACACTACCACCAACATGCTTCACTGATGAGGTGGTATGCTTTGGATCATGAGCAGTTCCTTTCCTTCTCCATACTCTTCTCTTTCCATCACTCTGGTACAAGTTGATCTTGGTCTAATCTGTCCATATGATGTTGTTCCAGAACTGTGAAGGCTTTTTTAGATGTTGTTTGCCAAACTCTAATCAGGCCTTCCTGTTTTTGAGGCTAACCAATGGTTTACATCTTGTGGCTAACCCTCTGTACTCACTCTGGTGAAGTCTTCTCTTGATTGTTGACTTTGACACACATACACCTACCTCCTGGAGAGTGTTCTTGATCTGGCCAACTGTTGTGAAGGGGGTTTTCTTCACCAGGGAAAGAATTGAAGATTATGCTAGCTTTAGTGTACTAATAATCTTAATTTTATTAATGACAGGAGGCGAGTATTTTGCATATCTCTCTTTACTAACTCCATACAGCAGTAAAGAAACACATAGAAAAAAGAACCAATAACAGGAGAGCAGGATGTACACAAGGCAATGTGACCTTACCATTTCCTCTTTAATAAAGCGACAACAAGCAGAAGTAAAAATATAGCAAACAATAAAACTAATAATAACTCCAAGTTCCCATGTGCGAAGGAGCAAACTTCCAAAGAATTCTATTCGAACAACGAAAAAGAGTTCAGGGTTGAGACAAATCCGAAGGATAAAATCTCCAATAGTTTCACGTGAACTGCCAATTATCTTCAAAGACGAATCATACTGAAAAGAGAATGTGTGACAGGTTTAGACATAGTCACGAACATGTAAATCCAATTAAAGTACCACCTAACATCCCATTGGAGAATATAGTAACTATAATCTGATAACTGAGTAATTGTAATGAGAACTCTAATGAGGATCCCATATTAATGGAAGTACGAACATATCATATAAGCACCAATGTTAGAGGCAAACCTACCTTAGCACCTGATATCTGCAAAGCAAACGAATAGAAAGGGTGGGCAGCGAAGCAGGTGGGGGAAATATTTGCCTCCTGTCATTATTAAAATTAAGATTATTAGTACACTAAAGCTAGCATAATCTTCAATTTTACCACATGACAGGAGGCTTCATATTTTGCATTTTTAACGCTGAGAAAATAGTATAGAACTAAATAAGAGTCCTACGGTGTGCCGAGAGACCCAGTATTCGGCGTTGTGGGGAGGTCTTCCCCGTTGAGCGCCCACGTATACACCATCTAACGGGAAATTATACAAGACCAAGTCTGACCGTTTGTCAGCAGGATGTTTAGTCCCATAGAGTGAAAGGAGAACAACCTCCACAACTCATAAGCTGGAGATGTATGACATTGGGTAGTTGGTATCCTAGAGGATCCTAGTCCCTTGGGCATCCTCAGGTAGTGATACGGGCTGCAGTTCCGTCTCCATCCTCACATAAGGGATCAAGGTGCAGGACCGAACCAGACAGGCTGGGAATGTCCAGATGTAGGGGTAGGGTCGTCGCATCCCTGGGTTGCCAGATTCCCAAGAGGTCCCCGGCAGCCTGCGATCGTCCGCTGACCTGCCAAGAAACCCCCAAAGCGGGTCCAGGTCCCCAGGTAGCCGACACTCCTGGGATAGAAGATGTGAGTACCCTACGGCTCCGTGAGGAATTGTTTGCCATGAATGTAGCAGGAGAAGATCCTCGGCTGCTCGAGAATTACTGTAGACCTTGTAAGCATGAGAAGCATAAGTCCTCCGGGGAGGTCAGGTTGGACTGAGCGCGATCACCATCGTGCCTCGACTTATACTGTGACGAGTGGTAATATCCAAATCAGTCGGCCCCTATGAGATGTGTCTCCCCCGGGAGACGGGTTGATCTTCTGTGAAGAAGACGGGGATCGAAAGAGCCTACATGTTGTCTGATAAACGTGAGTTGGTCCATCCCGGTGGATGTGAAACCTGACCGCCTAATCTGTGGTATCTACAGTAGGGTGCAGCCGATCTAGTACTTCTTTATCAATCCATGTATTGTCAAGTATAGGACCAAGAAGTCTAGGTATAAAACGTACAGGGTCACGGTGGTGCCGCGGAGAGTCGTACGAATATTCCCAAGTTGTGGAATAGTCTACGAATCCTCTGAGCGAATAGTCTTCTACAAGAGGTTCCAGCTTGTTCTCGGATGAACGTGGGTGTTGACGAGTTTTCAGTTCCCTGGAGTGATCTGAATGAGGTTCTCCCGGAAGAGAGTGTCTCGTCTTCCCCGCCTGTATTCATTACTTCTTTCGGTAGTTTATCAGGGCCCACCAGGCTCCGAGCTACTGGATTGGGAAGGAGAGGATGTCCCCTGAAAACTAGGTTAGGTGGCCGAGCGGGAAGCAAGAAGACCGTCCTGACGTGTCTTTAGGTCCTGAAGGCAAGTCGGTTGACTACGTGAAAGTGGTCTTCCCCGGGATTGAGGGCCTTTCCCCTGTGAATGTAGTAGGAGGTATATTGATGGTATCTGTGTGTACCGTGTTCTCTGTCCGCTTATCTGGAGCACCATTGGTTGACTCTCGCTCTATATGGGTAATAGAGCTAGCGGTAGCGGATCTCGGGTCAGATGTCCCGAAGTGGTCGACTCTGTTGCCAACCGGTTCCAAAGAATCCCTTATAAAGGTAATCGCATAACACCTCCTTCCTAGGGGTTTGGGCCCTTATGAAAGCCGTGGGACCCTTGCGTGTCTAATAAGTTCCCTTCGGAACTTTGTGCCTTGTGCCTAGGGTTCCGACTATCTTGGCGCCCAGTACCGCCAACCATCCGTCAGTGCGGAGGAGTGCTGCTATGGGCATCCTATGGGAGAGGCCAACACTGGGGTTTCCTGCAAGGAGCAGAAACAGTTTTTTGAGTCCATATACCCAAGTTGTATGCCCGTTCCTGGACGATGTTTGGCGGCGTCCAGCATCTCCCATTTTAAAGTCGCGAATCCTGAAAGACCTCCTCCGTTGGTCACTATAGTCGTCTGAGCCGTTCTGATCGGCATGGAAGGGTATGAGTTTGTCCGACCATCAGCGGATATGGACATTCTAAGCAAGAGGCTGCAAAGCCACGAGTGCATAACGTTGTCAAGTAGGTTTATCGTAGTAAGGGATACCCCTGTGTAAGGCACAAACCAGTATTCAGGCACAGGATGCAGGGCAAACAGATAAGTCTACTATGACAGTACATAGAGGTTGCCATAGCATTGCCTCCGCTCAGCAGCACCGTGCAGCACACGTATAGTGGGGGCTCACCCCGGGTGCACAGGGTATGAACCCTTAAGTGCTGGCCATCGCCCTGATAGAGAGTGTCAGTCACCTCTTCCATTATTAAATTCACCTCAAGGGGAATATATATCGTTAAGTAGGCGGCTCGGAACTCCTGTTCAGCGGTTGTAACCGCATGCCTCTGTTCGGCATTTTAGTGCAGTGCACGCCTAGCCGGGCCCGTGGTCCTTTAACTGCAGGCTGCAGAATAGGTACAGGGCATAAACCCGTACCGTATCATGATTCATTATCAATGGAGGTATTCCTTCAGCTGTAGGTAGAGGCTGTTGCCGTAAGACTTCCTTCGGTAGGGTAGTGTGACTCGCCTATCGTAGGGGTCTCACCCCAAGAGCAGCAGGTCTGAACCTGTAAGTGCTGGTCCCAGATCCGAAGTTCGGATTTTCAATCCTTGAGCTCGCTCTTGAGAGGGGTAGGAGTAGAAGCAGCAGTGCCTTTGCTGGCTCACCCCCGGTTGCACAGGGTATGAACCCATCAGTGCTGGCCATCAGCCTGATAGAGAGTGTCCTACAGCTCTATCAATAATTAATGCACCACCATGGGGGATATGCTGCGCTGAAGCGTGCGACTCTGTCCCCTTTTTTTGCCGAATAGTTTGGCTTATACCTAGTCAGAGATCACCTCAGGTGCGCGGGGTATGTACCTGTCCAGCGTGGGTCGCGGCCAAATAAAACAGACTGGATGAGAGCACAATAAGTTTCATTGTGTGCAATGCACCATGCAGACCCCAGCAGGGTGTAGTAGTGTGCAATTTATTGTGTGCAATTTATTGTCTCAAAGTATCAAAATAACCCCAGCAGGGTGTGTGATATGCAGTAGTGTGCACTTATTGTGTGCAATGTACCAAAAGAACCCCAGCAGGGTGTGTGATATGGGGTACCCCAGCAGGGTATCTGTTGTAGTGTAAATAATGCCAGTGGACCCCAGCAGGGTCTGTATAAATGACAGTGGCAGGGTCTTCTGTATCTGTCACTTAGAGTTGTCAAATTGTCCCAGCAGGGCAAACCACAATATTGGGATTTGTATAACTGGGCCTCACCCAGGATCACAGAGGTGGCCACAGGGCGACCTCCAAAAAGCAGCACGGTAATAGGGGCAGCACCCCAAGCAGGCACAGGGTAATAAGCCCTTTAGTGCCTAATATGGCAGTAATGAGACAAAAGTGACTGACCTCTGAAGGATAATAGGATATAACACTAGCTCTAAGCTCCGTCGTGTTCTGACAGGTAGTCTTAAGTGATGGGGTCATCCCTTTGAGCATCCATTACCAGACATAGAGTCTTGCTGTAGATTCCTGAACCCTGATCCAGGTGATATCCCTTCAAATCTCCCATCACTGATATGTATTTATACAGTACCATTTTGATACTACGTGTCCAAGGGTGCTATCCCTTTAAGGAATTCAAGGGTGATATCCCTTTAAGGATTTGGTATCCCTTTTAAGTAGTTCCAGAGTGGTATCCTTTTTAGGAGTTCCCTCTAAGGGTCCAATAATGGTATCTTTAAGGAATTTGAGGGTGCTATCCCTTTAACCCCTTAAGGACCAAACTTCTGAAATAAAAGGGAATCATGACATGTCACACATGTCATGTGTCCTTAAGGGGTTAAGGGATTTTTTTTGCTTTTTGGGGTGATATCCCTTAAAGGTTCCAGTACCTCGAACCACTATACACGAGTACGACTCAAATCTGTAAATAATAGGCCAATTAGAATACTTACCTTTGCCTGGATTCGAACTTGGGACCCTGGGGTCCAACGTCTGTGTTAGAGAATCATGAGCCACGAGAAGAGCAAGGCTAACTGACAGCCCAGGTATATGTTACTCTCGAGCGTGGTGGGCGAGAGTAGCAAAACGGCCGCCCATAATCTCGCGAGATGCAAGATTAAAGATGGCCACCAAGGGTAAAGGTAGGGGAACATGGTCCCTGGAGTCTAGGTAGACGCGGGATCAAAGATGGCCGCCGCGTCAAGCTCGGTCGCCCCACAGACTGCCCTGCACCAAGGTAGTGGATGTTGGAAAGTATCCAGCACATTACCGGGTGCACTGTATGGGGCAGCCTGAGAGAGCCAGGGCAGTGAGTCCGGCCGTCCCCTTGAGGGTTGTAGGAGGAAGGGGTCGAACGGATAGGCCGGACAAAGGGGTTAATGCCCGGGAGCCAGTGAGAGCCGACGGGAACCACGGGAAGGAAGGGGTTAAGCCCCAGCCAGACCCAGAATCCCCATGAGACCCTGGGGGGAAGGAGGAAAGCGGGAAAAGAGGGTCCCCAGATGCTCCAGGTATAGAAGGCCAGGAAAATCGCCAGAAAAGTCATGATACATATGGTATAAAGTGCATCTACCTTAACTACACATAAAACCTATAAAGTCAATAATAAAATTTACAACAACACCTATTAAATGCTTGCTATTAAATACATATGACATCTATTAAATACTTCTAAAGTACGTATAATACTTATCAAAACAAAGGATGAAACGCCTATAAAATTGATAAATTACAAGTGATATTAATCACAACTAAAGGTTATGAAATAACTATAACATTAAATCTACATAATATCTATGAAATAACATAGAAAAAACACAGCTGCACATAGTACAGAAGCACAGCAAGAACATACAGCAAAGTATATAAAAATATATAATACAGAAACAACCTCAAAGAGGCAATAGAAACATAAAGTAATGGAGGAGAGTAATACTCTGACCTGTCTGCTTGATGGAGCAGTAAAGAAAGAGGAAATGATAAGGTCACATTGCCTTGTGTACATCCTGCTCCCCTGTGATTGGTTCTTTTTTCTATGTGTTTCTTTACTGCTGTATGGAGTTAGTAAAGAGAGATATGCAAAATACGAAGCCTCTTGTCATGTGGTAAAATTCTTCGGCCATGCACCACAGTTGTTTTCCGTAGTCTTCCGGGTCTTTTGGTGTTGCTAAGCTCACCGGTGCTTTTTAAGGATGTTCCAAACAGTTGATTTGGCCACACCTAATGTTTATGCTATCTCTCTGGTGGGTTTGTTTTGTTTATTCAGCCTAATGATGGCTTGCTTCACTGATAGTGACAGCTCTTTGGATCTCATATTGAGAGTTGACAGCAACAGATTCCAAATGCAAATAGCACACTTGAAATGAACTCTGGACCTTTTATCTGCTCCTTGTAAATGGGATAATAAGGGATTAACACACACATGGCCATGAAACAGCTGAGCAGCCAATTGTCCCATTACTTTTGGTCCCTTGAAAAGTGGGAGGCACATATACAAACTGTTGTAATTCCTACACCGTTCACCTGATTTGGATGTAAATACCCTCAAATTAAAGCTGAAAGTCTGCAGTTAAAGCACATCTTGTTAATTTCATTTCAAATCCATTGTGGTGGTGTATAGAGCCAAAAAGATTAGAATTTTGTTGATGTCCCAATATTTATGGACCTGACTGTATGGCCATGTCGTAATGTCAGGATTACAGAATGATCCAGCATGTAGAATTGTGTAACACAGAGGACTGATAGGTAACGTATACCGGACCTTAGAATGGTCAGATAGTCAGGAATAGCAGAGGTCAAGGGAAACAGAAAGAGACACAACGATAAGGAAAAGTCGGGAGTCAGGGATGCCAGAAAACAGGGAAGTCAAAAACAATGCCAAAGTCAAATAACCAGAATTACCAGAATCAATAATGCGCTCTAGGACAACCACAAGGGAAACCATGACAGGGCACTGAGCAGGATAAAAACTGGGCCTAAATACCCCTCCTCTGATCTGACCCCAAAGGCAGTTACCAGGTTACCATTTGCATAACTGCTGCTCAGCATTAAAGGACCACTCTAGGCACCCAGACCACTTCAGCTTAATGAAGTGGTCTGGGTGCCAGGTCCCTCTAGCATTAACCCTTTTTTTTCAGAGAACCTGCTATGTTTATAATAGGGTTAATCCAGCCTCCAAATCCTCTAGTTGTTGTCTCATTGACAGCCGCTAGAGGCGCTTGCGTGATTCTCACTGTGAAAATCACAGTGAGAGCATGCAAGCGTCCATAGGAAAGCATTGTAATGCATGCGCATTCGGCCGAAAGGGAGGATCGGAGGCGGAGAGGAGGAGGAGAGCTCCCCGTCCTACGCTGGAATAAAGGTAAGTTTTAACCCTTTCCTCATCCCAGAGCCCGGTGGGAGGGAGGGGGTCCCTGAGGGTGGTTGCTGTTCGGCACAACTTTTCCTGTGTGGACAGTAAATGTCATTAACCACATTTTTATAAGCGGATGAATACGTGACAAATTGGTGCCAGACTGAAGAAGGCTTATAGAATTTGCAACAGGGTTAGGGATGGCCTAGGGCAATGGTAGGCAGCCTTCATCACTCAACAGGGCAGATCCTGGTCAGGTGCATGGGATGCACAGCGCCCAGGTGCTCTGTAGCTACAGGCACATCACAACATTATTATTATTACTGTTATTATGTTATTATTTATATAGCACCAACAAATTCTGCAGCGTTTTCCAATGGGTGGAAGAATAAACATGTAGTTGTAACAAGACAAATTGGACGCACAGGAACAGAAGGGTTGAGGGCCCTGCACAATGAGCTTTCGTGCTAGAGGGCGTGGGGTAAAGTGACACCAGGGCCGGTCTTAGGGGTGTGCGAGATGTGCGGCCGCACAGAACACCATGGGAGCAGGGGGTGCCATGCGGCCGACACAGCTCACACATGGCCGACTGTGATTATAAAAAAATTATAAATATTGTGGTGGGGTGGAGCTTACTGAGCAGCGGAGGCGGGGCTAAACAGATGACAGGGCAGAGCTAAAAGTGCAGGGTAACTGCTAGAGGGGAAGCAGGAAGAAGTCCCTGCTTCCCCAACAACCAGTGTACAGGTTTTTGGGGAAGCAGGGACTGCCTCCACTCCTCCATAATGCCTCTACTCCTCCATAATGAACAGAGGTAACTATGTGTGACTGTCTGCCTGTGTGTGTGTAAGACTGCCTGTGTGAGACTGCCTGTATGTGGCTGTCTGTGTGTTTGACTGTCTGCCTGTGTGTGTCTATGTGACTGTTTTCCTCTGTCTGTGTGTGTGACTGTCTGCCTGTGAGTGTGTGTGCGTGTGACTGTCTGCCTGTGTGTGTGTGTGTGTCTGTGTGTATGACTGTGTGTGTGTGTGTGTGACTGTCTGCCTGTGTGTGTGCATTTGGTGGATTTGACAGTGTATATGTATAACTGTGCATCTCTTTGTGGGACTGTGTGCACATAACTCTACAAAAATATACAATGCAAAAGGGTAATAAGCGCTCTCTTCTCAAGGGTGAGCAGCAGTTCACCAACAAGGTGTTCCCTCTACCTTGTGATAAATGGACAGATAAAATAGAAAGGTGAACAGCGCTAAAGATCAGAAATTGTACATACGTTTAGTAGAAATACTGGCCAGCGGAGTAACTTAAAAAAAAAAAAGGAGAAACAAAGATACAAATAATGGTACAGTATGTATGAACGATATAATTCCACAAGAACAAAGGTGTTATATTCACACTCACACTTTGAGGAGCTATATCAGCTCGGTGTTAAGAGCATGGACGGAATAATCCCCGTCTATGTATTTCTTGAGGTTCCGGATCGTTGGTGAGTTTATAGGTGTAAGTATTCGTTATATGAAAAACAAGAGTAAAATACGCCACATGGTCTAGTACGTAAATATAAAATATTGTAGTAAGAGTAGATGATCCTACTTACATATACTAGAGCAACGACCTGCTCTAGTTTGGAGAATTTCAGGTGGAATAATCCCCACCTCGGGATATAGTGGACCCAGGTATAGCAGCAAAGCAGTATTAAATAGGAAGGAGGACAAAAAAAAAAATGACTGGATGGTATAAAAATTATATATACTTTAATACAATAAGTAAAAAGTGAATAATACACTATAAAACCAGTCCTGTATAAAAGTCCAGAATTCTTCCTCACTTGACGCGTTTCGCCGAAGCTTTCTCAACAGTGAATGTCGTTGCTCTAGTATATGTAAGTAGGATCATCTACTCTTACTACAATATTTTATATTTACGTACTAGACCATGTGGCGTATTTTACTCTTGTTTTTCATATAACGAATACTTACACCTATAAACTCACCAACGATCCGGAACCTCAAGAAATCCATAGACTGGGATTATTCCGTACAAGCTCTTAACACCGAGCTGATATAGCTCCTCAAAGTGTGAGTGTGAATATAACACCTTTGTTCTTGTGGAATTATATCGTTCATACATACTGTACCATTATTTGTATCTTTGTTTCTCCTTTTTTTTTTTTAAGTTACTCCGCTGGCCAGTATTTCTACTAAACGTATGTACAATTTCTGATCTTTAGCGCTGTTCACCTTTCTATTTTATCTACAAAAATATACACCTGCATTCACACATAGGCCTAAATGCATATTTTTATCACAGCGAATAAACCCAGCACAAATATCACATACAACCAATACACGCATATCACACACAGTTAATACACCCATTACAAATATCACACACAGCCAACATATAGCATACATATCACACACAGTCATCACACGTATCACATACACAGACAACACAAACATTACATCATATTATAATGAGATGTATTACAGTGGAGCTCTGGTATATACAATGCACATTACTCTGTGTTTTATAATTAGGGAGCTTGGTGATACACTAATAGACACATTAGTTCGAGTCATTGGCGGATCCAGGGGGTGGGCAACGGGGCAATTGCTCCCCCCCTGAGAAAATAGTGAGACCGAAACTCTCCCCTGCCGGCCCATGCAGGGCTGGTGCTATCCAAGCACCAGCCCTGCTGTTTGCCTTCACAGACATCTCCCTTCCCGGCCCACACAGGCCCATACTGGGCGGCTGGCAGGGGAGGGAGAGAACCCGGGGAAGCTCTTACCTGCAGCTCTGCCGGGTTCTCCTCCCTCGAGCACGGAGCATTGCCGCGGTTACCATGGCAACGCTCCGTTCTTGTGAGAGTGAACTCTAGCCTGAGTTGCAGGTTAGAGTTCACTCTCACCACTAGAACCACCAGGGATGGAAATAAAGCAATGTCTCACCCTCCCTCAGCAAAGGTAAGACGGGAGGGGGGACATTAACTATATTTATTTAATTATTTAATAATACAAATAAAAAATAAATCTTTAATCTGCCCCCCTTCCCCTCACACAAACTACAACCCCATACACTGCACCACACACAAATATACAGCCCCCTCTTACACACACAGCCCCCCTACACACACACAGCCCCCCTACACACACACAGCCCCCCTACACACACACAGCCCCCCCTTACACACACAGCCCCCCCTTACACACACAGCCCCCCCTTACACACACAGCCCCCCTTACACACACAGTCACCCATAAACACACTGCCACCCATAAACACACTGCCCCCCAATACACGCTCTGCCCCCTTACACACGCAGCCCCCCTTACACACGCAGCCCCCCCTACACACACAGCCCCCCTACACACACAGCCCCCCTACACACACAGCCCCCCTACACACACAGCCCCCCTACACACACAGCCCCCCTACACACACACAGCCCCCCTACACACACACAGCCCCCCTACACACACACAGCCCCCCTACACACACACAGCCCCCCTACACACACACAGCCCCCCTACACACACAGCCCCCTTACACACACACAGCCCCCCTTACACACACACAGCCCCCCTTACACACACACACACAGCCCCCCTTACACACACAGCCCCCCTTACACACACAGCCCCCCTTACACACACAGCCCCCCTTACACACACACAGCCCCCCTTACACACACACAGCCCCCCTTACACACACACAGCCCCCCTTACACACACACAGCCCCCCTTACACACACACAGCCCCCCTTACACACACACAGCCCCCCTTACACACACACAGCCCCCCTTACACACACACAGCCCCCCTTACACACACACAGCCCCCCCTTACACACACAGCCCCCCCTTACACACACAGCCCCCCCTTACACACACAGCCCCCCCTTACACACACAGCCCCCCCTTACACACACAGCCCCCCCTTACACACACAGCCCCCCCTTACACACACAGCCCCCCTTACACACACAGCCCCCCCTTACACACACAGCCCCCCTTACACACACAGCCCCCCCTTACACACACAGCCCCCCCTTACACACACAGCCCCCCCTTACACACACAGCCCCCCCTTACACACACAGCCCCCCCTTACACACAGCCCCCCCTTACACACAGCCCCCCCTTACACACAGCCCCCCCTTACACACAGCCCCCCCTTACACACACAGCCCCCCCTTACACACACAGCCCCCCCTTACACACACAGCCCCCCCTTACACACACAGCCCCCCCTTACACACACAGCCCCCCCTTACACACACAGCCCCCCCTTACACACACTGCCACCCATAAACACACTGCCCCCCAATACACGCTCTGCCCCCTTACACACGCTCTGCCCCCTTACACACGCTCTGCCCCCTTACACACGCTCTGCCCCCTTACACACGCTCTGCCCCCTTACACACGCTCTGCCCCCTTACACACGCAGCCCCCCTTACACACGCAGCCCCCCTTACACACGCAGCCCCCCTTACACACTGTAGCGGAGAGCTGATTTCCCACAGCTTAACTCCACCAATATATTAAGAGGATGTAGGAACAAGTAACAAATCCAAGAGAATATCCAGCACAATCAGCAATAAAATCCAATAGTATCCCATCACCTTTCCCAATCACTGGACGACACACAGTATCAGGAGTAGAACTAACTTTTAATAGCAACATTCCTGCTTTTATGAGATTCTCCCATGCAAGGGAGGGGTTCAACACAATTAGTAAAGATGTCCCAGAAGTCAAGGTATTTGGGAGGGAGAGCAAAAGTCCAGCTTCCAAATAACGCTAAACTAAGGGTGTGCCCATATAAGAGGATAATAGTTTAGCTCCCCTGGTGTAAAAAGCAAAATAAATAAATCTTTAATCGAAAAGTAAACAAAGTAATCGTGAAGAGAATGTAAAAAATACACTGGGTTGGAGTTTAAAGGTGAGGTCTAGCTTGTTAGACTTCAATGTCAGTATAGAAGGCAGCAGAATAAATACAGTATAAATATCACTGTGGAAGATACTGTGATACTGTATACCTATTGACTTGTGAATGTAATAAAAAATATGTAGGCAAAACATTCCGCCCTCTCCAGAAACGTATACAGGAACATATTAGATCATGCAAATATTCAACTGAAAATCCCATCTCAAGACACCTCCGCGAATACCACAATAGCGACCCCAAGGGGTTACGCTTCTGTGGCTTGGAATTGGTCAAAAAGAACCCTAGGCGAGGAGACTATGATAAATTCCTCAGACAAAGGGAATGTTTTTGGATTTACCAACTTAAGACCTTGAGTCCAAAAGGTCTCAATGAAGGATTTTCTTTTTCTCCTTTCCTATAACCATTTCGACCCATATATATATAGTCATCTCACCCTGTCTGATAACTATTTGATATATGTATATTTCTATTTTTAAGCAGTATCAACATTTGGTAATGTCTTTATACACTTTAAAACTCCTCATGGTTTCAAATATAAATGACTTAAAAAAGTGTGAATTTTATTTGCAACCATATACTTACCTAGGTACAGATATTGTATCATTCCAGTTCGAATATGTATTTATTTATTAGTTTTCATATTATACTTCTTAATCAGAAATGATATCAATAGAGAAGGGTTTGCTCTCCAAAATCAATATACTATCTGTCTGTATATGTAATGATTTAGGGAACATTGTCCCTGACGTTTACTGATTATACATATTCTTTACGGCTGACAACCCTGCCGGCTCGAGCAATCCTCGGCCCCTCCCCCTCCCGTGACGTGACGCTACACGATTGGCCAATGACGTCACGGGAGAGGCGGGCACTATTCCCTTTAAAAATCTCGGCGGTCACGGAATCTCCTTACCGCTCTTGACAAAGGCACCACATAGCGCTGAAACGCGCGTCGAGTAGGACGATAGGCTTAGGCTGATACTTCAATACCATTTGAGTAGGACTCTAGACTTAGGTTTATTTTTTAATAACACTGTGGGTGTCTGGCTTGTCTGTCTGGGAGACGTCTTTTGCTGCTTAGGAGGCAGGGGAACCCCTTTTTTGGACCCATCTACTAGGTTAGCTATCTTTAATATAGCAGTAATATATTCACTCTTTGTAGAAAAAAAGGAAGAAAAAAACCCAAAAAGGGATGTCTTATATAAAGACCGCCCAGAGGGTAAATACCCAGTCCAATCTCAACAGTAGTATAGTTGCCAAAAAAATAAAAAAGCCTTTATTGAAATCTATTAAAAACCTGGGTTATCAGTGATGGACAGAATAATATAGGGAGAAATATGTATGGTAGGAACAGGGCTAGTCAGGAGCCTAATAGCCAAAAGGAACCCTCACAAAAAACGGAGAGGGGATAGAAGGCAATATGTACCCCCATACATAACTCAGGTAACAAAGCAGTAGGAGAGAACAGGGAAAGGGAGAAACACACACTCCCAACCAAACAGTAGTGCTATGCTAATACCCTATCTCCTATAAAACACCTTCATGGGTGTTCTAATCTAAATGCTGTCATAACATCTGAATCCCCAGGTTACACACACGCTAGAAAAACATAAATGAAAAAGGTGCTCAGAGCAAAGTGCTCAAAGAGTATTAAAAACACAGAAGAACCCGACGTACGTTTCGGCGTGACCACACGCCGTCCTCAGGGGTATCAGCAGTGAGCAGAAACTGTCCGGGTGGTAAATTTATACCTTAAGCTCATAAGCTTTATTGTAATCACCTGTGATTGTGTCTAAGCTGCTCTGGTCCTCCTGCGAATGGGGCTGTGGGGGTGTGGTGTAACACACCATAGTGTCAGCCCACATTTCTATGTCAGAGGTGGCCAGAACAGAAAGCTGAACACAATCAGGTGGAAGGAAATTAACCCTTTGAGTGCCCCGCCCGGAACAGATATAAATGGATACTTACTATGTCTAAAGTGCAGTATCCATAGCTTAACAATTAACCCTTGGAATGTCCAAATTGTGTCATATAGGTCAAGTATGTGGATTGATTCTTATGGCTGTATTGTGTAGCTATTAGTACAATTAAAGAAACAACTTATAACCGTTGTAAACCAGTAAGGGATAAGTGCAATGGCTATATGGGCAATCATACACAGAAGCCGACAATTATTTTTGTTTTTGCCACTGTAAATAGTAACCCATTAGTTTTGCAAACACAAAAGACCCCTAAACTCTTAGACCTATAATACAAGTAAAGTGAATGGACATATGAACACCAAATATTAATAGAAATAAATAAAGAATATGTACATATATACAGGCATAACTTAAGATACCATTTATTATCAGAATTATTGCAGTACTTTAAATAAACGGGGAATATGAAAACCCTTCATTTAACCCCAGGGGAGATAGCGTTTTGAGATGGTAAATCCAAAACGCCTCTCTTTGTCTTAGTTTTAGGTCCCAGTTTCCTTTCCTAGGAGGCTGTGGTACATGTTCAAGACCCATGAACCGGATGCCTGCCGAGGAGTGATTGTGATGTAGATGTAAATGCCTTGAGACGGGTGTTTCCAAACGTCTCTTGACAGAATTTACATGTTCACGTATCCTTAGCCTAAAATGGCGAAAAGTCTTGCCTACATATTTTATCCCTTACTGGTTTACAACGGTTATAAGTTGTTTCTTTAATTGTATTATCCCTTACTGGTTTACAACGGTTATAAGTTGTTTCTTTAATTGTATTATCCCTTACTGGTTTACAACGGTTATAAGTTGTTTCTTTAATTGTACTAATAGCTACACAATACAGCCATAAGAATCAATCCACATACTTGACCTATATGACACAATTTGGACATTCCAAGGGTTAATTGTTAAGCTATGGATACTGCACTTTAGACATAGTAAGTATCCATTTATATCTGTTCCGGGCGGGGCACTCAAAGGGTTAATTTCCTTCCACCTGATTGTGTTCAGCTTTCTGTTCTGGCCACCTCTGACATAGAAATGTGGGCTGACACTATGGTGTGTTACACCACACCCCCACAGCCCCATTCGCAGGAGGACCAGAGCAGCTTAGACACAATCACAGGTGATTACAATAAAGCTTATGAGCTTAAGGTATAAATTTACCACCCGGACAGTTTCTGCTCACTGCTGATACCCCTGAGGATGGCGTGTGGTCACGCCGAAACGTACGTCGGGTTCTTCTGTGTTTTTAATACTCTTTGAGCACTTTGCTCTGAGAACCTTTTTCATTTATGTTTTTCTAGCGTGTGTGTAACCTGGGGATTCAGATGTTATGACAGCATTTAGATTAGAACACCCATGAAGGTGTTTTATAGGAGATAGGGTATTAGCATAGCACTACTGTTTGGTTGGGAGTGTGTGTTTCTCCCTTTCCCTGTTCTCTCCTACTGCTTTGTTACCTGAGTTATGTATGGGGGTACATATTGCCTTCTATCCCCTCTGTTTTTTGTGAGGGTTCCTTTTGGCTATTAGGCTCCTGACTAGCCCTGTTCCTACCATACATATTTCTCCCTATATTATTCTGTCCATCACTGATAACCCAGGTTTTTAATAGATTTCAATAAAGGCTTTTTTATTTTTTTGGCAACTATACTACTGTTGAGATTGGACTGGGTATTTACCCTCTGGGCGGTCTTTATATAAGACATCCCTTTTTGGGTTTTTTTCTTCCTTTTTTCTACAATTTCCAGGGTTACCCCCTTTTAACCAGTCCAGGTGACCTCTATACTCTGGAGGCTCGGCAGTGGGATACGGGAGTGTCTTTTCCTCCCCCCCCCCACTTTCCAGCCTTTTGAGTTTCCTTTTTCTTGTTATATTCACTCTTTGTACCTCTTCTAATTAATTGCTTATTACTACTGCAACATTGTATCCCTACTTAGACTATTATTATCAGGATACCAGGATATTGTAAGCAACGGACTAGAGAGCAATACATTTACTTTTTGTTGCAACTTTATCTGTAATTCTCTTTCCATAAGCCCTTATGATTTGGGCTTTGGAGCTGTCTACTACCTATGCGAATTGAGACATTTGGGTATCTATACACAAGGGGGATAATCAAGACTAAGATTTAACTTAGATACACTCTTTCACCCCATGTATTATACTATGATCCCAATCACTCTCACCAGTGCAATCAGTACTTTTTTACAGCATTTGAGAATTATTCACTAATTAGGATTAAGTCCTGACTCAGACTCCAGGAAAGGACACTCTGTCAATTGTGTACTCTTCCCAGAATAGCTGGTCTGAACTTCCTATGCAGGCACTCCTTTACTATATGCCTTACTGAGAAGCTAACCTTTAGGTGGATGCACGGTCCCATTACCTCACAGTATCTTCCACAGTGATATTTATACTGTATTTATTCTGCTGCCTTCTATACTGACATTGAAGTCTAACAAGCTAGACCTCACCTTTAGACTCCAACCCAGTGTATTTTATACATTCTCTTCACGATTACTTTGTTTACTTTTCGATTAAAGATTTATTTATTTTGCTTTTTACACCAGGGGAGCTTAACTATTATCCTCTTATATGGGCACACCCTTAGTTTAGCGTTATTTGGAAGCTGGACTTTTGCTCTCCCTCCCAAATACCTTGACTTCTGGGACTTCTTTACTATTTACTGCTCTGGGTTATGCCCATTATTTGTTGCCCATTTAGTCCTTCGCTTGACTCCAGGGCTAGATGTATCTAACTCTGTAGTCATTTTTCTCTCTTTAAAGTTCACCACAATTAGTACATTATCCAATGCCAGCGACGTTACCTCCCACACATCTCCTCCCCTTAGATTAGTCTTTAATACAATTATACACAGCACATTTTTCCCCCACTGTTCAGACGCAGGGCCGGACTGGCCCACCGGGATACCGGGAAATTTCCCGGTGGGCCGCGGCACCTGGGGGACTGAAGAGAGAGAGGGAGCCCTGCTCTCTATATTGTAATAATATCGCGCCCGCCGGCCGCATGTGGGTGCCGCCAGGTGGCCGGTCCGGCGGCACACTCTGAGGTGATTACTCACCTTGCGGCCGGCGGCCCCATCTCCTGTGCTGACAGCTATGCTGCTGTCAGTATCAGTGAGTGTGCCGGGCGGCCGCCTTAGCGATCCAGCAGCACACTCACTGATACTGACAGCAGCATAGCTGTCAGCACAGGAGGACTGAGGGAGGGGGCGGAGCTAACTACCATGCTCCCTCGCGTTTCCCATGATTCCCAGTATCTACACATCATAGAGTAGCGATTACTCTATGATGTGTAGATGCTGGGAATTATGGGAACCGCAAGGGAACATGGTAGTTAACTCCGCCCCCTCCCTCAGTCCTCCTGTAACAGCAGGTACACAGAAAAAGAGGGGAAGGGGGGGACAAAAAGAGGGGAAGGGGACACAAATAGAGGGGAAGGGGACACAAATAGAGGGGTAATAGAAGCACAGGGGAAAGGGGGGACACAGAGACAGAGGGGTAATAGAAACACAGGGGATGGGGGGGCAAAGAGATGGGGTAATAGAGAGACACCAGGGAAGGGGGGGGGCAAAGAGACAGAGGGTAATAGAGAGACAGGGGATGGGGGGGATAAAGAGAGGGGTAATAGAGAGACACCACGGAAGGGGGGGGAAGAGACAGAGAGGTAATAGAGAGACATAGGGGTTGGGGGGCAAAGAGATGGGTAATAGAGAGTCACAGGAGAAGGGGGGACAAAAAGACAGGTGGGGTAATAGAGAGATACCAGGGAAGGGGGGGACACAGAGACAGGTGGGGTAATAGAGAGACACCAGGGAAGGGGGGACAAAGAGACAGATGGGTTATTGAGAGACACAGGGGTTGGGGGTACAAAGAGACAGAGGGGTAAGAGAGACACACAGGGAGGAGAGGGGGAAGAGAGACACAGAAGGTTTGTTGGCTGGGGCTAAGAACAACACAAAAGGGGCTGGGGGAAAGAGAAATACAGAGGCTGGAGAAGGGTAAAAAGAAACACACAGGGACTGGGATGAAGTAAAAAATGCAGAAGGGTCGCTGTAAGAGAAAAAAAGGAGACAATTGGAGACAAGATACACTAAACGAGGTAAAGGTAATAGAAATAAATTGATGTGATCCTGACAGTAATACACACATATATATATATATATTGATGTGTGTATTAGTAACATATAATTATGCCTATAATATTTACACATATAGTAATACACATTAATATATGCATAATACACACATAAATGTCATATATAAATATATATATATATAATGTATATGTAATGAGCACGTATTGGCCCAGTCTTGTTGCTAGTTGCATACTCATGCACCATCACATATTCAAAGTGAAGAGCGCACCCATAGAACTTCAAAATAAACAAGCTAACTTCATTTTTGTTTAGTTGTGCAACTGCAGACATTCAGCATTTCAGTATCATTACTAAAATGTCCTTAATAGGCCAAGTAGTTGTACTGAAACATTGATTACATGCAAATGTACATCTACTTAAAATAAAGGTGCTCTTTTGTTTATTTTGAAGCCCTATCTTTCGTTGGAGTAAGAGTTTTCAATTTCAAGTTATTTTTTCACCCTCTATATCAGCACACTATGCTGGCGCGACGCATTATTAGGCTGGTATAGAATTTTTTTCCAGGGCTACTTTTAGTTCCCAGTCCGGCCCTGTTCAGACGTACCCCAAATCGGTGGAATATGCCCGTACATATGGTACCCCTGGTAGCCCTGATCTGGGTGAGAAACATATCCAAAAATCACCCAGATAAGACCAGGGGTTCGGGAGTTATGGGAAGGTAAAGTTTTGACCGACCGCATGGGCAAAGTAGCCAAAAATAGTTCCATGAAATCTGGCGGTCGGTCTCCCTTCGTGACCCAAAAGTCCCGAATTGATGTAACATCCATAGTACATTCGGTAACCGGATGAATCCCCTAGTTCGTGGGATTCATCCTACCGAACCCCGGGCTGTTCATGGGTTTCCATCTGTGCCTTCTGAAGCCCTGGATGTCTTAGCGGTGTTTGGCTAGTCGAGTGTCCGTTTTCAGTTCCAGACACTCAACGACTAAACACCGCTGTTCGCGGATTTAAGATGGTGGCCACCACGTGTTCGACTGACGAAATGGCGGCGGATTCGTGCGCACAAGGGAATGAAACACAAGCAGGGAGGTAAATTATCCATTATACACATCAGGGTGGTCCGGTTCATTCGGTACTTTGTTCGTATGGTGAATTTTAGTGATTCACATGTCAGCTGTTATTCCCATACCGAACAAAGTATGTCCATACCTAGTTACTTAGAGTATTGTGTACTCCAGGCACAGGAAAATGTCCGCAGGGCCAACATTCAATAAAAGGAATAGTGTAACGGACCGTTTTGCTCACCAGAGGTTAAAAACTGTTTAGGCGATATTCCCCTTTCAGATAGACAAGCAGCTACTGTAAGCACCAATCTCCCGAACTGAAAACAGATGAACCCTGGAAATATCTGAACAGGAAAACCATACGAAAAGGTTACACTCCTGGCATTCAGCATACAATCCAATTCCCCCAATAACGAGACGACACTTTGTTTTGAGGGTTAAGCAGAATCTGGTTTACTGGGGCTAACTGCCCGGCTTTTATGCAGGTCTCCCACCTGGTGGACACTCCCCTAGGGGACCAGATGGGAGACTGGGACACAAAGGATACAAGAACCAATCACAGACTTACACATTTCACCAATCCCACAATGCATTACAAACCCTCCTCTCTGCCCTGGAGATAATTGGGCCGGCCGAGGAGACCTAAAGCGCATGCACATTACGTCTCCCCATAGGAAAGCATTGAAAAATAGTTTCAATGCTTTCCTATGGGGAAATGAGTGACGCTGGAGGTCCTCACACAGCGTGAGGACGTCCAGCGACGCTCTAGCACAGGTTTCCTGTGCTATGAAGGAGGAAGTGACCTCTAGTGGCTGTCTAGTTGACAGCCACTAGAGGTGGAGTTAACCCTGCAAGGTAATTATTGCAGTTTATAGAAAACTGCAATAATTACACTTGCAGGGTTAGGAGTAGCGGGAGTTGGCACCCAGACCACTCCAAAAGGCAGAAGTGGTCTGGGTGCCTGGAGTGTCCCTTTAAGTGTCTGTTTTCAGTTCCATAGTTTGGGCGCTGAACACCGCTGGCCGTTCAGGAGCTAAAATGGCCACTGCCACGTGTTCGGCAAATGAACAAAGGCCACTTGACGGCACACTCCAGTTCCCAGGTGGTCCCTAGGTCGGTACTTTGTTCGGTAGATTGAATCTACCGAACACCCCGGCAGAAAGGCATGAATAATCCTTTCTGCAGGGAAAATAAAGGTTTGAACTGCAGGGCCATAGTCTAAAGGGAGCAGGCGAGCAACCAGGCTTCTCCAGTGCACAGTGGCGAGGTTGGTTTCGCCACACTTCTCCCCTTTACCATCCAGACTAACAGGGTATCTGACCTCCTGTCGGTCTTTCCCTGGTTAGTCCAGCAACCCACCCACAGAACACAATCAGCAGTACAGCCCACCCACAATAAAGAGTCACTGCACCTGGGTAAACGTGCCGCCAGTCTTTGTTCAGGGGTTCCATCACGGCTTTGTGGGTTACGGGTACTTCGGATCTGTGGGTTGCTGAGGGGGCAGAGACCAGCGGTACTCTGCCCTGATGTCAGCGCTTCAGCTGGAGTAGGCTGGTTGGAGCCCAGCTGTGAAGAGGAGTTAGTAGGCTCCTCTCTCTGGACCCAGTACTGCTGCTGGAGGGCACGACAGGCGGTCTCCCCTTTGGATGAACCTCCCTGCTGCCGGGGGACAGGGCCGACCGTCCCTAGCCCCTGTGAGGCATGTGCAGAGACCACTGTCCCCTCTGCACAGGTGTGGGGCTTATCATCTCCCCTTGGTGGGCTAGGCTGCCGCTGGGGAGAGGGGGTCATCTCTCTTACCCACTTTTTGTCGCTGGGGAGAGGGAATGACAAGCTCCTCTCCCTGACTCTCTCTCTGCTGGTGGAGGGGGGGACCGACTGTCTCCCCTTTTAATATTTTGTCCCGTGGCTGGGGTGTAAGACCGACGGTCTCTGCTCCCTGCAGGACACTCTGCCGCTGGGGAGGAAGGACGGCACCTTCGGCTCCCTGGGATACACACTGCCGCTGGGGAGAAAGGACGGCACCTTCGGCTATCCTTTTGTGGGATTGCCAAATTTAAGGATACCACATTAGGGAGCTATTGACTAAACAACTGAAAGAGCAAAATTAAGAAAATAAGTCCTTGTCTTAATATTTCTCTTACAGTTGTGTAGTAGAAAGCTTCATTTTCTATTCTTATCAAAACAAATGGATTATAAACAAATGGATCTAGAATTTGATTAATTATGGATCCATTAGGTTTGCAGTGATTCGGAAATTAATGCAATTCTAAATTGCAAAATGGGTCGTAATTTGGATTAAATTTGATTTTTTTTATTTTGCAACAACTTGCAGAAGTCTGGTATTTACTATATATTTTAAGCCAGCTTACCTTTTCAACATTGTTGTTTCTCACAGCCTTTGCATGCAGGTTTTGTGTGCTAGTGGAGCTTCCTAGAAGTTAATCACAGACACGATCAGGATAATACCCTAAACCATTGTTTCCAAAACTAGTGCTCAAGACCCACCAACAGTCCATGTTTTGTCAATATCTCCATTGGAATGAAACGGGGAAATATCCTGGACTGTTTTTGGACCATGAGGATTGGTATGGGAACCACTGTCCTAAACAACTATATCAGGTCACATCTTGTTAATAGTCTAAATTCTCCTTCACTAGAAGCAGTTTTGGTTTACATTTCATACCCCAGCATTCTCATTTCCCACTATTCTGCATTCAACAATAGTTAAATCTCTTTTGTTTCTGTTTCCATGAAAATAAAAATAATTTTTAATCAAATCTTTCAGCACAGTGTGTTCACTTTAAACGTTATCAAACACAATTCTTCTGCAGGATCAATTTAAAAAAGTATGAGATAAGAAAGTCTAACTTAAAGGTACACTATAGGGTCAGAAACACTTGTATTCAAGTCTGCATGCTGCCTCTGCCCCTGATCTGCCTGCTTGGCTGACACATCAGAAGTGGTGGTCTGAGCCAATCACAATGCTTCTGTGATAGACAGCTTCCCCATAGGATTGGCTGAGACTGTCAAGGAGGCAGATCATGGGCAGAGCCAGCACAGTGTGCAGCACGGCCCCAGGAAACACTGCTAGTAGCCACCTGAAAAGTGGCCAGTGGAGTTATCACTGTGCTGTAATGTAAACACTGCATTTTCTCTGAAAAGACTGTGTTTTCTGCAAAAAGTCTGAAGGGAATGATTCTACTCACCAGAACAAGTACAATAAGCTGTAGTTTTTCTGGTGGCTACAGTGTCCCTTTAAGAATACTGTGCAATAACGGAAGATAAACTTTTTTTTTTTCCTTCAGCAAGTTGCATGATCTAAACATCAAAACCACTTCATTAAGCTCAAGTTGTTTTGGTGCTTAGAGTGCCCCTTTAATTGATCATGCAGTAGTATGGAAATACTCTTATTTTTTTAAAGTAACACTATAGGATCAGGATCAAAACCTGTATGCCTGACCCTATAGTGTTAAAACTACCTTCTAGCACCCCCTCACTTAACCCCCTATATATAGCAAAGTATGTATTCCAGTCTGCTGTTGCTGGCTCTGCCCCTGATATGCCTGCTTGGCTGACATCATCTGAAGTGATTCTCTGAGCCAATCACAGTGCTTTCCCATAGGATTGGCTGAGACTGTCAAGGAGGCAGATTAGGGACAGAGCCAGCACAAGCCAAACACAACCCTGGCCAATCAGTATCTCCTCATAGAGATGCATTAAATCAATACATCTCTATGAGTAAAAGCCAGCTTCTCCATACAGAGGGTGGAAACAATAAATGGCAGTCACATTGTGCAGCACTGCTTCTGGAAGCACCTCTAATAGCCATCTGAGAAGTGGCAAAGTGAAGTTATCACTAGGATGTAATGTAAACACCGCATTTTCTCTGAAAAGACCGTGTTTACTGCAAAAAGCCTGAAGGTAATGATTATACTCACCAGAACAAATTCAATACGCTGTAGTTGGTGACTATAGTGTCCCTTTAAACTGATATAAATATATAAACGTTCAGGCAAAATATAGACATTGGGAGAAGAATAAGACAGGAAATAAACTACACAACCAAAAACCTTCCTTTATCATTATAAATAACACCTTTCCTATACATATTGTATTGATTATGTCTAAATTATATAAATCTTCATGCTTGTCACTGACTTTGATTCCTTTTTTATTCACGGAAAGATGTTTGTTTAGATTTACATTTAGCTAGCAATCTCCAAGTACAATAAATGTTCTCTAAATTGTTTGAAGAAGAGAAAAGTCAATAGAATTAATAACAACAACTACTCACTAAACAACAGTAACTCATTGTTCTAATCCCATTTAAGTGACATAAACATCACCACTCCCCTACCTTGAATTTTGAGAATGACGAGTGCTAAGTATTTCTTGCATAGCACTACAATGACAGTTACAATCAGTGCAATTCCCAAGATGCTTCCAAAGATGATTCCAACACTAGATGCAGCATCGCATTTTGGAAGGGATTCAATCATATCTGTCATATAACCGGTGTAAATAAAGATTTAAAATACATCATGTGCTAAAAATGATGATTGCATGGAAAAAAACATTATTTCTTAAAGGAACACTATAGTCACCTAAATTACTTTAGCTAAATAAAGCAGTTTTAGTGTATAGATCATTCCCTTGCAATTTCACTGCTCAATTCACTGTCATTTAGGAGTTAAATCACTTTCTTTCTGTTTATGCAGCCCTAGCCACACCTCCCCTGGCTATGATTGACAGAGCCTGCATGAAAAAAAAACTGGTTTCACTTTCAAACAGATGTAATTTACCTTAAATAATTGTATCTCAATCTCTAAATTGAACTTTAATCACATACAGGAGGCTCTTGCAGGGTCTAGCAAGCTATTAACATAGCAGGGGATAAGAAAATCTTAATTAAACAGAACTTGCAATAAAGAAAGCCTAAATAGGGCTCTCTTTACAGGAAGTGTTTATGGAAGGATGTGCAAGTCACATGCTGGGAGGTGTGACTAGGGTTCATAAACAAAGGAATTTAACTCCTAAATGGCAGAGGATTGAGCAGTGAGGCTGCAGGGGCATGTTCTATACACCAAAACTGCTTCATTAAGCTAAAGTTGTTCAGATGACTATAGTGTCCCTTTAACCCCATTCATAAGAACAGTGGACCTTTGACAGAATTGGTTATAACATTTTAACTTCTGCTTTTGTACAATCGTACTCTTGCTTGTTTTAATGAGTTTTCCCTCATAGATTAAATATAGCCTAGTAGTTTTTTATTATTATTTAATATATATATATATATATATATATATATATATATACATTTTGACAACCTTTATTTATAACTTTGTCAAAGACAACGGTCAAGAGTAATAGGCATAAAATGCTAGCCAAAACATTATCAATAACCAGAAACACTGGAATTAGAAGAGAGTAATGAAATCATTATAGTAGATGTAATTCTTATAAGCGAATAACTTTTTTAGTGCATCTCCAGACCTACCATGGGGCTAGCTATAGGGTAGTCATGTTAGTCCTCTTTGGTCTGGACTGACTTATCTGCTAAGGCAATGCACAATTTTAAGGTTTGAAAATATCCCAGAATGCACTTGGTCGTGTTTGTGCATTATATCATGATTTCTGAACGCACACGAGCTTTGTATTTTCTGCATGATTAATGGTTAGATAAATGTTGCTTCTGACAAAAGAGGACCTAAAAGGTTACTCCAAACTCAGTGACCACTACAGCTTTTAGAAGTGGCCGTAGAGAAAGTGATCTGTATATGCAGTATTGCAGTTTGAAACTACACATACAGAGATATCTGCAGTGTTGTGCTGTGTGCAAGTTACACAAAATTAAAAATAGAACCATGCACTCTCAAGTAATTATATAAAGTCAAGCTAATTTAGACAGAAAGTATTTTTTGCTCACAAGTGTATTTATTATTTGAAAAACAATACAAAAAAAGCAGGATTATACCACCAAGGCTTTATACCACCAGAACAAGTTTATTGCTTCCAAAGTGTAAGTAGGATACTTTGTTTTTGTACACCATATATATTTAACATATTGCACTATCGGACCCTCTATTTTATATGCTGGAGTCGTACTGGACACATAAGATTGTGGATCTACATGTATCCCAACATGGGGATTGGATCGTCAAAGCGATAATCAGCAGAGCTCTAAGTAGCTCATAAAAGTGTGAGTGAGTTACCTATACTTAACTGTCTGTAAAACCACTAACGCATATTACACGATTTTTTGTTGTATTTCTGTTTCATTTTGAGGTTTTCCTGGTACTAAAATACTAAATATATTTCCTTCAAAGAAAGTTTGTATATAAATCTATTTTCTACACATTGTTGGGTTACTGTTGAGATTGATTACACCTGTGTGATTTTTTTTGGTTCTGTTTGGCGTGGTTTATCACTTGTTGTTTTGTCACAAAAAAAGCTACCCCGAAGAAATCACATACTTCGGGGTGAAATCCTAAAAGTGCTCATAGAATTACAATTACGATAAACCCAATATTAGAAATAAAAACGATGCCCTCCTATGGACATTCCTAGATCCCTGTAAAGTATGGTAAATCCCCAATGAGGTATAGTATACTACTATCTATGAATAATTCCTGTTGTAAGATGCACCAAATACTCTATACTATATTGAATTGTCCAGTTACAAAGTCCATATATATATATATATATATATATATATACATATATATATATATACACACATATATATATATATGGACTTTGTAAGGCACTGTGCATATGAATCCAATAGACCAGGACTGTTTATCTACAGACGGACAAAAAATTATATTAGAACAGACAAAAAAAGGCAAAACGCAAAGTTGCAAAACAAATACTGCAGTCATTAAAAAAAAAAAAAAAAAATCAACATACTCTTCATACTCTTGTAGTGGTCTCAGCCATGATTGGTAACAGAAGTAATTTCAAGTAGCAAGGAAGAATCTGCTTAATTGACAAATCTTGTCATTGGGAATGCCGGTGGGTTGGAAGCTCCGGAGCTTCCCAATTCCCTTCAAAGGCTACCCTAATTTCTCCAAGGCACATGTAACTTTATGCAGCCGGGAACTCTGTTCTGGGTTGCCTAATGTTAGTTCTGTGCAAAACTTACATCTGTCTTAAGCACACACAGGTGCGATTGATCCTCTCTTCATTCAGCGCTCCTCCTTCCCCTTTACTTACACCATTGATCCTTCATTCTGTAGCTGTCCCACCTTTCCCTTTAAATTTCTCTATTATGTGGACACTTCCCTCAATTCAGCTTTCCCTCCCCACATGTAATTAAACTACTGAGCTGAAAAGCATAACATACATTGATAACAGAGATGGTGTGGAAAGGATTGGGGAGAATTGGCCCGATGCTGGATTTAAAGTAAGTCTTTCGCCAAATGAAGACGATTTTTACTAGAAGACAAAAGAAGGGAAAATAATGCAACATTGAAAAAAAGACTGGAGTAAACGTTTAAGCCACAAGATGCACAGAAAAGAGGTATATATATTAATCAGCCACAGCATTAAAACCACTGCAAGATGGAGGGAATAGCATTGTTGATATTGTTACAATGGCACCTGTCAAGGGGTGGGACATATTAGGCAGCAAGTTATTGAATGTCATGTGTTGGAAGCAGGAAAAATGGGCAAGCAAAAATATCTGAGTGACTTTGAGAAGAGCCCAATAGTGATAACTAGACAACTGGGTCAGAGCATTTCCAAAATGGCAAGTCTTGTGGGGTGTTCCCTCCTGGTATGCAGTGGTTAGTACCCACCAAAAGTGGTGCAAGGAAGGAAACTGGTAAATTGGCGTCAATGTCATGGGCGCCCATGGCTTATTGATGCCTGTAGGGAGCAAAGGCTAGCCAGTTTGGTCCAATTACACTGAGCTTCTTGTCACATGTTCATCCTCACTTCGTTGTGCTTGTGATGACAACTGTCTTTCTGGCATTGATGGAGTTGCCACTCAGCAGCCCTGTACCGGTGTATCTGACTCCTGCGGCATGTTGAAGGATGCCGGTTGCTGCGGATCCATTCTAATTTGTAACCCCACGTCCACCCACGGTATTGACGACATCAACGTGAGTGTGACGTCACGCAAAGGGCGCGCACGCATGCACATTCTGTGGTTAAAGGCTGGGTACGGCCAATCGAATCTAAAGGAGGCTTATTTAAACTCCTTTTTCCTTTACGTCATTGCCCTGTCATGGTTTCCCTTAGTAGGTTATCCAAGAGAGTGTTCCTGAGTGTTTATTTCAGTTTTTTTACTTTGGCTTTGTTTTGACTTCCCTGTATTCTGGTATCCTTGACTTTTGGCTCTTCCCTCATCGTTGTGTCTCCCTCTGTGTCCCTGACCTCGGCAAGTATCCTGACTATTTTCTGGTATGTTAAGTCTGGTCATTCTAAGGCCCGGTAAGACGTTACCTTACGTCCTAGGTGTGATACAATTCTGCGTGCTGGATTAACTATTATCCTGACACTTCTGTAGCTCAAACTAATGAAAAACATAATTCTGGCACGTATAAAAAGTTGTCAGAACATTGAGTGCATCACAGTTTGCTATGTATGGGGCTGCGTAGCCGCAGACCAGTCAGAGTGCTCATGATGATCCTTGTCCACCACCTAATGAGGACATGAGCATTAGAACTGGATCAATAGAAGAAAGTTCCCTGTTCTAATGAATCACATTTCCTCAGATGTATCACCTCAGTTGTATCACCTAGTGCTTGTGTGTCGTTTACCTGGGGAAGAGCTGGCAGCAGGATGCACGTTGGGAAGAAGGCAGACCAGCAGCAGGCAGTGTTATGCTCTGGGCAATGTTCTGCTTGGATACCTTGGGTCTTGGCATTCAGGTGGATGTTACTTTGACACGTACAACCTAACTATAGATTTTTGCAGACCATGTACACCCCTTCATGGCAATAGTGTTCCCTGATGGCAGTGGCCTCTTTCAGCAGGGTAATGCACACTGCCACACTGCAAGAATTGTTCAGGAATGCTTTGAGGAACATTACAAAGAGTTCAATGTGTTGAATTGGCCTCCAAACTACCCAAGTCTTAATCTGATTGAGTATCTTTCGGATATGATGGAACAACAAGTCCGACCTATGGAGGTCCCATCTTGCAAGACTTAAAGGATCTGCTGCTAATTTGTTGGTGCCTTATACCTCAGGACACATTCCAAGGAAGTCCATATCTTGATGCATCAAAGCTGTTTTGGCAGAACAATGGTGACCTACTCAATATTAGGCAGGCAGTTTTAATGTTGTGGCTTATCAGAGGGCAGTTATATACTGACATTAAAAAATAACGTACGATTATTTATTTTAAATAATAACAAATTGCACTTTTCCTTTATGGCAATATGTATGGTTGTCTTATGTAATATTACGAAATCTATAATTCATAAAAAAAAAAAAAAAATATGAACTCATTATTTTACATGAAAAATAATGTGCTAGTGTATTAAATTATGTACAGGTTGTTTTATAGTGAAGTTTGCATTAGCCCTGTGCATTTGACTTATGTATTTCTATCAATCTATCATAGCCCCTTTATCAGTTTATTTTTCAGGCCATTTGTTAAAAAATGTAGTTCATACAGATTGGGGACTATTTTGGGTGGGTTTTTGTACATAAACAAAGCCATGCTTGGTGTTTTTCCTTTAACATAGTTTCATGGTATAAAGGTTCAGTACATTTTGGAATGAACATATTTATTAAAAGTGTGATATTTCTTATTAAGTCGGTCTACAATACTTAATACTTAATAGAACAAGTCTCCTGATCAATATTTCTTGAATATATGGTGTGTTTTTGTATTTTATCATACAAGTGTTTGGTCTCACCAAAACCTTTTTGGCATTTAGTCCAATTTGAGATATGCAGGTATTATTTCTAGCTGCACTGTGGGGGTTTTACTGTGTTTGGTCACACCATAAACTTTTTGGAACCTATCTATATGCTCTAAGACAGACTTCAACTTCCAGACCAGAACTGGCACTCAGCTGATGAGACCGAAACAGAAATAAAGTCCATGACTTGTTTAAAAAAAAAAAAGCTGTGTATAAAACAGCATCCAAGCCTCAGGATACTTGCAGAAAAGCAGGGTAAAGTCTAAACACAATCCCTGTCTGTACGAATTTGTATGTCACACTGGGAACTCTGGGTAGTTATGGAAACAAGATTTCTTAAGTTTCTGTGCGCAAGGTGGATTCCCCAAGAGCAACTTAAGAATTTCCGGTTAGTGCACAGAAGTAATTTTTCGATATACACTTCCGGCAGTTTTATTGTGTTCGGTCTCACCACAAACCTTTTGGCAGCTTGCTACATACACACCCTAAACTTGGTTAAAGCACAACAAACCTAAAACTCACCAGATCAGTCAAGACTGGTCATGACTGAGAGATGATGTCTCAGGCATTTGTATTTCTAAGATGTATCAGTACATTTATTTCATAATCACAGTGCCTTTTTGTTGTGAAATTTGGAGTTCTGTCCATCCATTATTTCCCTTTTCAGTTTTTTTTTCCAGGCCCTTTTATTCAAACTATGCAATGCCACTTTATTATTTTCATTATTTTATTAGAATGTTTGCATAATAAAATTATTTACAAAAAAAGGTGACTATATAGGGTTGTTTATTTATTGGAAGTTTGCATGATACTAAGGTTTTCTTTATATACATTCATGACTTTTTGTATTATTCTGTACCACATGACTAATAATCAGATTAGGTTGGATAGTCACTGTTTCTTGTCAGTAGTCACTCAATGTAATTTGAGTGATGTCATCCTTAAAGGACCACTATAGGAACCCAGACCACTTCAGCTCAATACAGTGGTCTGTGTGCCAGGTCCCCATAGTTTTAACCCAGCAGCTTTACATTGCAGGGTTAATCCAGCCTCTAGTGGCTGTCTCCCTGACAGCCACTAAAGGCTGCTTCCGCAATTCTCAGTGAGTAAATTGCACTGAGGGTGTCCTCACAGAGTCCAGCATCAAATAAGATCTCCATAGGGTGGAATTGAATGTGCACGCGCCTCTGGCCATGCATGCACATTCGGGTTCACTTGGGAGCCTGCGTCGGCAGGGGGAGGAGAGGCTGGAGTAAGGTAAGTGTTTAACACCTTCAGCCCAGCGGGAGGGGGGCCCCGAGAGAGGGGAGGACCTATTAACCCTATAATGCCAGGAACACGGGTTTGTTTTCCTGGCACTATACGATCCCTTTAACTTTTTGCATTATAAGCAAGATTTGGCCAAGCTAAAGGAAATGCACTTATGGGTGAACTAAATATCTAAACACTTGTGAGTTCTTATTAACCACATACCCCTTTACTCTCTTTTGACAATGGCAAGCATTTTTCAAGATGTGCCGTTTACACATGCATTTCTTTTTGGTATTTAGTTGTATTCCGCTGTTTGTAATAAGAAAACCATGATTTTGAAAAACTCATTCATGACAAAGCTGCCTGGAGAACAGCGCAGAATAGCAGCAAATAATATGTCTAACCATAGATGTTCTTTCAGACTTATCCAATAATGAAAAATAAAAATAAGGGTTATTCACTAAACTGAGAATTCAAAGTGAATTTCAAATTTAAGGAGAATGAAGCCAAATTGGAAGCATAGCTGATATTTGTTCTAGTTAGGCTGGTTTGACCTTAAATTTGAAATTCACATTTCATTCTTACTTTAGTAAATAACTCTGTATGACCTTAAAGGGACACTATTGTCACCACAACAACTTTAGCTTAATAAAGATGTTTAGGTGTATAGATTATGCCTCTGCAGTCTCACCCCTCAACTATCTGCCAATCAGGAGTTAAATCGCTGTGAAATCCCTGCACACAGCCTTCCTAAACACTTCCTGTAAAGAGTCATCTAATGTTTACACTTCTTTTATTGTAAATTCTGTGTAAAACATAGTTTCTTATCTCCTGCTCTGTTAATAGTCTCCTAGACCCTGCAGAAGCCTCCTGACTGTGATCAAAGTTCAATTTACAGTGCATGAGGTAAAAACTTTTAAAATAAGTTACATCTAATTGAAAATGAAACCAATTTGTTTTATGCAGGCTGGGTCAGTCACAGCCAGGGGAGGTGTGCCTATTGCTGCATAAACAGATACAAAATATAACACCTAAATGGCAATGAATTGAGCAGTGAAACTTCAGAGGCATGATCTATGCACAAAAACTGTTTCATTCAGCTAAACCTTTGTTGGTGACTAAAGTGTCCCTTTAAGAACAAAATTTATCTATATCTATTAGTCAGATGTCATAGATGTGTCTATTTTGCAATGGCAGTTTATATGAAAGACAAATATTGAGTCCTTTTGTTGATGACTGGACTTACCGAATGTCACAAAAATGGAAACGTTTGCTGTTCTTTTAGTTACTGGGTTTTCCACCATACAGGTAAAGTTACCATAGTTTGCTTTTGTAGGACACTCTATATGAAGTATATCCTGCTGGACATGCATGTCTTTCTCATTGTGTATCCAACGGTAGATCGGTATTGGGAAAGATGCTACAGAACATTTTAAAGTGAATGTAGAATTGTTGTTGGTTTCAAAGAAACGTATAATTGACAGGTTCTCAGGGCCATCTGTAATTATAGAAAATAATAAATAGAAATAGACAAACAAAAACAGGTGAAGCAAACAGCTTCTTTAATTCCTTTATAAATGTAACACAATAACATCTATAGGTACTTTGAAACTTTGACCAATGATTTATATATATACATATATACATTTTATCAAGATTTTATAATAAATCGATACTGAAGGCACCAAAGCAACTTTAGTTTAATGTGCATTATTTAACATTGAAATGGGAGGTAACAGCTCTAATCTATGCCAACTGTCTGTCTGGAATTGTGACCAGGAAACTAGGTGGAATAACCTTTTTATGGAAGGCACATGATGTAACTTCCATTAAACTTACAGTTGCAAGAAAAAGTATGTGAACTCTTTGGAATGATATGGATTTCTGCACAAATTGGTCACAACAAAAGACAATCACAGTCTGCTTAAACTAATAACACACAAAGAATGAAATGTTGCCATGTTTTTATTGAACACACCATGTAAACATTCACAGTGCAGGTGGAAAAAGTATGTGAACCCCTAGACTAATATAGTTGAAACATGCTACTTTTATTCATGCCAGACAACCATGCAGGCCAGACTAAGAAACATGCCATGCCAATCATAGTTAACCACCTCAGATAGTAACATGGCTCCCTCTATATACAGAGTAAACATGGCTCCCTCTATATACAGAGTAACATGGCTCCCTCTATATACAGTGTAACATGGCTCCCCTCTATATACAGAATAACATGGCTCCCCTCTATATACAGTGTAAACATGGCTCCTCTCTATATTCAGAGTAACATTGCTCCCTCTATATACAGTGTAAACATGGCTCCTCTCTATATACAGAGTAACATGGCTTCCCTCTATATACCGTGTAAACATGGCTCCCTCTATATACAGAGTAACATGGCTCCCTCTATATACAAAGTAACATGGCTTCCCTCTATATACCGTGTAAACATGGCTCCCTCTATATACAGTGTAAACATGGCTCCTCTCTATATACAGAGTAACATGGCTTCCCTCTATATACCGTGTAAACATGGCTCCCTCTATAAACAGAATAACATGGCTCCCTCTATATACAGAGTAACATGGCTTCCCTCTATATACCGTGTAAACATGGTTCCCTCTATATACAGAGTAACATGTCTCCCCTCTATATACAGTGTAAACATGGCTCCTCTCTATATACAGAGTAACATGGCTCCCTCTATATACAGTGTAAACATGGCTCCTCTCTATATACAGAGTAACATGGCTCCCTCTATATACAGTGTAAACATGGCTCCCTCTATATACAGAGTAACATGGCTCCTGAGCGGCGGGTGGGGGTCCTTAGTTACAATAAGAGGGAGGGACCTACTGTCCTCCCCCCGGCCCCCACCCCTGCGCGGCAGGTGGGGGCCCTAAGTTACAATAAGGGGGGGACCTACTGTCCCCCCCGGCCCCCACCCCTGAGCGGCGGGTGGGGGCCCTAAATGAAAATCCCCCCTACCCCATCAAAGGTGACTAGGGGTCCCCAAGCCCCTAGTCACACACCCAAATAAAAAAGCCCCTACCTACCCCCCTCACCCTAAAAAATAGTGAGGGGGGAATAAAATTACTACCCTGTAAAGTAAAATTCAACTTACTATTCAACGTCTTCTTTTTTCTAAAATCTTAATTTTTCAGCCCCAAAAAAGGCCAAAAAAAGCCATCATACCCGTCGAACTTAAAAATAAAATAAAAAACCAGAGCGCAGACTGCTCAATGAGGTGAAGAAGAATCCTAGAGTGTCAGCTAAAGACTTACAAAAGTCACTGGCAAATGCTAACATCCCTGTTAGCGAATCTACAATACGTAAAAGACTAAGCAAGAATGGATTTCATGGGAGGATACCACAGAGGAAGCCACTTCTGTCCAAACAAAACATTGCTGCACGTTAATAGTATGCACAAGAGCACCTGGATGTTCCACAGTAGTACTGGCAAAATATTCTGTGGACAGATGAAACCAAAGTTGAGTTGTTTGGAAGAAACACACAACACTATGTGTGGCGAAAAAGAGGCACAGCACACCAACATCAAAACCTCATCCCAACTGTGAAGTATGGTTTGGGGCTGCTTTGGGGCTGCTTTGGGGCTGCTTTGCTACGTCAGGGCCTGCTTCGCGGCGTCAGGGCCTGGACGGATTGCTATCATCGAAGGAAAAATGATTTCCCAAGTTTATCAATACATTTTGCAGGAGAACTTAAGGCCACCTGTCTACCAGCTGAAGTTGCAACAGGACAATTACCCAAAGCATAGAAGTAAATCAACAACAGAATGGCTTAAACAGAAGAAAATACGCCTTCTGAAGTGGCCCAGTCAGTTCAGCTCTGCTGAAGAGCTCTAGCATGAGAAAAAGGCTCTGTATTTGTTCTGCACAGTGCAAGCAAATTTAATAACATGCTTGCGCTGTGTTTGCTTGAAACTTGTCTCTGGGCGTCTCCATAAATGGGATGCCAGGACACAAAAAGGCCAAGAAAGAGTATTGTACATGTGTTTGGATCCTGCTTGTGGGATTGTGTGTGTATAGAGTGAACCAATTATATTGTGGTATTGTGTAAATAGGTTGGTTTCAGTTGTGTTGTGTTTGTGGTGTAATGTAATGTGTGTGTGTCTAGGTGCTGTAGAGAGTGTGTGTATATGGGCTGTAGTGTGTGTGTATAGGTGATGTAGTGTGTGTAGCGGTTGTAGAGAGTGTGTGTTTAGGGAATGTATTATGTGTTTGCTTACAAGGAATCTAGTGTGTGCATATGAAATTCAGAGTGAGTGTGTATGTCTGGAATGTAGTGCGTGTGTTTGAAGGACCCATAGTGTGTATAGGAGATCTAGTGAGTGTGTGTGTGTAGAGGATTCTGAGTGTATATTGGGAGCTAGTTTGTGTATGTGTGTGGATGATGCAGAGTTGAGTAAGGTGTCACGAACGCACCCTACTCCAAGAGTGTGCGTGACGTAGTTGTGGTGGTGAAAGGGTTAAAGTTCACTATTTGTCTGCACTAGACTGGCAATAATGACAAAATCCACCTTAACACCACCCACAATTAAGCATAATAATATAACTATTACTATTTTAACGCATTTGTCACGAGCGCACCCTATTCCAAGAGTGTGCGTGACGTAGTTGTGGTGGTAAAAGGGTTGAAGTTCACTATTTGTCTGCACTAGACCGGAAGTAATGGCAAAATCCCCCTTAACACCACCCACACTTAAACATAATAACATAACGATTACTATTTTAACGCTGCCATCACCAAGATAATACATAAATGGGGTGCCTTGGTTCCTCAGGTAAACTTAATAATACAAACCCACCAAACACAACTTAGCACACTATTTAAGGAAGTGCAAAAATACTAACTAGTCTCTTCAGGTAACATGATTCTTAACCAGACAAAGGCAGAACTTAATAAAGGAATGTTTATTATGAGAAAAAAATAGTCACTTTGCATACAAAAATATAGATGAAAAACAAATAATTTACACCCACAACAGATAAAAACAAAAAGGATAAAATAGCAGAAGTCCTAATTACTCACTGAGATTTTCAAAGTAAAACTTCTGCCCAGCTGGCCTCTGACAAGGAAGAATGATGGTTACTCACTATAAAATTAGAGCTCACCAACACCCCTCCAAATCATTGGATATATACCCTGTGGATTATCAAGTCTTGCCCAGGGGTGGAGCAATACCTATAGAAGTACCTAGAGAAATAATAAGTGACCACCTCCTTTGTTCCAGACCAACGTCAATCCAAATGGAAATATTTTGCTCTATCTTCTCTTATGTACCTTGTTTTTTTGTATCTGTATTCCCTTTTTGTATCCCACAGCTATGTTACAATGCTGCCGCCCATCCCATGTGTTCCCTATTAAAGGTTAATAAGTATATAGGGGGTATATAAAAAATACCCCTCTCTGTCTCATTAGAGATATCTTTACCAGAAGCTGAAGGAAGCAAGGTGAAAGGTCAGTGTAGGAACAAACTTGAGGGGGTCTGCCTTGACGTTGGCACGCAGGCTTTCCGTCCAATGACCATTGGAGTAACTAAATGACCTCCATTTGTTTAAATATACATAGGGATTTAGGTGAGAGCGCAGGTAACTTTTTCTTTTGGTTTTTACTGTATGTATTGGGGCTGATGTGTACTGTGGTCGTTGCTGCCGCCAGTGGTGTATTTTGGATTTGTGCTGCCCTAGGTAAGACTATATTCGGGCACCCCCAAATTTGCCCCCCCGATTCGTGTCAAGGCCACTTTATTGACTGACAGACACAGGCCCTCATTGATACATGCACTGACATACACTCACTGACAGATACACAGTCATTGGCACACACACTGTTTAACCAACACACACTTTCACTGACAAACACACACTGACACACCCACTGACTGACATACACATCCTCACTGATTTGACATACTCTGACAGACACACACTTTCACTCACTCACAGACACACTGACAGCTCGCGCACCACTTAGTGATGCCGGGGCCACATCATATTCCGGCTACCAGCATCACAGAAGGTCACATGAGAGAGCAAGAAGAGCGGAGGACAGTGCTTCCTTGCCGCCTGGCTAGAATATTTTCACCTCTTGGGGGCCCTAAGGTGGACAGCCTTAGGACACGGGGCAAACAAGGCATTTGCCTGGGAGCTTTGGGTGGCTTTTTTTGCGCCCCCCTGAAAGTGCCGCCCTAGGCAAATGCCTTGTTTGCCTTGTGGTAAATACAGCCCTGGCTGCCGCCCAGGAGTGATGGGAGTGAGCGCAGGACTTGTTTTTTTGTATTTGTATTCTCTTAAGTACCTGCCTCAGAAATAATAATTGCATCTACAAATTTGTTATTTTCCCATTCCATAGACATGTTGCACGCCCCACCCGCAATCCAATAGGACAGACATCACAATTTCTTCCACTGCGGTCAAGTTAGGCCACTCATGTGTGGGCTTGTTTAAAGATGGCGCTTGTCACATTCCCAATATAACAAAAAATAGGCTTAATTATTATTCTGTGTGGTAAATATGAATGTTTCTCTTGGATCTGATACTGGAACACAAAGGTCTTCATGAAACTAATACCATCACCATATCAAAAGATTGAACTATCATTAGAGAGCTTCAGGCCATATGGTCTAAGTCAGTTAGTTTACATTGAAACTAGACATACAGGCGGCTCAAGTGTAAAATGTTTCACCTTGCAGGGCCTTTGATAGATCAAAAGGGCAATCCTTTTCACACCTTGCAGAAGCCGCTTTTGATCAAAAGGGCAATTTCTCTCTGCCAGTTGTCCTCTACCCAGGGATCAAATTATTGATGCACTACAGAAGTTACATTAAATAGCAATATTCCATATTGTAATAATAAATTATGCCCCCTTGCTGTAACATAAGGGATCTAGTGTGTGTCTGGAATGTAATGTGTTTAAGGGTGCAGTATGTGTGTGAGAGTGCAAAGAGAGTCTGAGGGGTTCTGTAGTATATATGCAGAAATGTTTGGAAGCATTGTGTGAGTGGGGCAGTGTGTTGAAGATTTTCACCTGGCGGCAGTGGTGTACATACTGCAGTCACAGCGGTCGCAGCTGCGACCGGGCCTGTCACTCCAGGGGGCCCGGCCGCCCTGCAGACCCCTGCGACCAAGTGCCCGCCGCCATGTGTTGTGGCCCCTGGCCATACGGTAAAATTGCCGGGGCCACACGTGAAGGGGCCCATCGGGTGACCCATGCTGTTAGGGCCACCCGATAGAAATGAATATCATCATCAGAGTGCGCTCGGTGACAGCGCGACTGGGCCCCCTCTGATGATATCAGACACTGGGAGGAAGTGACTGCCCCGGTCACTCCTCCCAGCAACCACTAGGAGCCACGCGGGAGGAAGGAGAGGGAGTCAGAGTGGGAACTTTGACTCCCATCAACCTGAGCCACTGGACCCCAGGGAAGTCACCCTCCTGCACCTAAAAGGTCAGTAATAGGTAGGTGATTAAAATATTTTGCATGTGTGTATGTGTGTGTGTGTGTCTGTATGGATGTGTCTCTGTGTGTTTGTCTGTCTGTATATGTGTCTGTGTGTGTTATCTATGTATGTGTCTGTGTGTATCTGTATGTATGTGTGTTTGTCTGTATGTGTGTGTATGTGTGTCTGTGTATGTGTGTATGTGTACCTGTATATATGTGTCTGTGTGTGTGTGTGTCTATGTGTATGTATGTATGTATGTGTGTCTGTCTGTGTGTGTCTATGTATGTGTCTATATGTATCTGTGTGTGTGTTTCTGTGTGTGTGTATGTGTGCCTGTATGTGTCTGTGTGTCTGTGTGTGTGTGTGTGTCTGTGTGTGTCTGTATGTATGTATGTGCCTGTCTGTATGTATGTTTATGTGTGTGTGTCTGTCTGTATGTGTCTTTGTATGTATGTATGTATGTGTGGTGTGTCTGTAAGTATGTATGTGTGTCTGTGTGTATCTCTGTGTGTGCCTGTATGGGGTGACGGTGGTGGTGAGGAGGGGGCGGTGGTGGTGGTGGTGGGGGTGTATGGATCAGTTTTGCTCCTGGGCCCCATGGATTGTGTGTACGCCACTGCCTGGAGGATTCATACTTCTGTTTCCTAGGTGGGGAAGTTACCACCTGAGCTATATAGGATTGAGCATAACTTTACTCTGCTCTCCGTTTGCGAGTATGCCTCCTTTTATTATTTTATGATTATTTTGTACGGAGAGCAGTATCTCCTGTTTTTATTTTCATTTTATATGCTGGTGAACTCTCACTGTGACAAAACAGCATATTGAGAGACCACTTCTATGAACACTGATCACCACACACTGCTGACCGGCCTAAGGATACATTTCCACATAGGATTAAGACTGAGACCAAGATCACCATATAAACAGACGGGGATTATACCTTCAAAGTGCATATATCTGGATCTGATTTTAACCTCCAGAAGATTGTAAGTGCATTTCCTTTCTTTTATTTATAATCACCAGCATCAAAAATACTACACCATATTCAGTTTTATTTGTCCTTTTGTTTTGCATATCGCTCTACCTTTATTTGAGCTGAGAAAACTTGTGAAGGCGCTGCTGCTTTCCCTTTCTATAGCTACCTACGGCCAGAAGGAAGGGACTCTAATCTGGAAAGCCTGAGCTGTCACGTAGACTTTTAACAAGTGCTAGAAATCCCAGCTTTTTATTTCTTAAATGAAAAGGGCTTGGTACAAATATAAATGACAAACTAGGAAAGAGTATGCAATTCTGGTCTGCCATTGCAAAATGCTAGTAAGGTTTTGTCATATATAAAAAATGGATATTGATTCATGTGATCAAAATATATTTTTGCCTTATTATAAATCAACAGTAAGACCCAACCTTGAATATGCAATTTTAGGCACCAGAAAAAAGAAAGATATTGTAAAACTAGAAAATGTGCAGAGGCAAGCTACAAAATTAATAAGGAGGATGGAAAACATTAGTTATGTACAAAGGCTAGAAAAACTACATTTGTTTTCTTTAGAACAGAGTCTCCTCAGAGGGGATATGACAGCTCTATACAAATATATACAGGGTCAGTACAAACCGCTATGTGACTGTTAACTTGCAGAAATATACCACAGGCCAGAGGTCGGCCATTAAGGAGTCAAGAATGATTTTTTTCCATTTTTTCCATGGAAAGGGCAATACTTTTTTAAATGTTGAACTTTATGGCTTTTAGTCTTTATCCAACTTAGATTACTATGTAACTATGTACTTACAGTTTACAGTCAGTGTGTGGATGTCACTTGTGATCTTATGGATAGCATTCTCAGCCTCACAATAATAATCTCCTGAGTCTGAGGGTTTGATACTGGAGAAGGAAATATTCATGTTATCACTGGATAGGGTGCTATCAGAGGGGAGTGTGCCATTACTGCGGCCCCACAGGATCCTTGCAGCATTTTCCGTCTCACATATGAGGGTGACCGTCTCATTTTCCTGGATCAGGTAGCTGCTTGTCTTGATTACAGGTTTAGTGACATGCTCTGTGGGTACAGGAACAAGGAAAATTCCCAGGTTATAGGCACCAGTTTCATTCAGTTGACTTTGACCAAGTTCATTTTTATACAGTATTTGGATATTTGTGTTGCATGTACAAGTCAAGTACCTTCACAACAAAATATGTATTAGGATAGGTAAATATAGAAAAATATGAGAAAAAGAGGGGTATATTTCTAAACCCTTACCTACTTATTAACCCTTAATGTTCCCTATTCCAGGTTAATAAGTAGGTATGGGTTTAGAAAAATACTCCACTCTGTCTCATTAGAGATATCTTTGCCTGAAGCTCAAGGAAGCAAAGTGAATAGTCAGTGTGGGGCCGACTTAAGAAGTTTGCCTTGACGTGGCATGTGGGCATCCCTCTAATGGCCATTGGAGTTACTAAATTACCTCCATTTGTTTAAATATGCATAGGGATTTTGGAAGAACGCAGGTAACTTTTTTTCTTTGTTTTTTCTGTATGTTTTGGGGCTGATGTGTACTATGGTCATTGCAGCTGCCCAATAGTAGGAGTTTAAACGCAGGACTTGTTTTTCTTGTATTTGTACAGAAGAATATGAGTTAAAAAGAAATCACACATTACTCACTGTATACAGTCAGGGTCACTGATTCTTGCTGTGCATCTCTATATGTCTGTACAGACACTATGTAAATCCCCCGGTCTGTAATCACCAGATCTGAGATCAGTAATGAGGCATTAGGGAGTCCGCTGACCCGAGATAAATACTGTGGTCCATTAGTCTGTGGGGGGTTTGCAGTCGGGATATATGAGAGGATTAGATTATCAGCGTTTAGGTTTGGTCCGTTATACCATTCGAATTGCCGGATATTCCCAGTGATCCCAGTAACACTGAGAGTGACTGACTGTCCGACCGCAGGATACTGAGGGATCGGCTGGATACTAATTGCACTGATTGGCTGCATCCACACACTGAGCAAAACTGAAAGAGATAAAACAGCAGATTAATGGCAACAAATGACCAGCCTATTCCACAAAATGCTAAATGATTCCTCTTAAAATATATATATACACATATATATATATGTGTGTAGCAAGGGCTTGCACTCCTGGTTAAATTCTTAATGCGCGGTGCAGGTCTGTCAAAATCATGTAGATACAGTATATACAGTGAGGGAAAAAAAACAGAATTACAAAAAAAAAAAAATAATCCAGAAAAACGCATGTCAAAAAAGTTATGGATTGATTTGCAGGTCAATAAGTGAAATAAGTATTTGACCCCTTTGACGTAGTACTTGGTGGCAAAACCCTTGTTGGCAATCACAGAGGTTTCTTGTAGTTGGCCACCATGTTTGCACACATCTCAGGATGGATTTTGTCCCACTCCTCTTTGTAGATCCTTTCTAAGTCATTAAGGTTTCGAGACTGACGTTTGGCAACTCGAACCTTCAACTCCCTCCACAGATTTTCTATGGGATTAAGTTCTGGAGACTGGCTAGGCCACTCCAGGACCTTAATGTGCTTCTTCTTGAGCCACTCCTTTGTTGCCTTGGCTGTTTGTTTTGGGCCATTGTCATGCTGGAATGCCCTGGCTGAGGGAAGGAGGTTCTCTCCCAAGATTTGACGATACATGGCCCGTCAATTGTCCCTTTGATGCGGTGCAGTTTTCCTGTTCCCTTAGCAGAAAAACACCTCCAAAGCATAATGTTTCCACCTCCATGTTTGACAGTGGAGATGCTGTTCTTGGGGTCATAAGCAGCATTCCTCCTCCTCCAAACACGGTGAGTTGAGTTGATGCCAAGGAGCTTGATTTTGGTCTCATACGATTACAACACTTTCATCCAGTTCTCCTGTAAATCGTTCAGATGTTCATTGGCAAACTTCAGACTGGCCTGTTTTGGTGATATACCACACCTGTACGTGTGCTTTCTTGAGCGGAGGGACCTTGCAGGTGCTGCAGGATTTCAGTTCTTCACGGTATAGTGTGTTACCAATTGTGTGTGTTACCAATTGTTTTCTTATTGACTATGGTCTCAGCTGCTTTGAGATCATTAACAAGATCTTCCAGTGTAGTTCTGGGCTGTTTCTTCACCGTCATGATCATTGAAACTCCACAAGGTGAGATCTTGTGTTCAAGTATCATATCCAAAAGAAACATTAATATGTCCCCACAAAATAATAATTAAGGCTCATTGTTATTATATTTAGAATGGGACAACAAGACCAAACATGATCGGTTTAACTTAAACATATGGGAAGGGATCAGGATGTCTGCTATATTGCGTCACAAGTAAGAAGTGAGACATATCTATGGAATGGAGAAATTGTAACAGATTCCTAGATGCCCTATCTCAAATTTCACCAGCAAAACCCAAAGTAGTGTTTAGGGGTGCTGCTAACCTAAATAAAAAATCATATCAAGAAAACAAAAACTACCACCTTACTAGACAAAGGAAATGGCTTTTACAGATGCGGTACATGCCTAGCGTGCAGGAACACAAATAACAAAAAAAGACACATTAAGAAATGTAAGATTTTTAATAACAATGAGGAATTCCCCATTAAAGATCTTATAACCTGCCATTCAAACAATATAATATATTTATTGGAGTGCCACGGTGGTTTAAAATTGGTGGGACGCACCAAACAAAATCTACACACTAGGATTGAAGAACACACCAGAAACATTAAGAAAACATTTGAGGGACATAGTGTATCACATAATTTCACTTTGGCACATAATAGTGACCCTACACAACTCAAATTCATGCGTATACATAAGGTTAAGGGCAACTGGCGAGATGGGGACCTTAACAAGTTAGTGGTAACGAGTGAGATGAGGTGGATATTCAACCTCGGGACTTTAAAACCCCGGGGTCTGGGGGGTACGGGGTGTCATGACGTGCGGACGTGCTGAGGCGTGCTGACGCGCTGACGGCGTGATGACGGAGGAGGAGGGGCGGCCCGCCATGTAATGGCGCGCCCGGCGGGAGACGACCTCGAGAACCACTGTTTTTTTCTTCTCCCGTATCGCATGCCAGCAAACTGGAAAACCAAAAGGGGGCACCTAGAACTGCAGCAATTTGAAATTATATTGGTGGCAGTTCGACCTTCTGCAGCCCTGAATGAGTAGAGGGGCGCCAGCTTTTTACCCACGCTGGATGCCCAGACTCCCGTGTCTCAGCTCCTAATGAACAGCCACGCTGAAAATTGATACGTGACAGTCGGATTTCCAGCGACGCTTCAGTCCGGTAATACATATCAGCCGCTGTGCTGTCTCAATCTGCTGTGTGTATGCAACAGTCTGAACAAGTAGAAGGATAAAAAAAGGCTATAACCTACTGCTAAATGTCTCCCCAAGTTTGGGGGGTATAATCTGTCTTGAACGTACATTATGTTAAATCCTGATATTTACAAGTACAGAGCATTATAATTGCACCTTGGGAGCAATACAGTGGATGTAGATATTTTTTTTATTGGATCTGCTGCATCCTCAGGATGCTTAAGTATATCAAGTGGCAATATGTCTGTTAAATTCAGTCCACCCAATATCTGAGCAACTGTATTTCACTCTCTACTCTATGTGACTCTTGATTATGGCTGCTAAAAAAACACACGATTCAAAATCCTCCATGAGGAAGGAGAAAAAAGATACAACTCAAGACAAATCTTTATCAACTTATTTCTCTCCCCAACATAAAAACTCTAAACAGAGGATGAACGACACTGATGCCAGCTTAGAATGCTTTGACTCAGAGGCCAATAAAGAGCCTTTAACAATTACTTTTTTTTGTTCTACCTTAAAGGACAATCTGCAACAGATTAAACTGGAGCTTGCTACAACAGCCACAGAAATAAAATCAGAAATTAAACAAGAAATAAATGTACTGGCTGCAAAAATAGACAAATTCGAGGACCAAATTAAAGAGCTGGATTTCACTGTAAAAAATCTAGCAGAAGACTGCCAAATGGCCAATCATAAGATTTCAGTCCTGGAGTCTAAATTGAACGGTATCGAAGACCGGTCTAGACGTAAAAATCTGCGTTTTAGAAATATAGCAGAAAAGGGAAGACCAGAAGATGTAAGACAAACACTGATGGAATATTTTTCTGCGCTGGGGGTGGAGTGTAATTCACATAATCACTTAATAGAAAGGTGCCATAGACTTTCCAAACCTCAATCCATTCAGAATGACGCTCCGCGAGATATCATTGCCTGTTTCAATACAGACGACTATAAAGAAAAAGTTTGGAAAGCCGTAAGAGAGAATCAGCTAACCTCGGGCTGTTTTCAGAATGTAAAAGTATTCCTGGACTTATCCTTCGAGACGAGAACAAAAAGGAAAATGTTTAATCCAGCAATCCAAGTTCTTAGACGCCATGATATAAAATATAGGTGGCTTTACCCGCCCAAAGTAAGCCTGTCATCTGAAGGGAAAAGAGAGGTATTTGAGTCAAATACCAAATTGCTGGACTGGCTGAAAGCGAACAAATTGACTTTGTAAATAGCTGAGTCAGGGGCCAGGGCCAGATTCTGATACTATAAGGAAAGAAAGGGAAGTAAATTTTTTTTTTTTTTTTTGTGTAAAGGATATGGTGTAAAGGATATGTTGGTGGTCTCTGGGTGTGATAATGGTAATATATCAGAAATAACCCCTATATTTGGTAGGTGAGCAACCAATTTTGACCTTACAAGTGTTAAGTAGCAAAGATTTTTCCACTTTGTGAGGAGTTTATGGAAAGGGCTCCTATTGAAAGGGCTACTGTAAATAATAGCCTGCACTACGGGTTTTTAACACTAAGGCGATGGTAAATAATTTGACAATAATTTGACAAACATGTGTGTATAAGTAAATAATTGTTGTATCATATTTTAATTTAATTTAGAACGATACTATTTCACAGTAAGGTTTGATTCAAATTCGGGAGTAACACAAATATATTGATATACACGGATATAAAGATACAACTTAATACAACACAGAGATATAGTATTGAGAAATAAGAAAGACCTCAGTGAGGCACATTGATAAAATATAACTCCACATGGGGATATAATATTTTGTAATTGGGATAGGATACATACACTAATTGATAATTTTTGAAATAGTTGCTTGTATAGTTTTATATTACATAAGTGGTTACTACATATACATACACTATGTAGGTCAATTTTCTGTAGACCAATAGGGAGGGGTATACTTGACACACACTGAAATAATGATATAACACAAAAAAATACAGTGCATATATATTTTGATAGATGATATGATTTGTCAGACTCGTGAGGCTAACTGACATTTTCTGTTTATTACCAACAAAATAGACGCTATACAATAGTCTCATTAATAGAATAACTTGAGAAAGTGGATCTGGTTTAAATTCTGTACATATGACGATATATGTCCGTAAGAGGAGAATAGAGAAAAAAGGGGAAAGGGTTTTTTTTTCTTTTTTTTTTTTTTCTCTCTCTCTTTTTGGGGGGAAATTATGGTTTGGATTTATAATGCCAATAGACAGGTGTTCCTAGCAAGGTTTAATATATAATCTACATGAATGGTTCATAAAGGAACATCCTAAGTAAGTGATAAATGTAGGCATCAAAGAATGTATAGAAAATGTATAATTATATATCTTATTTATCCATTTATTATTATTTTTTTTTTTTTTTTTTTCTTTTCCTCGATCGGGTATAGTGGTTTTCTCCAAGGCGTTTTTTCTGGGCCCTTTGGTAGGCTCGCCCCTCTTGGTGTAGTGATACTACATTGTTGCCGTTGATTTCTAATACTACCGGAAATCTACGGTTATAATAGAGTAGAAAGAACCTCTCTAATCTAGCTGTATGCTGGATGACCATGTTGGATCTTTTCCGATCCAATTTTAATGTGAAAGAGTTTTTTGTAGTTTGTTTTTTTGTTGGTTTTTCTTCTTTTTATGTTTGTATGTGTTTTTCCGCGCTCAGAGCACATGAATTCATTGACAAATGTATGGCAAAAAAGGATAATAGTACTCCCATCTGGGGTGACTGGGGGTTTAAATATAAATATACCCGATTAATTTTCTGATAGTCACAGATGTTAAAATTATTATCTTTAAATGTTCAAGGTGTAAACACGAACAAAAAAAGGAGTAGATTATACGATACCCTTAGTGAACATAACATTCAAGTGGCATTCTTACAGGAAACACATTGGTTGCAAGATCTTAAACAAAGATGGGGTGGGGATAAATTTACCAATATTGTCCATGTCTAAAAGACAAGAAAAAAAGAGGAGTTGCAGTCGTCTTCAATAGTAATATTGAATTGGTAATCGAATATATTGAATTAGACCCAGAAGCCAGATATATAATTATTGTATGCGTAATGGATAAAAAGACCTATACCTTAGTAAATGTTTATTTACCGAATGTCGACCCTATGACAAAATTTGCATCAATAATGGATAGAGTGGATAAAGTATCTAAGGGGTATTTAATTATAGCGGGAGATTTTAACTGTGTGGGAGACCCCAAAATGGATAAGACTCATATCTCTGCTACTACAATTGATAAAAGAACTGTCAAACAATCTAAGAAACTAAATAATATCTGTAAACAATATAACCTTCACGACATATGGAGATTATTACATCCAACTGATAAAGACTATTCCCATCAATCGTGCGTGCATGGTTCATACGCTCGTATTGATTTCTGCTTATTAGAGGCTAAAGCGATACCCTTATGCAACTCAATTGAAATCAAAGAGAGTCTATGGTCCGACCATAGCCTTATTTTAGTAGACTTTGGTAATAAATCTCCAAGGGTTTACAATACTTGGAGATTGAATGACGTTCTCATAAATGACCCGAAGAATAAGGAAGAAATAACCCAATTATTAAAATTTTTTTGGTTAGAAAACAATCCCTCCGATACTTCGCCGGCAAATAATTGGTGTACACACAAATCAGTTATGCGTGGCTACTTAATTAAATTAGCACATATAATGAGGTCTAAAAATGGGAAGACCCTAACCGATTTGTATATTGAGTTTTATAATCTATCTAAATTACCGTATATACTCGAGTATAAGCCGACCCGAATATAAGCCGAGGCCCCTAATTTTATCCAAAAAAACTGGGAAAACTTATTGACTCGAGTATAAGACTAGGGTGGGAAATGCAGCAGCTACTGGTAAATTTCTAAATAAAATTAGATCCTAAAAAAAATATATTAATTGAATATTTATTTACAGTGTGTGTATAATGAATGCAGTGTGTGCGTATGTGTTTGTGTATGAGTGCAGCGTGTGTGTATGAGTGCAGCGTGTGTGTATGAGTGCAGCGTGTGTGTATGAGTGCAGCGTGTGTATGAGTGCAGTGTGTGTGTGCATGAATGCAGTGTGTGTGTGTATGAATGCAGTGTGTGAATGCAGTGTGTGCAGGGCCGGTGCAAGGATATTTGCCGCCGTAGGCAAAAAAAATTTTGCCGCCCCTCCCCCCCCATATGTCCTGACTTCCCCTCCTCCTCCCTCAGTGGTCCTTACCTCCCCACCCCCGTGTTCCTTCACACCCCTCCCCTAGTGGTCCTTACCCTCCCCTCCCCTAGTGGTCCTTACTTCCCCCTCCCCTCCCATAGTGGTCCTTATCCCACCCCCTCCCTCTCATAGTGGTCCTTATCCCCCTTCTCCCTCCCATAGTGTTCCTTATCCCCCCCCATCCCTCCCATAGTGGTCCATATACCCCCCCCCCTCCCTCCCATAGTGGTCCTTATACCCCCCTCCCTCCCATAGTGGTCCTTATCCCACCCCCTCCCATAGTGTTCCTTATCCCCCCCCCTCCCTCCAATAGTGGTCCTTATCCCCCCCCTCCCTCCCTCCCATAGTGGTCCTTATCCCCCCCCTCCCTCCCTCCCATAGTGGTCCTTATCCCCCTTTTTTTGTTATTAATTTTTTTTTTTATTATTATTATTTTTTATTTTATTTATATATTTTTTTTTTTCGTCCCCCCTCCCTGCTTGATATATGGCAGGGAGGGGGGCTCTCCTTCCCTGGTGGTCCAGTGGCAGTTCAGTGGGGGGGAGAGGGGGCTGGCAGAGCTGTACTTACCTGTTCTGCAGCTCCTGTCAGCTCTCTCCTCCTCTGCGCCGTCCGTGCAGCTCCTTCTATCAGCTCACACTGTAAGTCTCGCGAGAGCCGCGGCTCTCGCGAGACTTACACTGGGAGCTGACCGAGGTGCTGACCGGACGGCGCGGAGGAGGAGAGAGCTGACAGGAGCTGCAGAACAGGTAAGTACAGCTCTGCCAGCCCCCTCTCCCCCGGTCTGTATTATGGCAATGTAAATTGCCATAATACAGACCTTGACTCGAGTATAAGCCGAGTTGGGGTTTTTCAGCCCAAAAAATGGGCTGAAAAACTCGGCTTATACTCGAGTATATACGGTAAATAAACAAAACCCATCTGCAGAAACAAAAACTAAGTTAAATGTGTTACAAAAACAAATTAATTTCAAAGTGGAACAAAAAATTCAATTAAATATCCATAAACTAAGACTAAAAAATTACTATACTGGTAATAGAGCCAATAAGAACTTATCTAAAAGACTTCTAAATCATTATGCAAAAAACAGGGTGGAACAACTGATTGATGGCCAAAAGATCTATTCGACACCTGCTGCAATAGGGGACAGATTCAATCAATTCTATGAAGATCTGTATAATCTTAAATTGTCGCCCAACCTAAAAGATATTCAAAACTATCTAGCCGATATCCAGATCCCAAAAGTCACACCTCAGGATCTACTAACCTTAAATAGGATCATCTCGGTTGATGAAGTCAAATTTCAAATTAATAGACTTCCTATTAACAAAACTCCGGGCCCTGACGGCTTCACGAATATATATTATAAACAAATGCAGTCCCTATTAATTAATCCTTTAACAGATATGTTTAATCAAATAGCTTTAAACAAATCTTTTCCAACTGAATTATTACAGGCCAATATTATTCCGATACTGAAACCTGATAAACCCAGCCACAATCCTAGTAACTATAGACCTATAGCCTTAATTAATGTGGACATGAAGATCTATGCGGCCATTATCGCTGATAGAATCAAGACTATTGTCGCGACGCTGATCCATCCAGATCAGATAGGGTTTGTGCCGGGTAGGCAAGTGTCCAACAATATTAGGAGAATAATTGATACTTTGGACTGGGCTAATAGAAATAGGAAGCCCTTCCTGGCCCTGTCATTAGATGCTGAAAAAGCTTTCGACAGGGTCGGGTGGGGCTACCTCAGCGAACTTCTTATTGCTTTTGGGTTCACTGGCTGGATACATGACGCCATTATGGCCCTATATTCCTCCCCCACTGCTAGAACGGTGGGTCCAAACATTACAGCAGGGTGGTTTGCACTCAAAAATGGTACACGACAAGGTTGTCCTCTTTCCCCCCTGCTGTATATACTGTCTATAGAGCCTTTGGCAATTAATATTAGGAATAATCCCCTAATCCAAGGTGTCCAAACGAACATGATGGATATCAAGATATCACTATACGCGGATGATGCGTTACTCACTCTTACATCTCCAGAGTCCTCTTTAAAAGCGCTAATGATTGAAATTAAAAGGTACTCCAATATGTCGAACTTTAAATTAAATGTAACTAAAACCACAGTAATGTTTTTGAATTTGAACAAGGATCTGGTAAATACCTTAACCCACTCCTATAAATTTATATGGACAGATGCAGAATTAAACTATCTGGGACTATTTATAACTGCCAATGTGACAGACATAATGGAGAGGAATACAATGTTTTTCATGAGAAATATGAATCTCAAACTTAAAAGATGGAAAAATTTAGAAACCTCCTGGCAAGGTAAAATAAATATTATTAATTCATATATTTTGCCTAAATGGCTATATATGTTCTCTATGATGCCACTCAAAGTCCCGGGGTCTTGGTTGGCTATGATCCAATCCAGCTTCAACAATTTTATTTGGAATAATAAAAAACCCAGAATTGCTCAAAAGATCTTAACTAAAAAACTGTCCAATGGTGGATTAAATTACCCTAGTATTACCTACAGTTATTATGCAAATATTATTAGACATATCTATCTCCTTCAGGACCCAGTGCAGGCCCTTGAACCATGGTATATTTTAGAGTCTGAAATGGTGCAAACAGACACATTGCAATTTTCGATGTGGACAGTCACAAACAATTCTTTAATCAATACGTTTAAGAACTCCACGATATTATTTCAAGTTTTGGAAGAGTGGATAATAATTAAGAAAAAATTAGGCCTAATGAATAAGATACCCAAGACATGTACACTAGATATACTGCAAATCCTTATAAAAGATTTTTCTCTAAAGAACTGGGCTAATGCAGATAAAATTAAGTTATTACAAATTATGCAAGGCGATAATATTTTGTCATTTCAGACCTTAATTGATATTTTTCACATTCCATCTAGAGAAATTTTCACTTATTTGCGGATAAAAAATTTTATACACAAAAACGTGCTCAAATCGACTTCTATTTTTGCTAAAAATCTGGAAGTTATGTTTAAGTTTCAATCTATTAAAAAGAGCATGTCCGTTGCCTCATTAATGTTGGAATCCCTTAAGGAGTCGCCTTATAGAATGATCAAGACGTGGGAACTAGACTTGAAATTGCAAATTTCGTTAGATGACTGGAACTCCTCTTTAACTCGGGTAAATAAATATATCCATTGTTTGAATCTGTCAGAATGCCACTTCAAAGTTCTCTACAGATGGTATTATACTCCTGTTAGATTAGCCAAAATGTATCACTCTGCCGAGCCAACCTGTTGGAGATGTGGCAGCCATTTAGGCACCTACATACATATTTGGTGGTCATGTCCAGTTGTTAAAGTTCTTTGGTCCTGGGCCTTCAATATTTTTGCATCTATGTCCGTAGATAGAATTCCGGAGAATGCCGCTTCGGCCCTTTTACATCTGAATTTGCCTTTTGATTCTCAAAAAGAGATTTGTTTTGCCATCCATTGTTTAGTCGCTGCTAAAATTATTATTGCGAGAAATTGGAAAATATCTAAGCCGTTTAATAAACGACTACTGATAGAACAAGTAAGGCACCAAATATCAATGGAATATGAGATGATCAAAAATGCGACTTTCACTTCTAGGAAAAACAATTGGTATTGTGAATGGTTAGATAAATACAGCTTACTATTTGGATAACTACTCCATAGATGGTTATCTCCCAATTTAAGTTATAAGAGACATATCGACATCGGTATAAATAGAGAAAGATCTCTTAAACTGAAAACAGAAGTCAATAACCCCAGTACAGGTGGAAGAGAACATATTTTGATTATGCGCTCTGAGTCGGTGGATCTTTTTTTTTTTTTTTTTTTTTTTGTGTGTCCTATTGTTGTTTTCCTATGTATGTTAGTATTGATATGCTGGATTATAAGTGAATACGTGACTACTATTTGTGAATACGTGTTACGCATGTTAAATATAAAAGATCTATGTATTTATTTGATAGATGTGCATTCATGCTGTTAAGTATTTTTTCTTTTTTTTTTAATAATAAAACAACAAAAAAAAAAACCGGGGTCTGAATATAGACTTCGAACTCTGCCACTTTAGTTAAACAGGTACATTTTATTTATTGGGTTTCATCAGCTTATTCAATCTCTCCTGCAATTCATTATACTCCTTATTTTTTATATAATATCAAATATACCCTTTTTTACATTATATTATATATATATATATATCCAATCCTATTCTAAGTGAGTCACCATCTTTCTTAAGAGAAACCACCTGGGGCAGAAGTTTTACTTTGAAAAGCTAAGTAAGTGATTAGGACTTCTGTCATTTCATCCCTTTTGTTTTTATCTGTTGTTGGTGTAAATAACTTGATTATCATCTATATTTTTGTATGCATTGTGACAATTTTTTGCTCATAATATATATTCCTTTATTAAGTTCTGCCTTTGTCTGGTAAAGAGTCATGTTACCTGAAGAGACTAATTAGGATTTTGCAATTACATAGATATTGTGCTAAGTTACGTTTGGTGTTTTTTTTATTAGTAAGTTTTTATTTTTATTTTTTTTATTTATTATTGCTATTTATAAAGCGCACACAGATTCCGCAGCGCTGTACAATTAGTTGAGAAACGTACAATATACACATACAAATACAAGGGGTAAGAGAGCCCTGCCCGTAAGCTGATATCTAGCCATTGGAGCTCTTTTATACAAAGTGCTTGGCTAGATGGCCCGTGAGCTTACAATCTAAAGGAAACCATGGGGATTTGAGACAAGAGGTAGCAGGGGAAGTTCGGAGGTGATGGCTGAAAGAGTTAACAGAGAGAAGCTATTGGTAAGATGTTAGGGGAATGAAGAGGTAATTGGGTGAGAATCTCAAGCAGCTGGGGGAGCATGCTATATCTTTAAGGGGAGCCTGGCTGGGCGGGAGGAGGGGAGGGTGGGTGGGAAGTGGGGAGAAAAAATGCAGTCTTCACTGAGTTGATTGTGAAGTAAGGCCTGAGGAATAGGGATGGAACAGTCATATGAAGGTATTTACGACTGGGGAGGGGAAAAGGAGAGTGTGGGGGGGTGGGGGGTTGGGGGTGGGGGGGGGGGGGTCGGGGGCAGAGTAGGCATGTGTTATAGACTATTGAAAAGTTTAGCAACCAAATTCTATCACCCAAAATATTAATAACTGTCTACATGAAATATTGGTCGGAATCATTAAATGACAGTGGTACACACTGCATGCACATAACATTACAGTGGCAAACTACAGGTATAAATTGTAACAACTCTATAGTAACATATGAGAATATTGTAGCAATCCAGTAATACGGGGGGTGGAGTATCTTCCAAGCTTCAGTCAGTACCTGAGAGTGATGGGTGTTTCTGCAGGATGGTAAATGCAGTATGTGACGAAACCAATCTCGCCACATTGTATTGGAGGAGCCTGGTTGCCCGCCTGCTGCCTCTGGACTATGGACCGGCAGCTAAAGGGTTAATTTTACTGTGCAGAAGGATTTATTTCTCCCTTTCTGCACAGCAGTTCGGTAGATTTCATCTACCGAAAAAACAGCCGTTCACCAACCTCCCCAGAGCCGTGGGAAGCCGGCCGGCGTTGTTAATTGGCCACCCAGAAGCTGGAGTGTGCTGCCAATTTACCTCCCTGAAGCTGTGGTTAATTGCCTGTTAACTGTGTGGCCGCTGTTACACTTAGCGGCCGCTAGGTGGCGGTGTTCTGGAGCTCCCCGGGCAGCCAACACTTTTCTGCCCGGCTTTCATGCACCAAAATCGGACACTTTTACGTGCAGGCACCGCTGAACCTCCAGCCCCTGGTTCTCATTCGTATGAATTTGGTGAATGCAGGGAAATTCGGTAGTTTGTTTTATGTGAACTGTAGTAACCCAGATAGCCTGCCATGGAGCCTGTTCGTATAATTGTAGATTATGCTAGCTTTAGTGTACTGATAATCTTAATTTTATTAATGACAGGAGGCGAGTATTTGCTTAAGACTTTCTTTACTTAAGCTTCACAGCAGCACTTTTTTACTTAGTAACAGGATAACCAATCAGAAAAATTTAACATGGTATAAAAGTCCCTCCCTGTGACGTCACTTCCTCTTTCTGGCTGCGAACAAAAGGAACGGGAAAACTGTAAAGGGAACCGATGAGAAATCCGGAAAAGCCAGACGAGAAAGTTGATGCTTGAGAGGGAACAGGAACGAAAACATGACTTCTAGTAGAGCTGAGATGAAGCTTGAGATGAGACAGCAGCTAGACTTGTCCTCTTGAGGGGCTTTACGCTGAAACGAGAGAGCAGAGTCGAAACCAAGGATTAATCCGAGAATTGGACTTCTAAAATTATGGTGTCCAGTAATTAGAAAAAATCATATATAATAGACCACCTCCCCTAAAGTGTTAATTTATATAACCATGGAGAAAAATCCTTAGCCCCCCCTGGTAGAATATACATAGCGTGTTACTCATATCTTAGATAAACTTACCTAAAGAGGCAACCTAAGGGGGGGAAGAAACGAAGGTGAATGGGTGGGAAATACTCGCCTCCTGTCATTAATAAAATTAAGATTATCAGTACACTAAAGCTAGCATAATCTACAATTTTATAACATGACAGGAGGCTTCGTATTTGCTGTTTTAACGCTCCCCCAGGAGGGCTAAGGAAGCGTGCACAGCTGGACGAAAGTAGAAGTTGCGGAACGTCTGTTCCCTGGACCAGTCTGCTGAGTGAAGGATGTCCCGAAGAGAGGCTCCAGCGTTGAATGCTCCTGATGCCGCCGCACCCCTGATGGAGTGGGCTCCGAAGGAAGTTTCAATCCCGGCTAGGGAGAGCAACCACCTAAGCCATCTGGCAAGGGTTGTGGTTGATACGGGATGATGGGGTCGGACGTATGAGATCAATAGTTGGCTGGAGGAGGTTGAACGTAGAGAGGAGGTGACTGATAAATAACGAGAGAGAAGAGAGACCACACACAATTTTGGATGGTTAGGGAAATAAGGGTAAAAAACTGAAGAGGAGTTTGATTTTGTCCGTCTGGATACGGAAAAGGTGACACCTTCTGGGGAGAAGTTGATAGCGTTATGGTCGAATGCTCGAACGTCTGATACTCTTCGGAAGGAGATGAGGCAAAGTAACAGAGTGAATTTTGCTGAGAGTTGACGTAGGGTTAGATCCTCGTTGTTCGGCCAAGCTTCAAGGAAGCGAATCATGACATTAACGTCCCATAGGTGGGAGTATTTCGGTGTTGGGGGGCGAGCTAGTTTAATGCCCCGCAATAGTCTACAAACCAAAGGGTCCTGGCCAACCGGAGCTCCCTCTAAAGGCACGTGGGCCGCTGAAATTGCTGACCGGGCAACGTTGATGGAACGGTATGAGCGGCCTAAGTCGAATAGATGTGAGAGGAAATTCAAAATGAACTGTCTAGGGGCTGTAAGGGGATCGGTATTCCGTTCCAGGCACCAATTGCACCAAGCACCCCAGGAGGAAAGGTAGCATCTTCTGGTTCCAGGTGCCCAAGAATCCCAGAGGAGTTCCTTAGTTCTCTGCGATAATTCTCCGAAATTCCAGGATCCCCTGAAAGAGTCCAAGCCACTAGTTGGAGGTGGCCCTGAATTATCATCGGATGAGGGTTTCCTTGGGGGTCCTCTAGCAGGTTGGGCCATGGAGGTAGAAGGAGGGGATGTTGGCAGGATAGGTCCAGGAGATCTGGGAACCATGCTTGGCCCTGCCAGAGCGGGGTGAGCAGTACCAGCGTGACTTGTTGTCTGCGGATCTGGAGAAGGACTCTCGGGATCATTGCGAAGGGAGGGAAGGCGTAGGCTCCCGTTGTCGGCCACTTTTGAAGGAAGGCATCTACCGCCAAGCATTCTGGGTCTGGTAGCCAGCTGAAGAAATGTGGGACTTGAAAATTCGTTCGGGAGGCGAAAAGGTCCAGAGTAAACGGTCCTCGGAGCTTGGAGATGTGGAAGAAAACTGATTCGTGCAGGCGCCAGTCGCTGACGTCCCTCCAATGCCGGGAGAACCAATCCGCAGTAATGTTCGTTTCTCCCGGGAGATATTCTGCTCGAATTGTTATGTTGCGTTGGAAGCAAAAATTGTAGATGTCCTTTGTCACTTCGGATAGGGTACGTGATCTGGCCCCTCCCAGTTTGTTGATGTATTGGACAGCTGAGATATTGTCCATTCGAAGGAGGATACAGCAGTCTGAGAGGAGGTTGGCCAGACTGCGGATTGCGAACGAACCTGCAATTAACTCCAGACAGTTGATGTGGAGAGAGTGTTCTGCCGCGGTCCATGGTCCCCCGGTGGAAGTTGCATGACAAGTTGCGCCCCAGCCTTGGAGGCTCGCGTCTGATTCCACCACGAAGTCTGGAGTGGGGCCGAAAATTGCTTTGCCATTCCAGGCAGACATGTGGCGGAGCCACCAGTTGAGTTCCTCCCTCACCTCGGTAGTGATCGGGACCCTCTGGTCGTATGATGGATGGGTCTGGAGGAACTGAGCCTTCAGACGTTGCATGGCCCGATAATGGAGGGGACCTGGGTAGATCGCCTGAATGGAAGCCGAAAGTAGGCCTACAATCCGAGCTAAACCTCGGAGAGGGATATCCACTTGTCGAAGCGTCTTGCGTAGTTCCTTCCTGATCGCAGTTAGTTTGGCTTGAGGTAGGCGGAGAACACAGGTAGAGGAGTCGATCTCGAAGCCGAGAAATTGAATAATTTGGGATGGAGTCAGTGAGGATTTCGCCTTGTTGATGACGAATCCCAAGGATTCGATCAATGAAGATGCGTAGTTCGTTTGTGACTGTAGACTGGATGCGTCGTCGCAGAGTAGTAAGAGGTCGTCGAGGTAGATTAGGCAGCGAATGCCTCTTGCTCGAAGATGCGCGGTGACTGGTTTGAGTAGTTTGGTGAAGCACCATGGAGCGGAACTCAGGCCGAATGGAAGGCAGGTGAATTGGAAGACCCGGTGGTGCCAAAGAAAGCGGAGGAAACGTCGGCTGGATGTATGTACCGGTACGGAGAGGTAGGCATCCTTGAGGTCGAGTCTGGTGAACCAATCTCCTGGTCGGAGGATGTCCCTGAGTAGATGAATCCCTTCCATTTTGAAATGCCTGTATATCACGAAAGTATTCAACTGACGAAGGTTGATTACTGGGCGAAATTCCCCTGATTTCTTCTTGACTAGGAAGATGGAACTTAGGAAGCCTTTGTCGTGTGGAGCTGGTTGAATAGCTCCTTTTGTTAGTAAGGAACGTAGTTCCGAATCGAGGAGGGTGGTTTGAGCTCTTGACATTATCGGGTAATGGGGAAAACCTGTTTGAGTAGGAAGAGAATAAAATTCTATCAAATAACCCCGGACTGTGTTTAGAACCCAGGTATCTGAAGACAGCGTCTTCCACATATCTAGACAATGTAATAACCTGCCCGCATGATAAATCGTAGTAAGATGAAAGGTAGGAAGTCTCACCTGTAGGGTATCTGTTGCGTCCACGGGCTCTGCTTCCTCTTCCCCTGTCTGCTCTTTGGGTGTAGAAACCCCTTGACTGGTAGTTGGGGAAGAAGGATGAGGTGGGGGGTCGCTGGCGTTGGCCTGAGGCCCAGAAGCGGCTGACTGTACGACCCCTTGAACGGCCAGCCCTTCCAAAAACCCGAGAGGGTTGTTGGTGGAATACTCTTTTCATGGATGATTGTGCTTTGTTCAAAGTAGTGTATAAGTTTACATGCTTGTGTAACTCTTTGATATAGGGTTCTCCAAATAATAGACCCTTAGCCTTGGGGCCCAATTCTTTGGTGCCCAGATCAGTTAATTTGGCATCCATACGCAGCAGCACTGCTTTTCTACGCTCCGTACATAGGGAAGTATTTGCATTGCCCAGCAGGCAAATGGAGCGTAGTGCCCATTCTCTTATAACCGATGGGTCTAAGGGGCCCTCGTTAGTGAGGGCTTCATCAGCCAATAGTAGAATTCTTGCCAGGGGCCCCAGGACATCCAACATCTTGTCCTGGGTGAGGCGTAGGCTGCGCTCAATGCCCTTTTTAGGGTCACGGCCAGTTCTGGCTAGGTATGTGCAGAGCATTGGATCGAACTCCGGGGTCATGGCTACCTTGTCCGGCAAGGTCGGCCTAGGGCATTCCGCTCTTAGGCGCTTGCGGACCTCTCGGTCTAGTGGTCTCCTGATCCAGAAATGGATATATTGGGAGAGATGAAATGGGAGTGACCATTCCGAAGACCGAGGATATCTGATATGCCGTGGGTCAAATAGGGGTTGACCCAGTGTATCCATAAAGGTTTCGGCGTCTTCCGAAGGGTTCTGTTCGGGTACAGAATCCGCTGTTGTGAGATCTCTATTAAAATCTTGAGGGAAAGGTGCCCCTTTAAAAGAAGCCACAGGCCAGTCTTCTTCATCTTCAGAAGAGTGGTCGGCTTGCCACTCATCTAGGATGGCCAAGGGGTGTAAATCAAAGGAGTCGTCCTCTTCCTCTGACAGAGTAGGTTGCACGGGATGTTTAGTTTTGGTGTCAGTCTGTTTCGGGCGTTTTGCCGGTTCTTTCCCCTTGCGTTTGAGGGGTTCTGGCCCATCCCCTTTCCAATATCTTTTATTGGGTTTGGAAGGGTTCCTTCTTGTGGAATCTGAATCATCCGCCTCTTCCTCAGAAGGCGGGGGCTCAGAAGTTTTTGGGTCTTTAGGCTCAATGGGCAGCACCCGAGCCAGGGCCTTTTCCAGTGAAGCGGCAACAGCCGCATTTATAACAGCTTGTAAGTTTTGGTCTTGGATTGAAGCCTCCATAGCAATAGTGATGATACCTATGGGGCAGAATAGGCCAGCATTAGAATGTATTTGAGGCCGTCCGAAATAACACAAAACTTTATTAAAATGTTTTAAAACAGTGCAAGCTGTAGCTGGGGGTCACCCAGACTTAATAACCTCAGGGAGTAATATTTCAAACCCGTATAGAGGTATAGCGGCACAGACAAAGCGGGCCAATCATGGGCTGTATATCATAACAGCAATCATCAATATATTTAGGGATTTAACCTTACAATAAATCAGTATAATGTGATGAAAAACTCAGGTTGAATGGTAATGGGGTAATCCCAACAGTAATGATATGTTGAATATAAAACCGAAATATAAATATTTGGTTCCAAGTAGTACTTTCAATTCACCGCCAGGGGGAGTAGTATAAGCCAGTAACTCATCAAATTGAAATTACAGAGTGAGGTATTTCCAAGGGGAGTGAAATCAAGCCTACTCTGAGGTAATATTATTATTATCTGAAAAATAGTAAAATATATATATATCTTTATCCAGGTGTTAGAAATAAAGGAACTGCTGAAGTGCAGTTAAAATGGCCGCCGTGCGGCTATTTGGGCTCCGATCGCGGCTCCAAGAAAATGGCCGCCGCGATCGTGCTCATGCGCACAAGGAAGAGAAGCGGCCGTTTGGATCTCGCAGAGGTGTGCGAGATCCAAGATGGCCGCCGTGCGCGCTCGGGGCCGCTGGAGGCGTTCTCCACGGCCCAGAAAGCCCGGGAAAACGGGGCAAAATATGCCGACCGCAACCCGGACTGTTAAAAACGGTATATTAGAAAATTTAAATATAATACATTCGATAGATATACAAAACAGAAATGTAACTGTAAGAATGAGAAAAGAAAAATAAGGTGGTAATAAGAACTAAGTTAAGAGAAACTTAGGGAAAAAATAAGATAGGGTAGGAAACAAACGCCTAGGAATAAAAAACCATATATAAAGTGAAATTATGACAGAAACGGATAGGTAAAAAATAAAGAATAAAGAATAAAGAATAAACCACAGAACCCACAGAAAAGTAGGAGACAGTGGCACTCTGACCTGTACTGGTGTGAAGCAGCAAAGAAAGAGGAAGTGACGTCACAGGGAGGGACTTTTATACCATGTTAAATTTTTCTGATTGGTTATCCTGTTACTAAGTAAAAAAGTGCTGCTGTGAAGCTTAAGTAAAGAAAGTCTTAAGCAAATACGAAGCCTCCTGTCATGTTATAAAATTAAAGACTTTGGCTCCATGGCAATTAAAATGTATTTGTGTGGTCTGGGTGCCATTCACCTAATAATGTGCACCCAGACCTGAGCTATCTGGGGATATGTTACATGTCTGTGTTTTGTGTATAAAATGTGTCTGTATGTATTTTAAAGTGATAGTCTGTTTCTGTGTCACCATGTGCATAATGGAGTCTGGCCTTTGTCTTAGGAGATAATTGAATTACTTCATTAATTATCTCCAGGGCAGGGAGGAGGAAACCAAGATGCATTGTGGGAAAGTATTGTGGCTGTGTGTACGAAAATGATACATGTCTGTCTGCTGTTTCAGTCTTCCATCTGGTCCCCTAGGGGAGTGTCCACCAGGTGGGAGACCTGCATAAATACAGGGGCAGGTAGCCCTGAATAAACAGACCACTGCTTGACCTTCAACACGGAGCCTTGTCTCGTTCTTGGGGGGATTCACTGTATGCTGTTGGAGATTTGACTGCTAGGAGTGTAAGCTGATGTCTGCTTTTCCTATTCATCTGCTAGCAGCTATTCGTGAGGTTCCAGCTGGAGTGCTACCTTATTCACCTATATCCAGTTCGTGAGTTCTGATGTTCTGCAGTAGCTGTGCCTTTCTGAGAAAAGGGGATTATCGCCTAAACGGATTTTAACCCCTCATATGCTGAAACGGTCCGTTACACAGTCTTCACTGAGTTGATTGTGAAGTAAGGCCTGAGAGTGATGGGTGTTTCTGCAGGATGGTAAATGCAGTCTTCACTGAGTTGATTGTGAAGTAAGGCCTGAGAGTGATGGGTGTTTCTGCAGGATGGTAAATGCAGTCTTCACTGAGTTGATTGTGAAGTAAGGCCTGAGAGTGATGGGTGTTTCTGCAGGATGGTAAATGCAGTCTTCACATAAGTTACAACACTTATGTTCTCTGGGGAGGAGCTATGATGCAAGACGCAAATGTCGGTGATCTGGAATGAGGTAGCTGCACACCTAAAACGTATGCTGGGTGAAGCGTGGTGCTGAGAAGTAAATGGCCGAGAGGAGAAGAGACAAACCAGAGAATTGCAGAAAACTTGAAAGCCTGTAAGTCTGTAGTCCTGCTGGAAGCAAGAGCACGTTGGCGTATCACAGGAAGAAGAACTACCTGTTCTGAGAATACCACGACACGGTTATCTTGTCTCCTGTGTCGTCTAAACAACAGAGAGATCACAGACTTCAATCGCCATTATTAAGTAAAAGGGAGCAGAACCCACAAGCAGACAGCAGAAACAAGAGGAGGGCTACCCAATTAAATCTACCTTCTAACAGCTGAAAAGAAAATATAGACAATTTACTATAAAAGTCTATGAGTCTATTTTTGTCTTTCTTCTTTTATTTTCTGTCAGTTGAGTATATAATTTCAGTATAGTAATCAAAGTACCGTATATACTCGAGTATAAGCCGACCCGAATATAAGCCGAGGCCCCTAATTTTACCCCAAAAAACTGGGAAAACTTATTGACTCGAGTATAAGACTAGGGTGGGAAATGCAGCAGCTGCTGGTAAATTTCTAAATAAAATGAGATCCTTAAAAAATTATATTAATTGAATATTTATTTACAGTGTGTGTATATAATGAATGCAGTGTGTGTATGAGAATGCAGTGTGTGTGTATGAGAATGCAGTGTGTGTGTATGAGAATGCAGTGTGTGTATGAGTGCAGTGTGTATATGAATGCAGTGTGTGTGTATGAGAATGCTGTGTGTATGAGTGCAGTGTGTGTGTATGAGAATGCTGTGTATGAGTGAAGTGTGTGTATGAGTGCAGTGTGTGTATGAATGCAGTGTGTGTGTATGAATGCTGTGTGTGTGTATGAATGCTGTGTGTATGAGTGCAGTGTGTGTGTATGAGAATGCTGTGTGTATGAGTGCAGTGTGTGTGTATGAATGCAGTGTGTGTGTATGAATGCAGTGTGTGTGTGTGTATGAGTGCAGTGTGTGTGCATGAATGCAGTGTGTGTGTGTGTGTATGAATGCAGTGTGTGTGTGTATGAGTGCAGTGTGTGTGTGTATGAGTGCAGTGTGTGTGTATGAATGCAGTGTGTGTATGTGTGTGTGTAATGCAGAGTGTGATGCAGAGCCTTGGTGGGGGGTGGGCATTTTTATTTTGTAATTATTATTTTAATATTTTTTGTTTCATTACATTTTTTTATTATTATTATTTTTTTATTTTATTATAATTTTTTATTTAATTATTATTTTTATTTTATTATTTTTATTTTTTTTATTATTATTGATATATATACATTTTTTCGTCCCCCCTCCCTGCTTGCTAGCTGGCCAGGGAGGGGGGCTCTCCTTCCCTGGTGGTCCAGTGGATGGGCACTGTGTAGGAGGGGGCTGTGGGGGCTGCAGAGAGATGTTACTTACCTTTCCTGCAGCTCCTGTCAGCTCTCTCCTCCTCCGCCGGTCCGTTCAGCACCTCGGTCAGCTCCCAGTGTAAATCTCGCGAGAGCCGCGGCTCTCGCGAGATTTACACTGTGAGCTGACAGAAGAGCTGAACGGACCGGCGGAGGAGGAGAGAGCTGACAGGAGCTGCAGGAAAGGCAAGTAACATCTCTCTGCAGCCCCCACAGCCCCAGTCTGTATTATGGCAATGCAAATTGCCATAATACAGACAATTGACTCGAGTATAAGCCGAGTTGGGGTTTTTCAGCACAAAAAATGTGCTGAAAAACTCGGCTTATACTCGAGTATATACGATACTTAATCCTTTACCTGAAGGAGGATCCCTTTATGCCTATAAGGTGATGGTTCCCTAAATAGGAGGAAAAAAAAGGGGATCTGTCACGGCTACTAGTGTGGTCCAGCACGCAGAAACTATGTAAACATATACATAAACAAGGAAAGGAAAATAAAAGGACAGAGCGTAAACCGGACCTTAGAATGGCCGGACTAATACGCTTGAGACAGAGAATGGTCAAAGGGAAAGCCGAGGTCAAGGAAGCCAGAAAATACACAATACCGTAAACACAAGCCAAGTCAGGGAAACCAGAATTCAGAATAACCAGGGAAAAGCCAAGATCAGGATACCAGGAAATCAGATAGACGAATTTAGAGCGCTCTCAGGAAACCAGGAAACGGAAACCATGACAGGGCAAGGTACTGGGGTGAGTTAGGGATTTAAATATCCCTCTCTATGCTCTGATTGGTCAGAGGGCGACCTCTGACCCCAAAACGTGCGTGTGCGTTGACGTCGTGACGTCACGCACACGTTAGTATAATTTCCGGGGGCGGGGCTAGTGATAGACGCGACCACGTGGTCGGCGCCATCTTGGATTTGGGCGCGATGCCCGGAAGACCTGGGGGAGCAGTTGCCGGCTCGCCGACAGGCAGGTAAGCTCGTGTTGTCGGCGAGGCTGTGCCGGTCGGGCACGGCCGTGTGACTCGGCGGGCCGGCGACCGCAACAGGATCAAGATTTAAAAAGAAATCAAAAACAAAACCAAAAAAGCTTTAAAAAAAACAAAAAAAACTGAACATAAAGATCCTTCAAATTAAATAAGCTGAGAAGACAAAAAATAATAAAAGGACATTTTTTTTTTCTTTACATAACCTCTTGTTGCCTACAACTATTTAATTACCCCAATATTCCGAGAAGGTGGAATGATGCATTGAGGATTTATTATATATGTTCTTCATCTTCTGTTTGAAAGACACGACACATAAAGGAACTGAATATATTAAATAAAGTACTATAACACTATAAATGTGCAGTACTAGAGGCTATAAGTGATCCTTTCCTATTTTTCTAATCAAGGTGGAAAAAAAGGCAAAAAAAGAAAAAATGAAAGGAAAGATGACAGATTCCCCAGTAATACGGATTATCTCCTTAATTACTGGAGAAAAAGGAAGAACAAATGAAAAACAAATGGACCACGTGTTCCCACATAAAGTAAGAAGCAAGAAGTAATCAAACGATTAGCGATAACCCTTCTCCTTAAGATATATGATTAATTATATATCACCAATCACTTATAACTACATGTATTTACAATATGACATTTAAAAAACAAGAGAGGAAAAAAATAAAAAACATAAGAAAAAAATAAAAGAGAAAGGAGAAGAATTAAAGGAAAAAGAAAATACATACACAAAGAACATATATTTAAAAGTTTTAAGTTGTCAGAGGCACAGCTTGAAGAAAAGAGGAAAAAGAAAGACTGAATAAGAAGGGAGAACAGAGAGAGAGACAAGTAAGGATAATAAGATGGCAAGTAAAAAATGCAAGACACAAAGATAACTGCTAAGAAAGATAAAAAACAAACAAAAGAAGTGGAACAGAGAGTAGAAGCAAAGTTGCCTCCTTTTTCTCCCCGATTTCCCAACGAAGGCCATCTGAAATCTCACTAAATACATGGGAAATAAATTAAACTAACCCTATGATACAATCGGCAGCAGAAAAATCACAATGACAAATTATTGAAAAAGGTCTAATACAACTGTTTCGGAAGAGTATTTAAAAAACAGTCTAGCGCAATTACTCTGACAAATAAAAACAGAAATACAGCAAAACTATAAAGGAATAAGAAATTATATATCTTCATTGGAATATAAAGTCCAGACCTTAGAAGAAAAAAATTAATATAACTATCCAAAAGGAAAAAACAAAACCAAGAACTACTGAAAACATTAGAAGAAAAAACGTCCTTTTTAGAGAAAAAGATAATTGATATTGAGGACAGAACAAGAAGACAAAATCTACGGAACATTCCAGAAACAATATCACAGGATAAATTGGAACATTTTCTGCTAGAATTTTTTTTAAAACAATCGAGGTAAAAGTAACAAACACGTAAACAATAATCGATCGATGTCATAGGATATATAGACCCAAATAATTTCCAGAATCAACTCCACGAGACGTAATGGTCCTTTTTCAGGCATATAAAATAAAAGAATGGATCTTAAAAACATCAAGAACAAGAAACATCACTGAAGATAAATTCTCAAAGATTTGGTATTCCCAGACTTGTCTTTCCAGACAAGGCAATTAAGGAAGACATACGCACAAATAACAAAAGAACTGAGAAAAAGAGACATACACTATAAATGGGGATACCCAGTGAACTTAATAATACAAGATAATGATAAAAGACATGACATATGCACCGTCGTTATTCGGCAGGTGCCATTTTAGTTTACCTTAAATAAAACACTGACACCGAATTTATCTGTTGGATTATAACGTCCACAGCTTTATTAATTATTAAATATGTAAATAAATAAATTAACAATTTAGGGTCATTGTCCATCTAACATTATATTACTATCCCCCCGTACAATACCCCTGACAATGACCCTATCTTTTGAACAATAATTAACATTCACTTAACATATAACCAGAAACACACGGCCTACCAGAGAGGCCCCAAAACCATCTGTTAACTGTAGGGGTGTACCCAGACACCCCTACCCCCTAGGTTCGTAGCCACCGAAGAGCTTGAACCTACCAACATCTAATCCATCTGGCCTACTCCAGCCTAGGCCTTGGCCTGTCCATTCCCAATTCCATCTAACTCCTGGCTTTAACACGCCCTGTTCCCGCCGCTGTGACCAAACGGGATCAAACTCAACTATAGGGAGGGAGGGTGGGACAAGTGACAGGTCAGTGCAATTCAGATTAACTGGCTCCTCACTTAAGATGGCCGCCTATTTACACTACCTGACTCCTCCCCTACTTAGCCCCGCCCTGAACATCCCAAACCTTTCCACCTGCCTACTTCCTGGCCTTGTCAAGGCCCACTCCCCTGTTTCACTGTTCCATGGGCTTCATGACATATGCACCGTCGTTATTCGGCAGGTGCCATTTTAGTTTACCTTAAATAAAACACTGACACCGAATTTATCTGTTGGATTATAACGTCCACAGCTTTATTAATTATTAAATATGTAAATAAATAAATTAACAATTTAGGGTCATTGTCCATCTAACATTATATTACTATCCCCCCGTACAATACCCCTGACAATGACCCTATCTTTTGAACAATAATTAACATTCACTTAACATATAACCAGAAACACACGGCCTACCAGAGAGGCCCCAAAACCATCTGTTAACTGTAGGGGTGTACCCAGACACCCCTACCCCCTAGGTTCGTAGCCACCGAAGAGCTTGAACCTACCAACATCTAATCCATCTGGCCTACTCCAGCCTAGGCCTTGGCCTGTCCATTCCCAATTCCATCTAACTCCTGGCTTTAACACGCCCTGTTCCGCCATAGCACATGACTTGATCCCTTAAGGACATGTGCGCCCCCCACCACCCTGAAACAGGGCCAAGCTAATCCCTTCCTGAAAGCCTAGATTGAGCAAGTCACAACCCACGTCTGACAAGTGTACCCCGTCTCTCCTAAAATAGCCCGGAAGCATGTCCTCCAGTTCCCTATGCCGAACTACAACACCCCCCACTCGCCGCACAAAACTCGCCATTGCCCTGTTAACCTTGCCCCTGCATCGAGCCACTGCAGCTGGATCCTTGGCGTGCCGCCACGTGAAACGGGGGACCATTTCCGACCACACTACCACCACGCCAGGGACCAGGTCCAACAGCCGATCCACGTCTCTCTTCATCCGTCTAACCAACTCCCTTTGCGGAATCAGACCCAAATCATTCCCACCCCCGTGTAATAAAACTATGTCCGGAGCAGACCCCCCGGCCAACCTGCTAAACAACAAACTACTAAGGCTTTGCCAGCTAAACCCCCTAAAGCCAAACCAAGAAATCGACACTTCTCCTTGAGTAAAACCCAGCTGTGCTCCACTTCTCCGAACAGCAGCCCTCTTCTGAGCCCAATAGACATACGAGTGGCCCCAGATCCACACTTTCCATCCTGCAAAGAAAAACACGTTAATACCAAACAGATGGATTCCACTTCCATCACAGCATCCCATCGCCCTGCTCACACCAGCCTATCTGGTCTAACGTATGATCTAAAACGCAAGGATTCCCACCTCCCTATGCGTTTAATCCTCTCGTCCCCCAGTCCCAGCCGTGCGGCCTCAGTAGCCGCCCCAATTCTAAAGGAGTGAGTCCCAAATTGCCCAGGCTCTAGGCCCAGCTTACTTACCCCCATCCTAAACACCCTCGCGAACTGGAAGCGCGACAGGGCCGAGCCATCCTGGTGCACCAAGAAGCAACCATCACCCCCCGGGCGCAATGCCCGGTACTCCGACCCCTTTTCAACTGGGCACACCCCTGACCCAGGCAACCCGCACAACACAACTGCGCAACCTTTGCCAAAAATGTCCGTCTTCGAACGGCGTAACTGAATTCGCACCCTGTCCTCGCGAACCTCCACATCTGTGAGCTGAAGACCCCCAAGGCCCTTCTTGTTTGCGCTCACCAACTCCCCAATCCGAAAAGCCCCGAAAAAAGCCCACACAAATGCCACCGTGAACAACGACACTTCAAATGAGGAGCTGCAAATACCCGGAAGAACGCCCACCAGCTCCCGCAACAATTCAAAGGACACTGGTCTACGCGAGTCTACCGTTTTCTTCCCCCTCTTGAATCCCTTCACTGCCTGACGGACCAGGAAGTGTTTGGTATCATCAACCCAGCCATTGAACTTAAACAGGAAAGCCAAGGCAGAGAGATGCCTATCCACCATGGCAGGCGACGCCTGAGCCGCGAACAGTCGACAGAGTAACCACAAAAGTGCATCCAAGCGTTGCCCCTCCGTAGGGGCGCTACTCACCTGAGCCACCGTCTCGTCCCACAGT